>NW_021703774.1:35714813-36114878 GCF_005190385.1 Monodon monoceros | reverse complement strand
TATATATATATATATATATATATATATATATATATATATATATATAAAGAACTCTGAGATGCTATTTCTCATCTGACAGACTGGCAAAAATAAAAAAAATATGACAAAACATTCTGCTAGTAAAGCTGCAGGAAAGCAGAATCTCTCATTTCCTCTGGAGGTAAATCTGTCACTATCTAACAAAGCTACATATACACTTGCCATTTGGCCCACAATCCCACAGCTAGGAATATACCTCCAATAATAGGGAAATATAAATATATATATATACAAGGCTATTCACTGCAGCATTGTTTACAATTATGAAATATTGAAAACAACCCGTGTCCATTCATAGAAGAGTGGTTGTATAAACTATACTAAAACCACACAAAGAAGAGCTACACAGCCATAAAAATAAAAAGAATGAGGAAGATATCTATGAAGTGGTAAGGAATGATTTCCAGGACATGCTGGTAAGTGAAAAAGCAAAGTGCAAAAAAGTATGTATAGTATGCTACTTTCCTGTGTGAAAAAAGAGGATATAAGAAAATGCACAGGTACCCACTCATTTGTACAAAAGAAATAAAGGAAGGATAAAACACAGATTAAGGAAACTGGTTACCCACTGGAGGGCGCAGACAATGGGAAATGTGTGAAAAGAAGGGGAACTCAAAGAAAGCAGGAATGGAGTAGTAGGAGTGAGAAAGGAGGTTACTTCTGAGTGTAACTTCTGGCTCTTGACATCAAACTAATGTTTCACATATCCTTCAAACTCCAACAAAATAAACAAACCAACCAGGATAAGGGTGGGACACCTAAAATGAAATGCAAAAAGTGACAAATGAACTTAACTCTATAAACTCTATAGTGAATGAATAGTATAACCACTCTAGAGAGAGAAGAAAAGAACTAACTTTGGTATCACAGTATCTTGACTGGATACTATAAGACTACAGGCAAAAAGAACTGTGTACAAATGCTGAATTTCCTCAGTTAATTTGTTTCTCATAGGGATATGGGTTGACAGTTGTAAAATAACTGTTGTGTATACCAGAACAATCAAGTTAGTAAGTATATTTTATAAATGAGGGTCAGCTTTCTTGTTATTGGAGAAGTTAGAAATAAAGAAAGGGGGAGGTTAAAATAAACTCTGTGGAGGTTAATTGGAATCAGTTAGTATAAACCCATGATTTGTATGTGTATATACACAAAATACATCTATTTTTATATATATATATACATATATAAACAAATATATATATGTATATATAGTTGACCATTGAACAATATGTGTTTGAACTATATGGGTCCACTTATACATGGATATTTTTCAGTAGTAAATACTACAGTACTAGATGGTCTGTGGTTGGTTGACTGCAGGTGTGGAGGGCTGACTATAAGTTATATGCAGATTAACCCCCGCTTTGTTCAAGGGTCAACTGCAAACAAATATGTACACCAACGCACATACATATGCACACACACACATAAAGATAGACAGAGAAATGTTATGTCTCTGTGTGTGTCAGTTAGTATACATATATATCTATTTTCCAGTTCTGTCTTCTGAGAGGGTCTAGAAGCAACGGCAGTCCAACTATGATGAGCACACCTAGTTTCCAGACCTTGGTTTCTAAACACCATTCTCTTAGAAATGATTGATACCAAGTCAGTGGCTTTCATGAATGATACATCACTCTCATGTTTTGTTTCTCTTTATTCACTTGGTCTTTTCTTTTGTCTCCTTTGCAAATTCATCCTCCTCTATCCAGATGTAAAATGGATATCCCAAGGTTAGAATTCCTTACCCTTTGATTCTTTTTTATCTCACTCTACACTTCTTTCTTAAGCAATCTCCTCCATGCTCAAAGATGTAAAGCTAGAAGACTCACAGTTTTATATTTCTAGCTGCAGTTTCTTATTAGACCTCCATATCTACCTATACTTGAGATATGAATTTCTTACTTGTTCCTTAAACTTAGTATGTCAAAAAATAAGCTCATGATCTAGCACCTTCTCCCATGGTGGTTTAAAATATGTCCAGAAATTATTTGACATACCCTTCAAAACTGGGGCTTAATTCTACCTCCAGTGTGGCTTGAACTTAGTGACTCACTTATAATGAATAGAATAAAACCAGAAATGACAGTGTGTGACCTCAGAGAACAGATTGTATAAAGCACTTCAGCTGCCTACTTCCTTTCCCTTTCTTGGGTCACTTATTCTGGGGAAGCCAACTGGAATGCCCTCATGGAAAAGCCCATGTGGTAAGAAAGTGAGGCCTCCAGCCAACAGTCACATGAGAAAGTTTGGAAACAGATTCTCCAGCCCCAGTCAAGGATTCAGACGAATGTGGTTTTGACCAACATCTTGTTTCCAAGACGCTGAGCCAAAACCGCATAGACACTTCTGAATTCCTGATACTTAGGAACTTAGATAATAAATATTTATTAATTTAGACCACTAAGTTTGAGACAATCTATTATGCAAAAATAGTTAATATATTCCACACTGCTGACCTCCTAATAAACAAACATGTCATATTACAGTGCTTCTTTTGGTGAATAACTCACTATCCATCCATTACACAGAAAAAGAGGCATCACTCTTGACAACTAACTCTATTACTCATTTCCCCAATTTGAAATCCATTATTAAGGCCTATGGATTTAAGCTCCTGAATAAGTCTCAAATGTGTCCACTTCTGTCTCATTTTCATTGCCTCCACACTTGTCCAAACAACCATTGTTTCTTACCTGTGTAGCCTTGTAATCTCCTGACTCTGGCACCCCTCTGATACACTCTTCACATTGCTGTCAGGATGCTCTTTTCAAAAACACTCACTAATCACCAATTCTAAGCTAGAAACACTGGCATGGATCCCTAGACAGCCAGAACTCTCCCAAAAGCAGGAACAACAAAGAAAATGCACTGATACAACAGTGTCTTTCCCTAAACTGCCCATTGTTTTACTTCCTGAACAATTTGAAAGGCTACTATTTGGGGCTGGGAAACTGGTTTTTGATCAACTTGAATGTTATTGCTGATTGGAGGGCTTTGTTTTGGTTTTTAAATTTTCATACTTTCACATTAGTTTTATTTATTTCTTTATTTTTAACATGTTTATTGGAGTATAATTGCCTTAAAATGGTGTGTTAGCTTCTGCTATATTACAAAGTGAACCAGCTATACATATATCCCCATATATCCTCCCTCTCCCGTCTCCCTCTCACCCTCCCTATCCCACCCCTCTAGGTGGTCACAAAGCACTGAGCTGATCTCCCTGTGCTAAGGGGCTGCTTCTCACTAGGCATCTTTTTTACATTTGGTAGTGTGTATATGTCCATGCCACTCTCTCATTTCGTCCCAACTTACCCTTCCCCCTCCCTGTGCCCTCAGGTCCGTTCTCTACATCTGCGTCTTTATTCCTGTCCTGCCCCTAGGTTCTTCAGAAACATTTTTTTTTTAAGGTTCCATATATATGTGTTAGCATATGGTATGTGATTTTTTCTTTCTGACTTACTTCACTCTGTATGACAGACTCTAGATCCACCCACCTCACTACAAATAAATCAATTTTGTTTCTTTTTATGGCTGAGTAATATTCCATTGTATATATGTGCCACATCTTCTTTATCCATTCATCTGTTGATGGACACTTAGGTTGCTTCCATGTCCCGGCTATTGTAAATAGAGCTGCAATGAACATTGTGGTACATGACTCTTTTTGAATTATGGTTTCCTCCAGGTATATGCCTAGTAGTAGGATTGCTGGGTCATATGGTAATTCTAGTTTTAGTTTTTTAAGGAACCTCCATACTGTTCTCCATAGTGACTGTATCAATTTACATTCCCACCAATGTGCAAGAGGGTTCCCTTTTCTCCACACCTTCTCCAGCATTTATTGTTTGTAGACTTTCTGATGATGGCCATTCTGACCCTTGTGAGGTGATACCTCATTGTAGCTTTGATTTGCGTTTCTCTAATGATTAGTGATGTTGAGCATCCTTTCATGTGTTTGTTAGCAATCTGTCTATCTTCTTTGGAGAAATGTCTATTTAGGTCTTCCATCCATTTTTGGATTGGGTTGTTTGTCTTTTTGATATTGAGCTGCATGAGCTGCTTGTAAATTTTGGAGATTAATCCTTTGTCAGTCGCTTCATTTGCAAATATTTTCTCCCATTCTGAGGGTTGTCTTTTCGTCTTGTTTATGGTTTCCTTTGCTAGGCAAAAGCTTTTAAGTTTCATTAGGTCCCATTTGTCTATTTTTGTCTTTATTTCCATTTCTCTAGGAGGTGGGTCAAAAAGGATCTTGCTGTGATTTATGTCATAGAGTGTTCTGCCAGCCCAGAGATAAACCCATGCACATATGGTCACCTTATTTTTGATAAAAGAGACAAGAATATACAATGGAGAAAACACAGCCTCTTCAATAAGTGGTGCTGGGAAAACTGGACAGCTACATGTAAAAGAATGAAATTAAAACACTTCTTAGCACCACACACAAAAATAAACCCAAAATGGATTAAAGACCTAAATGTAAGGCCAGTCACATTACTTTTAAATGTAATACTACATGCTCATGTTTTAAAAATTTGGAAAATGCATACATTTTTTAAAAGCTGGAAGAATCATTTTTAATTCTACCATCCTGAAATTTTGGCTTATTTTTTTCTTAAACGTCTCCCCCATGCTTTTAAAACCTTATTAAAAACATTCTGTGTATTAATGTAATTTTCTATTCCATTTTTGTGCTTAAGGTTATAAGATTCTTTCCATATCATTAAAAACTCTATGTAAATATCATTTTAATAGCTGCTTAACATTCTATGATATTTCATTTTGAAATTTGTCTTCTTGGCCAATATTAAAACTAATTATTTTACTTTTGAGGAGGGTAAATGGTGGTAGTGGTAGGGATCTGTCTCCATGGCTTGATGACAGTTTGAGGTTGCTGTTTAAATATGTAACAAAATTGCATTTCTCTCTTTAGCTATGGCCTCAATCCAAAATGTAGCAGCCAATCTGCTTGGCGATTCTAGTACTTCCTAACACTATTTACTCCTTAGGGCTTTTAAAGCTAATGCACTCTTGGTTTTCTAGTGGATAAGCCAATAATGCCTCTAGGATGTCATTTAGGTCAGACACCCTAAGTGAAGGGAAGAGTAGAAAGGCAAGAAGGCCCAGAGGAGGCTGTGTTAAAGCATGCAAACACACATGTGGCCCCCCCAAAACCCAAATCTAGCTGCATATTTCTCTTTACAATGCACAGTAATTAATAATCCATAATTTATGGCTCTAATTAGTTCTTCCCTTTATCATGGAGAGAGGCTCACCCAAGCATGTCACTCTGACAAAGCTTGGATACACTGCTCCACTCAACCCCTGGATTTCCTTGCTGGGAACTCATTTTGCAAAGCCCATTAGGCTGGCAAAAGATCCAGAGCACTAGAGAGGTGGCAACCCTCCCCCATTCTGCTTTATTTCATGAAGGAACAGACTAACAGAGAACAAATCTGACTGTGCCATTTAACTGAGGCCACATCTCCTTTAAGAGGACCCAGTGCCTGCCTGAGAGTAAATAAGGTGTAACTGCAACCAGGGCACATTCACCAAGAGCAGATACTCTGTATTCCAAAGGTTTTGAGACAGGTCCTCGGCGGGGGTGGGGGGCGGCGGGGGCGCATGTCAGAAAATCAAGTGGCTCCTCATAGCACATCTCTGGATATTATACATTTTCCTAGCTAATCACGTGGTTGGCTACATAGAACCCCAACAGCCACTCTCTCTTGGAGCCTGTTGAGCACATCTAAGCATATCCCGGTCTTACAGAACTTCACCACGGCTCTTTCCATCACCAGGCTGTAGCCCTGTGTAATGGCAGACTGAACATTGCTCTGTGACTAGATCCTGGGCTGAGGAGCCTGCTACTCTGTAATGCCTTTTTATGTGACTTTAAACCCTACTTGTTCACATTTATTGAGAACTTACTATGTACCGGGGATATACTCATTCAGTTAATGCTCATGGCAACTCATTGAGGTAGGTACCACTATTGTTAACCAGAGGCCCTTTGTTCTGTTCCCTACTGTATCTCCCTAAGCTTGAACTTGCCTGGCATATGCTAGGTAATCAATGTTTGTTGAATGCATGAATACCCATTTTACACATCAGAAAACTGAGGCACAGAGATAGTAAGTGGCAAAGTAAAATTCAATTCCTTGCATTCTGGTTCCAGAGCTCATACTGTTAAGCATCACTCAGTGGTATATCCTTGACCTCTGTGGAAGTTTGATATTATTTTCTTCTTTGCAGAATGGTCAATGTATCAAAAGTCCCCAAAATATTTTTGAGTTCAAGGTGCAATGTAAACACGGGGTGTTAATTACCACCGGCATAGAATTGGGGCTGATTGATGATGACATTGCTATTACTATTATTGAAATGATCATGGTCTGCCTGCAGAGGAGACATTTATTTCTCTCCACCCTGAGGTACCCCTGAATGCTCCAAGTCCCTTTCTTATGACAGGCTGTGTCAACCTTCAGACAACTTTCACCCATAGGCCAAAGAAAATGGCCCATTTCTACAACCACAAGGACAAATACCCTTTCTTACCACCTTACCTTTGCTCCTTTGCCCTCTCAGATTGGATTTAATTTAATTTCTTTCTGATGTACAGATCGATGAAAATCTCTCATCTTCTCCAAGCCTGTCTGAGCCCCAGACTGTGGCCCAGGTGGGCCACGTGAGAGCAGAGCCCGTAGCCGCAGAAGAGAGAGGCGTTATTTACATATTTATTAGAAATTCTGTCCTGCTGGCAAGAGACGCTCACTTCTGACTTTAATTCCAATAAGCAAACAACCCCATTGGCAAGGAAGAGGGGGGAAAACAAACCAGAGTAGTTTGCACAAGATAATACAGTAAAGCAGAAAAATATCTGTAGTGCAAAACCATTTGCAGTGCAAAGCAAGAGAGAGAAAAAAATCCATCTCCAAAGCCTAGCTTAGGTTAAATACTCCAAAAGAAATAATTACAAAGTAATTCAATTATATTTGGTATCAGTTGCCTCACAGGCCAGTGGAAGACAATTAATCCCAGGGTGTCTTTTTTTTTTTTTTTTTTGAATACTCTGTGGTTTATTCAGAATTGCCCTCCAGAAGTTAACTGCACTCTGTTATCCTCTGGCTGACTGTGTCTGTTTTTCTCCCCTCATCCATTCTGGCCTGATAACGCCCCTTACCAGGGAGCCATACTACCATATTCAACCTTCTCTGACCCTACTCTCAAACTACTAGGATCCTAACATTTTGCTTAGGTGCCCTTCTGCTTCCTCTTAATTATATTGTATTGTGAGAATTGCAACGGTGGGAGAGTTTAGCATCCTATGGCTTTCTCCTAACATTCAAAATTGAGCCAACATCATCATCCCTGTGACGACACAGTGAATTAAATCCTTTTCAGTATTGCATGTCTAGCTATCCTCAGAAAAGAAATTACATTTTAGTAACATTAAAACGGACTGACTTTAATCCACAATAGCAATGGAAGCAAAGATATGACTTAAATCCATACTGATGCTCTAACCGGAGCTTACTCTGCAGATAAAATCACATGGAATTCTTTGCATTGCTATAGCTTCTTTCAGACAGGGATTGCAAGGTACTTTACACACAGTAATAAGCTCCACAATCTTTCTTTGATGCTGCTCCCCAGCTTTAGGAAGGGTTCATGCATCAGAAAACAGGAGTGATGGACGGAAAGGGACTGGCCCAGACAACCTCCCCAGCTGGCAGTGGTGGAGAAATGAGAACTCAGGCATCTGGACTGCAGTACTGACGATCAGGAAAATCATCATACTTCTAAACTGCAAATGTACTTCTAAAAATAAAAATTAAAAAAATTGCAGTGAGACCAAGATCGTGATTTGTTCTGTAGGAAAGGAAAAAAACAAAACAAAACAAAACAAAGAAAAAACTTTTCCTCTACCTTTCTAGGTTTTCTGACTAGGGCCCTGAAACTAGACTGACAAAAGACAGCTTAACAAGATAAAAATAAAGAGGGGTTTATTAACACTTGCAGCACGCATACATGTGGCAGAAAATTAGTGATGAGTAACTCAAAGGAGTGGTTAGCACTTGGGGCTTAATAGCATCTTAACAAAGAGCAATCAATTAATGAAGAAGTGACAAAACAAAGGAAACAGTTTTAGGCTTTTAGGGGTGGAAAGGAAAGCAGATGGTGGAAACTAATGGAAGATAAGTGTTGCTTTAGGAAGGTTTGTTACATGGCTGGCTCTGGTGCCTTCTCTGGGCTGTTAAGAGTCTAAAGTTGTCTCCAGTGATTAAGAATCATCCTGTCCTTCCTAGTAGAGAGTTTGTCCTGTGTCTTTTTTTTCTCAATGGCTTTCATCTCAAAATAATCCTTAAACCATAGTGGCATATTTTGGGGTGCCACGCTTTTAACTCTTTCAGTTCTTCAGCAATCTAGTTGACCAAAGGGCATGTGAACACAACGACTTAGAGTGAAAATTATTTCTGTTATTAAACACACATGGTATTCCTTCACAGTGATTCTTATGTTCATGAAAGAAATATGTTCCCAACAATGCAATGTTGCCAAAATCTTGTTTAACAAATTACAAAAGTGGTTTTATAGGATGAAAATAATACCGTTGAATGCCAACTAAATCTGTGTCCAACAGTAATAACTGCAGCTAATTCAGTGCCTATTATGGGGCAGGTACTGCTCTGAGACCTTTATATGCATTAAATAAGCTTAGCACTCCCAACAAATAACATAGATATTGATCCCATTTTCCAGACAGGTAATTGAAGCTCAGAGAGTGCAAGTAAGTTTTCCAAGTTCACACAGACTGTAAACGGTAGAGCTGGGATTCTAATTTAGGTAGTTTCGCCCCAGAATTCATGCTGAGTGTTTTCTAACATAACAGTGAGCATGAAAAATGCATCCAGGGATACATAAGGTGGGAGAGGGAAGTGGGTTCAGATGGAGTTCAGATGGGAAAGCAGAGGAGGGATCTTTCTTAATCTTAGACACAAAGTGGCTCCAGTTCTTGGAAGAAATCTTTGCTGGACCTTCAAATTCCCTTATCTCCAACAGAAAAGAGCCAGTGTCTTGAAATACTTAAGAGGATAGGTGCTAAGTGGGACTGAATTCCTGGTCTGCCACTTTCTAGTTGTGTAAACTTGACTTCTTTGTGCCTCCATCCCATCTTTAAAATGCAGGTAACAGTCACTGCCTCAAAAGATTATGGTGAAGGTTGAGATGATGCATGTAACCTGCTAGAACAGTGCTTAATACTCACTAAGTTTTAGCCAATATGATTCATAATTATTTCACAAAGACCCCTAGAGTAGGTTCATCTACCAGTCAATATGTCTTCTTTTTTGTTCCCCAAAATTAGAGAAGAACCTTGGAGTGATGGTGGGGCATGACAATACGGCTTTTAGGGCTTCATTTCTTCTTGGTGACTTGAAATGGGCTTAATCAAATTTACCTTCATATCAAATCTTAAATACTCTTCCTGCCAGCTTACTTAGAGGTTAACTCCTATAATAAGGAACTGAGCCTTTTATCATACAACTGGAGAATATATTGAAGAGGCAAACTCCTGTGATTGAAAGGCATCCACTGTCTCATGAGTGCTGGTGAGCAAAAACAAACCACTTTCTTCTCTTATAGAGTTTTTTGTCTAATGGCTGACAGACTAATACATGATGATCACACAAGGGCAAAGTTACAACTGTGATGAATATTACAAGATAACATTACAGAAGTTGGGGGAAATGCTGTTCCTGGCAAAAAAAAAAAAAAAAAAAGCAGCATATGCAGAATGATGGGAGGGAATGTAGCAAATCAGTGAAACATGCCCAGTGTGGTTGAATGCAGGCTGAAAGGGAGGGAGAGAATTTGGAAAAGATGAGACACTCTAGATATAGGTTGAGGCCAGTCCACAAAGATTTCAAGTCTTTTCTTGTGAGCAAGGGTTGAAGTAAGGATAGCACATAAGATTTTCTTTTTAAGAAATCATTCTGCCTCTTTTAATCCAGTATCCATAACATCAATTAACATCATTAACTGGCTTTCAAATAGCCAGTTAAAAAAGTGATATTCTTCCAGTGCCTGAAGTTCTTTCCCAACTTCCTTTGTTTATTTACTCATTCTTTCATTAGCTATTATTGAGCACCTACTCTGTATGAGAATATTTTATTAGAGGACTTATGAAGTTGATTAGATATACACTGTCAAGTGGGGAAGTCAGGTTAGAAAGATAAATTATGATAAAGTGTGATAAGAGCTAAGAGAGGGACCACCGATAGAAGATGGGATAACTGAAAGGTACTAAGTCCTGCCTTGGAAGAGGGAAAGCTTCATGGGAAGTAATAGCTGGGTTGGTCCTTGAACAATTAATGTGAATTTATCAGGAAGAAAAAAGTGGGATATATTTATTGAGGAAAATGCAGAAAAAAAATACAAAAAAGACATCAAATCACACATAATTCTTCAATTTAGATCCTAGGAAGTTTATTGAAAATATCAATTAAAATTTTTAAAAGAGTGTCCTTTAAGTATGGAAAGTCCTCAACTCACCAGTGCATTGTATTTCAATAGTTTGTAAAGAAGTTTGGAAAATTCAAAGCATACCCGCATACTTTCCCACAGGAACAACATTATCACAGGAGTCCAAATTCCCAGGCCAACCTGTAGTATTTGGTTTAAATATATACATATTATATTATATAGAATATAAATATAAATTTATATAATTTATATTTACATGTAAATTTCATATAATTTACAGGTTATGGTATTAATTATCTTGCTGTGTAACAAATTACCCCATTTGTTACAAAGCATTTATTGTTTCACAGTTTTTGTAGGTCAGGAATCTGTGCACAGCTTAGCTCAAAGTTTTTTGTAAGTTTGCAATCAAGGTGTCAGCTGGGCTACAGTCTCACCCATGGGCTTGACTGGGGAGGGATTTGCTTCCAAGCTCATTCACATGGTTGTTGGCAAGATTCAGTTCTTCATAGGTTGTTGCACTGAGGGCCTCAGTTTCCTGATGGCTGTTGGCTGGAGGCCTCCCTCAGTCCCGTGCCATGTGGACCTCTCCACTGGGTATCTCACAACTTGGCAGCTGGTTTCATCAGAGTGAGCAAGTGAGAAGAGCCATAGAGAGGGTACAGGCAACATGGAATCTAAAAAGTGACATTTCATCAATTTTTCTATGTTATAGATATATATTTTTTAGAAGGAAGGCTATGTTCAGTCCACATACAGGGGAGGGAATTACCTAAGGGCATGAATGTTAGAAACAACCTTCTCTCTCTCTCTATCCCTCTCCTTCTTTCTAGATGTCTATCTATGTACATTTACATATCTCTCTATCTCTCTCTCTAGATATTTATCTATATAAATAGTATAGATATGGTGTCTGTTTCCAGTAGAATAATTTTTTTAATGAATGGTTTTTGCCAAAACCCATTGTCCAAAGTAGACACAGGTATTGCTACAGTGATGGGGCAGGAGAAGTGGAGGTAAAGACCTGGCCTGTAAGGATCTGAAGATACAATCTAAAAATTCCTAAACATTTGAACTACTAGCGCTCCCCTGAAAATAAGAGGGGAATAAGGGGTCTTACTAAGAAACAAAGACAGCGTCCATTCAGTGTTTGTTGGAACTCAGAGTTCATCCAAGTTACAACTTTGAGAAAGGTACCGTTAATTTTGGCATTGTCTTGGTGGACATTTATTTTTTTCCAGTTCCTACTGCTTTGATTCTAGACAAGACCTGTGTTCATGCTGCTTTATCTCAGCCTCAGCTATATGCTTGACATTTTGAAGCTTGAAACTCCAGATTTACTTCACTTTTCCAGTTCAATGCTACCCTCCCCAATTTTCAACCCACCCTTCAAATATCACTCCATTGTTTGAGCACAAGAGAATCACTGGTATAGGATGGGGCAGAGCACCTTACTAATCAAAGTTACATTAAGAGAGGGATGACGGATTGTATGCCATTCTATGTGTTTTATAAATGGATGTCTAATTTATGGAAATCTGTTAGTGCAACTAATGGAAGTAAGGTTTTTCAGGTTGTTGAGATAAATTTTTGGTAGATTTAGGACTAAATGTGAAGTTTGTAAGAGGATCATTTTCTTTAAGTTGTTATTATTGGCACTTAACTTCTGAATCTGGAGATTATCTAAGACATTGTGCTTTAACCCAATTTCCACCCTTCAAATTTCCAGGAGAGTGATATCAGGGATTTCAGCTATTATATCAAGAAGAACAAACAACGGCTACCTCCTAATCCCCAATTCCCACCCCTTGGAATGTCTTATGTGAGAAAATAGACTCTAGTGCTTCCTTCCTTCTACTAGGAATGAGCCACAGGTCAAGGTATTGGGAAAGGTGATTTTGAAGCTTTTACTGGGCAGTTTCCAGGGGATAGATGGCTGGGTAACTTGAAAAAATACACACTCATGGGGCCTTTTCCTTATGTCCCCAAAGACAAGGGGGTAAACTTTAGAAGCGGAAAATAAATTGTGTAGAAGTGGTGGTGACTGGGGGGTACTTGTGTGTCAGGGCGGTTCAAGGGACAAATAACACTATTCTGCTTTAATGTAATTTAAAACACAATCCCACTTAGGCCAGGGTCTCCGTAAATTATGTTGTATTTAGGGAAATAATATCCAGGTAGAGAGAACTAACATTCCCTTTTCATAGAGTTCATCTAGATTTCGGAATTGTATTATGATGAATGACCTGGGCCTAAGGCGGTAATGAAATGGATCCTTGCATCAGATCAATTCCTGTGGTGCTGATCCTTGAAGAATCATGAGGGATTTATATTGTAGATAATTGAAGGAGGCTTTTTTGAAAGTAAGGCAGACTTGAGGAGAAGAGAAACAAGCCTATAAACGGGGTGGGAACAAATGTAGAACTTTTATTAAATGCTTCTGAGCTTTTCCCTTGGATATGAAAACAGATTTTTTTTCTTTCTCTCTCTTACACTGCAACTCACTTTAGTTACTCCCCACCTCAAATTGTTTCTCAAGTTGGATACAGTACCATGGTCTTATTTACAGCATTATGGGGAATAGAGAGAAACACACAGAAGTGATCTTCCCCACATCCAACTTTCTGTTGAGAGCTGTGTGGGGCAGGAACATCATTTTGAGAGATACCGTAGCAGGGAAGTAAGTCAGAGCGATGCTCAGTAGAACTAAGTGAGGAGGGAGGGACAGGTGGTATAGAAAAACACCTGTCAGATGGACCACTCGAGAGCAGCTCTACTTTTACTTGTTGTATCAGTCAGACTTTGGCCAGAAAAGCAGAGCCAGCAGAACATACATACAAGAAGAATCACTGCTTCTGGTCTAGCGGATAGAGCTAGGAAATAAATGTATGAAAGCTAACTAATGCATGCATGCATCTATGTTTACCTACCTAGCTAGCTAATCTACCTAAAAAAAAAAAAAAAAAAAAAAAAATGCATGAGTTGGGGAATTCCCTGGTGGTCCAGTGGTTGGGACTCCTCGCTTCCACTTCAGGGGCTGTGAGTTCCATCCTGGTCGGGGAACTAAGATCCCACATGCCACGTGGTGTGGCCAAAAAAAAAAAAGAAAAAAAAAAAGAAATGGGATTGTTAGTTCATACAGTACACAATTATCCTTCCCCAATGCTGTGCTATTTAAAAAAGAAAAAATAATGCATGAATTTATATGGATAGCTTTGACTCCAATCCAGGACCACAGGGTTCATTTTAGCTTTTCCCCTTTCCTTATTTGTAACTTCCTTCTTGACAATGAGAAACCTAGCTCTAATTAGATAAAATATATTTACTTATTTTTTCAACTCAGTATATTAATATTTCCTGTATTAACCCATGCCCCTCTGAGAAACAAATTACCCATTAGAGTATAATGTTTCTGAATAGTTCTTTTGTCTTTAAGTATCCAGTGAAAATGTTACTTTCCTAAGTTACTTAGGTCATCTACTTTCTTCTCCCTTCCCCTTAGTGAGGTCATGTGATTCATTTGAAATAATTTAAATTCATCCTTCAATCTGTCATGACCTGGAATCCATCGTCCCTTCCCAACAATTTGACAGTTTAGAAAAACAAAGAAGAAAACTAATATGGTAAAAGTCTTTCTTTTTGGTGAAGAGCTGTATGGGTTTTGACAAATGTATAGATCCATGTATCCACCACCATATTTGCATACAGAATACCATTGACTCCCAAATTTCCTTGTATTGCTTTTCAACAGACAACTGCTCCTCCCACCATATAACCTCTGGAAACCACTGTTCTGTTTTCCTCCCTTAAGGTTTTCCTATTCCCATATAAATGGAATCATATAACATGTAACATTTTGAGTTTAGCTTTTTTCACTTAGCAAAATGCTTTTAAGATTCATCCATGTTGCTTGTGAACCACAAGTCTGTTCCTACTCATTGCTGTAGAGTGTTCTATTGCACAAATATGCCACTGCTTGTTTATCCATTTGCTGGTTGATGGGCATCTGGATTGTTTCCAATATTTGGTGAATTTGAATAAAGCTGCTACAAATTTTCATATACATGTTTTTGCAGGTACATAAGTTTTCATTTCTTTTGGGTGGCTTGAAATATCTTTAACTTTATAAGAATTGCCAAACTGTTTTCCAAAGAGGCTGTAATATTTTGCATTCCCACCAACGATGTAATAAGTTCCAGTTGCTTGGCATCCTTCTAGGTACTTGGTGCTGCCATTAAAAAAAAATAATAACCATCTTAGTAGGAGTGTAGTGGTGTCTCATGGTAATTTTAACTTGCATTTCTCTGTGCTAATGACATTGAACATCTTTTTGTAGGCTTATTTGCCACCCTCGTCCCTTGTTTGGTGACGTGTCTGTTCAGATCTTTTATCCATTTTTAAAATTGGTTTGCTTAATTTCTTTGTTTAGTTTTGAGAGTTCTTTATATATTCTGGTTAGAAATTATTCACCAGAAATGTAATTTGCAAATATTTTCTCTAAGCTATGGCTGTCTTTTGTAAAGCAAATATTTTCATTTTGATGAAGTACAATTTATCAAGTTTTTAAATTTATAGATCATGCTTTTGGTGACATAACTAAAATTCTTTGTTCACACATGATTTCTCCTAAATGTTTTATATCTATAATCTATTTAGAGTTAATGTTTGAAGTATGGTTCAGATTCCTTCTTTCTTTTTCTGGGACTGGGACATATAGACATCCAAGTGTTCCAGCACTATTTGTTGAAGGCACTATACTTTCTCCATTGAATTGTATTTGCACCTTTACCAAAGTCAGTTGACTGTTTTTATTCATGTGGATCTAATTCTTGTCTCTTTTTATCTGTTCTATTGATTTATGTGTTTATCCTTTTACCAATACCACATTGTCTTGATTACAACTTTAGAGTATATCTTGTGATAGAGGAACGTGAGTCCTTTGGCTTTGTTCTTCTCTTTTAAAATTGTTTTGGCTATATTAGTTCCTTTGTCTTTCCCTATAAATTTTAGAATCGCCTTGTTAATATTTACAAAAGAACCTACTGGGATTTTATTTGGGGTTTTCAATTGAACTGGGGATAATTGACAGCAATACTGAGTCTTAAAGCCATTAACATGGTGTGACCCTAAATTTATTTAGGATTTCTTTAATATTTTTCACCAGTGTTTTGCAGATTTTAGCATACAGGTCCTACACATAAATTTTTAGACTCATTTCTAAGTTTTTTTGGATGTTATGATAAATAGCATTATTTTTAAAATTTTGAATTCCAGTTGTCAATTTTCTATCTTGTGACTTTGCTAACCCCTTTCATTAGTTCGAGAAGGATTTCTGTAGACTTCTTTGGGGATTTTCTACATAGACAGTCATGCCATTTTTTAAATACAGCTTTTGTTTTTTGGGATTTTTTTTGGCCACACCATGAGGCATGTGGGATCTTAGTTCCCCAGCCAGGGAAGCTTCTACTTCCCAGCAGTGGGAGCACTGAGTCTTAACCACTGGACCCCTAGGGAAGTCCCTTAAATACAATTTTATTTCTTCCTTTTTTGATGTGCAAGCCTTTTATATCTTTTCCTTGCTTTATTGCACTAGTTAGGACTTTCAGTATGATGTTGAGAGAGAGAACAGCCTTACTTTGTGTTTTATAATAGGGTGAAACAATTCAGTCTTTCATCATTTAGTGTAATACAGCTGTAGCTTGCTGGATATTCCATGTATACTTTGTCAGGTTAGGAAAGTTCTCATTTATTTCTAGTTTGCTGATAGTTTTTTTTTTTTTTAGCATAAATAGAGATTGAATTTTGTCAAATGATTTTTCTGCATCTATTGAGGATCATATATTTTTTCTTCTTTTCAATTTCATTGCTTTCTGGTATAATTTTTATTACTTAATTTACTCTTGATTTGGGTTTAGTTTGCCCTTTTTTTTTTTTTTAGTTTCTTAAGGTAAAAGCTTAGATTGTTGATTTGAGATCGTTCTTCTTTTTGTTTAAGCATTTTATGCTATATGTTACATTTTAACTATTTTATGTTATAGCCATTTTATGCTATACATTTCCATATAATCATTTTTTTAGTTACATCCCACACATTTTGTGCTGTTGTATGTTCACTTTCTTTTACCTCAAAATATTTTTAAAATTTCTTTGAGATTTTCTTTTCCACCCATGGGTTATTTAGGATTGTGTTGTTTATTTACCAAATATTTGGAGATTTTCTAAATAGCTTTCTGTTATTTATATCTGGTTTAATTCTTTTATGGTTTGAGAACATCTTTGTATGACTTTCTATTCATTTCAATTTATTGAGGTGTATTTTGTGAGTCATATGGTCTATCTTGGTGAATGTTTCATGTGTACTTGAAAAAGAAAGTGTATTTTGCTGTTGTTGGATGGAGTGTTTCATAAATGCCAATTAAGTCTATTTGGTTGATAATGTTCAGGGCTCCTGTATTCTAACTAGTTTTCTCTCTACGTGTTTTTTCTATCAGTTATTGAAAGAGGAGTGATAAAATCTTCAGCAATTTTGGATCTATCTATATTTCCTTTCATTCTATTTGTTTTTGCTTCATGTATTTTGAAACTCTGATGTTATGGGCATAAATGTTTAGGATTGCTATTTTTTCTTGGGAAAATTGATTCGTTTATTATCAAGTAATATCTCTCTTTAGCCCTGACATCTATTTTGTTTGATATTAAAATAGCTATTTCAGACTTTCTTTTTGGTTAGTGTTTGCATGATATATCTTCTCTTTTACTTTTAACTTATATGTATAGTTATACTACACTTATATTTATATTTAAAGTTAGTTTCTTGAGGAAAGCATATAGTTGGTGCTTGCCTTTTGATCTAATCTAACAGTCATTTTTAACTGGTGCATTCAGACATTCATATTTAATGCAATTATTGATATGGTTGGATTAAAATCTACCATCTTGCCAGCTGTTTTCCATTTCTTCCATCTGTTCTTTATTTCTTTTTTCTTTATCTGCCTTCTCTTGGGTTAATTGAGCATTATTATGATTCAATTTTGTTTCCTAAGTTGACATTATTTATACCACTTTTAAAGTGTTTTTAGTGGTTGCCTTAGGGTTTACAATATACAACTTTAATTGCATAAAACTTTTTGGTAGAAAGTAGCCTACAACTAAAAAATATATATAAAACCACTGAGCTTCATTATAGGTGGTATAATTCATATTTTTTGAATGTTTATCATGTGCCAGTTATTATTCTAAACCCTTGCATGTATTAACTAATTTATTCCTCTTAACAACATTAAAAAAGTATAACCAACTGTTATCCCATTTCACAGATAAAAAAATTGAAGCACAAAAGGTTAAGTCATTTTCCCATGGTTACAAGCACAGTTGGTCTCCCAAGCTTATGCTTAAAAGCATTATGTTATATTTCTATGGGCTAGACTAGGACACTGCAACTTAAATTTTGAGACCAAAACCAACAACTTACAAAATATCTTTTGAGAGTATTTCCCCCAAATACACAAAAGGAAGTTGACTTTTAGAGGTAGTGGGGGTTGAGGAGAAGAAATTGATGCTTAGCTTATATTTCTATGTGCTGAATTTTATAAATCAAGTATGTTTAAGTTATTGGAATCATAAAATGATTGCAATTTTTATGATTGCTTTTTTTTTTTGCAGTATGCGGGCCTCTCACTGTTGTGGCCTCTTCCATTGTGGAGCACAGGCTCTGGACGCACAGGCTCGGCCGCCATGGCTCACGGGCCCAGCTGCTCTGCCGCATGTGGGATCTTCCCGGACTGGGGCACGAACCCGTGTCCCCTGCATCGGCAGGCGGACTCTCAACCACTGTGCCACCAGGGAAGCCCTATGGTTGCATTTTTAATCACTTAATTTTAAAACTGAGAGCTTACTCGGATATCATCTAATGTTCTTATTGTTTTGATAGGGGCAATGAAGCCCCAAGAAATTACATTTCTTATCTAAAATCATAGAGCTAATAATTTGTGACAGAGTCAGAACTTGAACCCATTTTCAAACCTCTGCCCCAGAAATTTACCATATCCCTCCTCTGTGCTCCTATACTATTTATGCTTACTTCTAATCATTGAACATGTTACAATATAGTCTACTTGTTCTTTTATATATTTGCATCCTCTACCAGTATTTAAATTGTTTGAATGGTCATTTTTGTTTGACTAAGTATCCTGAGCAACTGTCATACAGCATGACACATTGTAAACACATTTTTTTTTTAAAGTTTGTTGAATGAAAAGTCCTATTTTGGTTGCAGTCAAGAACTCTGCTCTTAGCATCATTTGATATGCCATGAAAGACAAGGAGCCATCACTAGTTTTCCAGCCTCCAGAAGGGTGTTACTCAGTCTCAGGATGAGACTTTGAATTTCTCTTTCACAGAAATTAGAACTATTTCAGGAAAAGCAGAAGCATATCAGAATTTTGTTGCACTCACTCCTGAATAATCTATAGTTCTTTTCTTCTATAAGATGCAAACCAGGATGACACTTATACCTTGATTATAAGCAAAGACTCCCAGAGGACCAACATGGCATGTGAGGCCCTTCACAGTGTTGCTCCTATCTACCCCGTAGCCAAATCTCCAGCCACACAACCCTTAATTACTTCTTGTTCCTAGAATGCTCCCTACTGGTTTATTTTTTTAATTTTATTGAGGAATAATTGACTAATATAATTGTATATATTTATAGTGTACAATGTGATGATTTAACATATGCATGTATTATAGAATAATTACCAAGAGCAAGATAATTAGCACATCCATCACTTCATACAGTGAAAAAATCAGAAATTTTTTTTCAGATTTCAAGTATAAGTGATACTATACAGTATTCTTCTTTTTCTGTCTGGCTTATTTCACACAACATAATGCACTCCAGGTTCATCCATGTTATCACAAATGATAGGATTTCCTTTTATATGGGTGAATTTTATGTCTATATCTATACATTTTCTTCTAGGAGTTTTATGGTTTCAGGTCTTACCTTTAAGTCTTTAATCCATTTTGGGTTAATTTTTGTGAGTGGTATAATATACGGGGGTATAGTTTCACTCTTTTGCATGTGAGTATAGAGTTTTCCTAACACCATTTATTTTTATATAATTTTTTTTTTGGCTTTGAACCTTTAATGAGAAAAATATGTATATGATATCGAGCTCAAGAACACTTTGTATTTCATGTGTCACTGGGCCAAGGGTTGGGGATACAGAGAACAGAACTAAGTAACAGGATATATGTAAACAAAGATACACAAGGTCACAGAATGAAACTGGTGCTTGGCACTGTTTTAAGTCTAGGCTATCTCATCACTCAGCAGCATTTTGGGGATCCCACGGCTGATGGGGAATAGAAATCCAGACTCTGGGCATTGCAGGGTGCCCTCCAACACATCCACCTCTAGCAGCACATGGTGCATATTTCTCAGAAAATTCTCCTTATGTTCATGTCCTTGAATTGGCTTTTTGGGCACCTTGAACAGATGCAAGGTGTCTGAAGCCTCCAGAAGCACCACCCATTCCACTTTAGGTATCATTCCCGCCACAAAGTCGGGGTTGGACTCCACAGGGTCAATGCAGACTTCAGTGGTCTGGAGGCACGGGGCGAAGCCACAGGCCCCCATTCCCTGCACAGGCAAACTCAGCAGGCTGTGGGTGAGCAGCTTCATGTCAACTCAACGCCTCCTAACACCATTGATTGAACAGACTATTCTTTCCCCATGGTGGGCTCTTGGCACTCTTGTCAAAAGTTAGTTGACCACACATGTGTGGTTTTATTTCTGAGATGCCTATTCTGTTCCATTGGTCTATGTGTCTGCTTTTATGCCAGGACCATACTGTTTTGATTAATATAGGTTTATTATAACAGTTTGAAATCAGGAATTGTGATGTCCTTCCGCTTTGTTTTTCTTTCTCAAGATTGCTTTGCCTATTTGGGTCTTTTGTGATTCCATACAAAATTTAGGATAGATTTTTCTATTTCTGTGTATATTACCATTGGGATCTTGTTAGGGATTGCACTGAATCTGCAGATTGCTTTGGATGGTATTAACATTTTCACTATATTAATTCTTCCAATCTAAGAACACAGGCTATCTTTCCATTTGCTTGTATTTTCTTCAATTTCTTTCATCAATGTCTTATAGTTTCAGTGTACAGCTCTTTCACCTCACTGATTAATTTATTCCTATGTATTTTATTTTTGATACTATCGTAAATGAGATGGTTTTCTTAATTTCTCTTTCAGCTACTTCATCGCTAGTGTATAGAAATGCAACTGATTTTTGTATGTTGATTTTGTACCCTGCAACTTTACTGAATTCATTTATTAGTTCTGACATGTTTTTGGTGGCACCTTTAAGGCTTTCTATATATAAGATTACATCACCTGCAAACAATTTTGCTTTTTTCTTTTTGATTTAGATGATTTTTTTATTTCTTTTTCTTGCCTAACTGCTATGGCTAGGACTTCCAGACTTTTTTGAATAGAAGTAGCAAGAATGTGCTTCTTTGTCTTGCTCTTGATTTTAGAGAAAAATCTTTTAACTTTTCACCATTGAGTATGATGTTAGTTGTGGACTTTTCACATTTGGGTTTTATTATGTTGAGATTATATATTCCTTCTATACTTAATTTGTTGAGAGTTTTTTTTTTTTAAATCATGAAAGGCTGTTGAATTTTGTCAAATTCTTTTTTGCTGTATCTATTAATATGGTCATGTGATTTTTATCCTTCATTCTGTTGATGTGTTATATCACATTTATTGATTTGTAATTTTTTTGGTTTTTAGTGGCAAGTGATTCTTTTTATTATTTCTAAGGGATCTTGGTTTTATTGGCAATAGAAGATAATTAATTGGCACCTCTTTTTTTTAAATTAGAGTATAGTTGCTTTACAATATTGTCTTAGTTTATACTGTACAGCAAAGTGAATCAGCTATATGTATACATATATCCCCTATTTTTTGGATTCCCTTCTCATTTAGGTCACCACAGTGCACTGAGTAGAGTTCCCTGTGCTATACAGTAGGTTTTCATTAGTTATCTATTTTATACATAGTATCAATAGTGTATATATGTCAATTCCAATCTCCCAACTCATCCCCCCCTCTTCCCTCTTGGTATCCATATGTTTGTTCTCTACGTCTGTGTCTCTATTCCTACTTTGTAAATAAGATCATCTATACCAGTTTTTCCAGATTCCACATACATGCATTAATATATGGTATTCATTTTTCTCTTTCTGACTTACTTCAATCTGTATGAGTCTCTAGGTCCATCCATGTTTTAATTATTTTTTAAACAGGACAGAGATTCCTTCTGCCATCAGATGTCTTTCTGCTTGACTGAACTGCACCTGTGGTCTTTGAAGAATACCTTAATTAAAAAAATATTTTATTGCTAAAAAATGCTAAACATCATAAGAACTTTCAGCAAGTCATAATCTCTTTGCTGGTGGAGGGTCTTGCCTCAGTGTTGAAGGGTGGTGGTTTGATTTGCAAATTTTGAACCATCCCTATTTCTCAGGCATAAATTCCACTTGATCATGGTGTATGATCCTTTTAATGTGCCATTGAATTCAGTTGCTAGTATATTGTTAAGAATTTTGCAGCTATGTTTATCAGAGATATTGGCCTGCAATTTTATTTTCTTTTAGAATCCTTGTCTGGCTTGGTATCAGGGTAATGTTAGCCTCATAAAATGAGTTTGAAATTGTTCCTTCTTCTTTAATGTTTTGGAAGAGTTTGAGATTTTGTTTTCTTAATACATTTAACCACTTTTTGTCTTTTAGTTGAAGAATTCAAACCATTTGCATTTAGAGTAATTATTGACAGGTGAGAACTTACTATCATCATTTTGTTAATTGTTTTCTGATTGCTTTGTAGTTTCTTGTTCCTTTCTTCCTCTCTTGCTGTCTTTCTTTTCAAATTTTTTGGTTATGGTTTGTTTTAATTCTTTTCTCTTTATCATTTGTGAAGCTATTATAGATTTTTGCTGTGATTACTATGAGGCTTTCAAAATACAGCTTATAGTTATAACAGTCAATTTTAAGCTGATAACAACTTCAACTGGATAAAAAACTTCCACACATTTACTTGCCCCCTTGACATTTTATGTTGGTGCTGTCACAATTTACATTTTACATTTACAATTTACATCTTTTTATATTTGTATTCATTAACAAAATATTGTAGCTATATTTATTTAACACATTTGTCTTTAAACTATATGCTAGAGTTCTAAGTGATTTACCCACCACCATGGCAGTATTAGAATATTTTGAATTTGACCATATATTTACTTTTACCAGGGTGCTTTGTATTTTCATATGTTTTCATGTTACTAACTAGTGTCTTTACATTTCAGCTTAAAGAACTCCCTTTAGTGTTTCTTATTAGGCAGGTATAGTAGTGATAAATTTCTCTAGCTTTTGTTTGTCTGAGAAAGTCTTTATCTCTTTGCTTGAAGGACAACCTTGCTGGTTAAAGTGTTCTTGGATGGTAGTTTTTCCCTTTGAGCACTTTGACTATATTATCCCATTCTTTCTCAGGCTGCAGGGTTTCTGCTGAGGAATCTACCTATAGCCTTATTAGGTTCCCTTGAAAGTGATGAGTCTTTTTTTCTCTTGTTGCTTTCAAAATTTTCTGTTTGTCTTTGACTTTTGAGAGATAGATAGATTATAATGTCTCTCCATGAAAATCTCTTTGGATTGAATATGTTCGGGGGTCTTTAAGCTTCACGTTTGCTGTATCTCTGCCCTGATTTGGGAAGTTTTCAGCCATTATTTCTTTAAATAAATTTTTGTTTTCTGAGACTTCCAGAATCTGAATAGTGTTTCAGCTGACAGTGTCCCATAATTCATGTAGGCTTTCTTCACTTTTTTTTAACTCTTATTTCTTTTTTCTCCTCTGACCAGATAATATCAAGAGATCTGTCTTCCAGTTCACAAATTTTTTTTCTGCTCAATTGAACATGATGTAGCAGCTATGTACTGCATTTTTAAATTTTATTTATTATATTCTTCAGCACCATAATTTCTGTTTGGTTCTTTTTTATGATTTATACTTTTTGTTGAATTTCTTGTTCTGTTGGTGCATTGTTTTCCTGGGTTCATTGAGTCATCTATCTGTGTTCTCTTGAATCTCACTGAGCTTTCTTAAAATAATTATTTTTAATTGTTTTTCAGGTAATGTACAGATTTCCATTTCTTTGGGGTCAGGTACTGAAAATCTAAGTATTCCTTTGGTGATGTAATGTTTTATTGTGTTTTGTGTTTCTAACAGCTTTGCATTGATGTCTGTACATTTGAGGAGACAGTTACCTCATCACCTTTTCAGACTGGCATCCCTGGGGAAAGACTTTCACCTGAAGGTGGCTGCAAGCTTGGCTGGGTGGGGTGTAGTGTCTCTAGTTTTTGAGAGGGCAAAACAGCATAATCTATTTGAAGATTCAACAACTGAAGTTAATGTTGGTGAACAATGCAGAGTTCTTCAATAGCAAGGCTGAAGCAGCCCCATGGGTGGTGGTGGCAGCTAGAGCTATAGGGATCTTTGGAGACAAAGGCTTCTGAGGTTTTCCTATTCTCCATTTTTGCCTGGGGGAAGAAGTTCTAGCTGAGGGAATCTCTTGGTGCCAGATCTAGCACACTGGTGCTCAGGGCAGCAGTAGAGCCAAGGGCTGGGATCAGGTGCACATAAAACTACCACTGTTCTTGGGTTTTGGGATACAGGTGCAGTTGCTGTGGTGGTGGCACCAGCATATGAGGTGAGGGCTTGTGCAGATCTTCTGTGGAGCAGGAGACTGCGTCTCGGGCTCACTGCGGTGAGTCAGACTTAGGGATAGTGGGTGGAGAAGCAGATTGGCATGAGCCTTGGGATGACTGGGTGCAATACTGGCTTGGGACTAGAGACAGAGGGCAGTAGCACACCCTGGGGATAATTGGTCAAAGTCCCAATTCTGGCCCCAGTTGTAGAGCAGCCCAGTGATGATGGGACGAAGCTGTGATTTAAAGCCCCGGGCAGTCACAGATCAACAGCAGCATGGCCCCAGTGATGGCTCATTAAAGCTGTGTGTTGGGACCCAGGGGTCAGGCTATAGAGAAGAAGTAGTGCAGACCTGGTTATGGTGGGTCAAAGCCCCAGCTTAGGACCCATGGGCAGGGCACAGAGCAGCAGCAGCTCAGCCCCAGTAATGATGGGTCAAAGCTGTGACTTGGGACCTGAGGGCAGGGTGCAGAGCAACGGAAGCTCTGCACGCTGTGGCATCCTGATACTAGGCTGTGGAGCGCAGCAGAGACTAGGGGCCCTGGGGGCAAGTCTCACCACTGGAACAGCTTCATCCCTGAGGAGAAGACGCAGCAGTAGGAACTTTAGGCAGTTCTGTCAACTAGGTTCAGCACTGGTGACAAATGTGGGGGTCCTCGGTAACAAAGGCTGCAAACATCTGTGGTGGGTAAGTCTTTCTGGAGTTCTCCTGCTCTCCTTTTCCCCAAGGGGTGAAATCCCTCCAAGGATTCTTCTTGGCACTGAGCTGCTCTGGACTGGTGGATTGGGTGACACAGGTAAAATATTTCCTATGCTTTGCTATGTGACCATCCTCAGGTTTTGAGCTCCACAGGATTTCTGCTGCATCTTCATTTTAGTCCAGAGCTTCCCCAGAGCTATCTTCATTGGTTTGGCTATTCATTGGCTATTTATTTATTGTTTTTATTGATTTTGTGGAAGGAGTGAGCAGTGGGGTTCCCTAGGCCTCTATCTTGCTGACACACACCCCTATTCAGTTACGATCCTTTCCTTTGCTCATTTAGCCTCTCCCGCAGCAATACTTTGACAACTTTTGTGTGGTTAACTTCTCCTAAGACTCAATGATCTGTTTTTGTGTAAACTCCTTGCCAGCAATGAAGTTGTTTTACTAATTATGGTAATTCTTGTATTGAGTCTGGCCTAAAGAAACATTTGTTGGATATTCAGAAGGTAGCACAATATGGTGGCTACAAAACCAGGTTATGGGTTTCAAATTGCAGCTTTACTATCTAGTAGCTGTATGACATGTAAGATAACACCTCTCTAAGCCTAATTTTCCACATCTTTACAGAGATGAGGTTGACAGTAATGATTTCATAAGGTTGTTGTGAAGTTGAATGAAGACAACACATGTGAAGCATTTTGAAAGTGATGGGTATACATATAGTCAATATTTAGCTAATATTATCCCATTGTTATTATATCATCAATCACAATATGAAAAAAAAATTGAAGAGTGGAAGGAGAGTTACAATGACACTTCATTTCATATTCTTAAATGCATAATCTTTTTTAAAAAAAGGTGGCACAAGGGAATAATTCACTTGGTAAATAAACCTAGAGCTCTTTAGGCCACCTGAGCCAAGGACACTTAAAAATAAAGGCTTTTGTTTTTGAACCAAAGACCAGAAGGAAAATTAGATGAGTTTTTACACAAGCCTGGGTATGGGAAAGAACCATTTCAGTTACAAACCTGTGTTTTATAAAAGAAAATCTTTGTAAAGTGGGGAAGTGTCTGTAGCTCAGGACCCAGGAGGCCCCAATTACTGGATCTCTGGGAAGGAGACAGAAGTGTCAGAGGGTTGACGGAAAACAAGCTCTCAGAGGCTGTTCCCAAAAACCTGCTCAGACGGATCAGGACTCTAGAACCGGGTGATGTTTACCACCTGGGGCCTGACAGGATGCTCCAGAGAACCAGAGAGCCAGAGCCAGGAGTGTAAGGTCAGGTGTTTCTGGAGGAAGGAGTGGAAAACTTGGGAGACTGACATTCCTTGTTTTTCTATTGCTTTCCTGCACCTCCCAGAGGCTTAGTATACTACTCAAGACACATTGATTTCCTGCATGTTCTTACTCAGTGGGCGAAGGCCTCTAGGAGAGAGAGACAAACAAACACTGTGAACAATGAGAAAAATACAACGAAAGTAAAACAATGCCTGCGCTGACTTTGTACCAGATCACGTACAGATCCCTGAGGAGGACAGTGGCTGCACCAAAGCCATAGAGGGTGAGCCTTTTCAAAGACTGTGCTGCTCATTGGGCTTCACGTGGGCCATCCAGAGCCCTGAGCTTCTCACCACTGCCACTTCTAACCATTGCTCTGTTCCCTGGAGTTCTCCCAGAGAGAGAGAACCCTGTGGAAAGGCTTGGTGCATTAGAGAGGAGGGAGGGGGAAGGGTGGATAAAAAGTGAGGTGGGATTTCTTGGCTGAAATGAGTTTTCAATTTCTTGGTGAATCTCAGTTACACACACTTTCCCTGAGGCCTGTTACTTCAGAGAATCAAAACTCTGCCGTCATTTCTAACAGAGTGGAAATTCTTAGATTGTCAGTTTACCTCCTTTTAGGAGAGCTTTTGTCCCCAGGAATGTTTAACTAAAAGAGAGGATTACAAGAAGCCCCTGTGAAAGGCATACCCTCTCCTTACCTTTTCAGTCACAGAGTAAACATTTTCCAGACATACTGGAACAAGTTTTCTTAACTCCATGGTTTAGCATCAGTTCTCAGTAGGTGCTCGATAAATAACTATTGAATGAATAACTTTGATGATCTGCTACATGCAAGATAACTTTCAAGGATTGAAAAGCAGTTAAGATTAATAAAAAGAAACTCCTAGTTAATATGGTGAGCTAAGCAGAAATGGGAAACTTCTTATCTGGCTCCAAACACATAGAAATGCTGAATAAGACAGAACACAAATCTTCCTTAAAAGTACATAGCTGAAATTGAAAGCACAAAGGGGAAATAATTCACCAAGTCCTAGAAATGAAAAGGAAACTCAAAGCCAGAATAGTAGAATTAAATTTGCTGTGGGGATAAATGAACCAAATATGCACCTAATGGAGGGGATGGTATCAAAACCAAGTAGAACCAAACTGTGATACAACAGTCATGGATGATATTGGGAGGGGGTGGTTCAGAGTTAAAACACTCTACATTCCTCATGTGTTCAGTAGCATATAGAGATATTGATTAGTCTTATAGTTGGGTAACTTTGTGCATTAAAACTATAAAGGTAAAGATCCCTCCCCTTCAAAAAAGAAAAGAGGAAGTGGAATGTTTAACCTTGAAATCAGTAGAGGAGGAAACAGAGAAAATAAGGAAAATGCAGCCAATTCAATAAGAAAAAGCCTAGTAAATAGAGAATGTCAAATAAAAGGATATACACAGGTATACACACATAGATCAGAAATTTTTATAAATCTGAATGAATTATATTCATCTATTAAAAGACAGATTGGAAATTGGAAATAAAAATTCTTGCTATATGCAGGAATCCCTAAAATACATAAGAAACCTTAAAAGTCAGAAAAAGATATACCAGGCAAATACTAAAAAAGAACTAATAAATTTAGATGCATTAGTTGGTGGGATGTATGGTGTTTGGAAATAATATGGGGGAAACCATAACTATGAGGAGAGAAGAATTTGGTGACTACTGCTATGCTCCATTGACTGCTCTGGATAAAGATACCTAAAAGCTGAGTGATTAATTAGCAATTAATAGCAAGAGTGAAAAGAGTGAAAGCTAGAGGGCCTCCTTGTTAGTATACAAGGAGACTCTCCTGTCCTGCAGAGGGATGGCAGAGAAATTTCAGGACCAGATCCAGGGCTTAAACTGTAGGTGTAGCCAAGCTCTAAAGAAGGTTTAACTTCTAACCCAGGTATTTCTGCTATGCCAAGGTCAAGGCTCTTGTTGGGACATATGACATGGGGGCATCCAGGTTGATGTCTCTGAAAGTCTTGAATTCCCAGACACATCTGAACTTGGGGACCCTTCAGAAGTGGCCCTTCCCTATAAAGATCTAGCACTCCCCCTTGCTTAAAGATGATGTAGAGAAAACATACGTAGCCTCTACTCTGCCCCCAGGTTCTGTCCCCATCATTCTTTGGGTCAGTAGGCCAATAACCAGGATTAAGTCAAAACATAACCCAGCCATACTAAGGATACCTGAGTCCACTAGGGAGGAGAAAGGGACTAACCCCCCATGGAACTTTAGGACCTACTAGAATACCAGTAGGAGCTGGAAAGGTATACTTGGGACTGCATTCTGAGGCTGTTAGACTAAGAAAAAGGAACATAAATGTGGATGAAAGAGACTTTATCAAAATGGGAGCATGTTATAGAAATGCAAGCATTAAGGCATTAACACTCTGGCCAGGACCTCAGGAAGCACTGTGAACAAGCACCTAGGAACATGGGAAACGTGATGTTCTACATTAAGTAAAGAATAAAAGCCAGAACGGTCACACAAGGCAGTGGAAAAAGGAAATTAAAAGGCTCAGAAAAGTGGGTGAGTTACAGTGGATGTACCATGTAAGACCAGAAAACCTATTAGACGACTATACCTCATAAGAGGGCTGAGAGGATACATCATTTACCAGAGCAATAAGGAACATACTAGTGAGAAAAGCACTAGCATCAGTAGGAAGTTCAGTCATAGTTCTCTGCTATAACTCAGGGCTGATGGTAGGAAAAACCACTACAGAAGTAGGCTCATTAACACATAGCAAAGGGGGTCCCTCAAACCCTCTGACTGCAAACAATAGAGGCCAGGTGGCAAAATTTTCTACTCTACTATTTCTACTTAATTGTAGAAATAATTTTCTACAATTATTACAATAAGTGGCATGGTTGGAAGAACAGCCAGGGAGACTGATGTTTAGAGTTACAGACATCGTTAAAAGAGTGTGGCATCCCTAGGGGCAAAATATATGGGCACCAACATGAGTATGATTCTATCTGTAAAGTAAAAAAAAAAAATTGAGGGTGATAATCATAAGACTGAGAGCAATCATTCTAATAAAAATTATAATCCTCATTCCAATATCCAGTTTTCAGACACAGACCCACTGACTAAAGAAGAGACTGGTTCAGAGGAAGGCCCCTGCAATATCATGACAAATATACATGGCAATGGCTTTCTCAGACCTTTCCCAAGGGGACCTGCTGCCATTTATTGGGTAACTAGGGAAAGAAGAATATTCAAGCATTTTGAGGATTGTTGGATTCAGGGTTCAAGTTAATATTGATGCCAAAGTGTTATTATGGCCCCTCTGTTAGAGTGGAAACATGTGATAGCCAAGGTAAGCTCACAGTGGGTCCGCTGTGTCTGGGAACCTAGCTAGTGCTCATTTCCCCAAACCCCAATTTATAGTTGTAATAGATACACTTGGGAGTCAGCACAACCTCTACGTTGGGTCCTTGGTCCGTAGGATAAGAGATTTCTAGTGAAAAAAGCCAAGTGGAAGCCAATGAAACTACCTCATCTGCCATCCCTATTTAAAGATAGTAAATTAGAAAATAAAACATAGCCCAATACGAATGGCTGAAATTAGTACCACCTGTAAAATCCATTAAAGAATGCAGGGATGATTCCCGGCAGTCACCATTTTATTCAGCAATCGCACACTACAAAAACAAGACGTATCCTGAAGCATGATAGTGGATTACTGCAAACACAGCCAGGCATTATGTCCAAGAGCAGATGTAGTATCTTTACTAGAACAGATTAACTTGGCATCAGATATATTGTACGCAGCCAGTGATCTGGCAAACACATTCTTTTCTATCCTTAGGAAAAGAAGAAAAGATAGAGTTTTCATTTACTTAAAAATGACAACAGAATACATTACAGGTTTGCTCCAAGGCTGTGTTAACACTTCTGCCCCCTGTCAAAATATAGTTTGAAGAGATGTAGATTATCTGGCTATTCACACAGAATATCACATTTGTTCATGATATTGATGATGTCACGCTAATGGAAACATATGGGCTCAAAGCAGATACTAGTTGGGGGCTTTGTTAAGAAGAAGGTGTTCCAGAAAGTTGGAGATAACCCCTATGAACATTCAGGGCCTGCAACTTCAGTAAAATTTTAGGTGTCTGTTGTTTATGACATTCTAAGAATCATCCCCCCACCACCCAATAAAGAATAAATTGTTGAAACTTGTATTTCTCAGCATGAAGAAGGAAGTGAAATTCCTGGCATGCTTTTTTGGGTGCTAGGGGCAGCATATTCCACATCCGGGAACAACAGGTGGAAAGGCTAGTCTGGTAAAATGACATGAAAACCTGCCAGCTTTGAAAGTGTTCTAGCTTTGGCTGCTGCCTATGCTCTTTGGACAGCTCGTGCCAAGGTACCAGCCTTTAAGGAAATGAATTGCCATCTTGGCAAGAGTAGATAAGGATGCTGTTACCTTTTGGGAGAAGGAGGACTGTATTTAGCGATCAGGTGATAGGTTTGGATATCTTTTAGTCCTCCAATACCAAATTTTCACAGCAAATGGACAAGTGCAATAATTCTGGCCTGAGAAGGTCATGGTCACCAGGAAAGGAATTCCACCCCACAGGAATGAAAGTCTAGTTCACAACACCAGGTAAATCTCCAGACCACCAGAGGTGCTAGCTGAGGAGGAGGGGAATTTATAATAGACGGTGGAGAAAGGAGATAATGAGGATTGGTTATGGCCCTGGGATCAGCTCCAATGGTGGGGACTGTAGTTTATTCCACTATTTTTTTTTTTCTAAGTTTTCCCCAGGGATAGAGGCCCACTGGAATGCTAGAAGAGTTAGTCCCAAAAATCTATACAAAAAAAAGTGGATCTGAGCAGTGTAAGGTTATGGACTGTGGGGAATATATAATGTTCTGTCCAGATCTCTCTTAGTAATGAAGGACTTACTCCTCCTTACTTCTGGGAGTCCTGTTGGAAGATGGCCCTCAGTTATAAACTTCTACTGGGGGATTACATCTATGGAAAAACCTGCTTCACCCCAAAGCACACTTCTTTCCAGGGAAGCCTGAATCCAATGACTGGTCAGACAGAAGGAATAAAGACCCAGCACCCTTGTTTTAACTGGAGGCAACTCCAAAAGACTACCATAGCTCCGTAACTCTTCATGGGGTCATCTTAGATCTTTATTGAGACTGCATCACAGCTCATCTCCTTCTGTTTAATGCCATTTCCTTCCCTGCCCTTCTACAGGCTTTGATTGCGAGAGTCCTCCCTAATAAACATCTTGCATGCTAATTGCTGAGTGTCTGCCTCCCAGAGAACCCAAGCTGCATCTGATAAAACACACTGATAATATAACTGAAACTACTACTATCATAGATTTATACATATATATATATATCTATAAAATAAATGCTGATAGTATTACAAGAAGAAATCTAGAAATCTATAATACTTGTGTAAATATTTTAACATGTATTTTAGAAACTGATAGATCAAGGACTCAATATTTGTAACAATGCAGAAGATTTTAACAAAGTTGTTCTCTCTCACATACATATGCAATATAATGTAATGTAACACACATAACACAACATAATATAGCTTTATTCTTATGTCCAAGGCATAGGGAGCACATATGATTTTTAAGCATACATGTATTATTTTAGAAAGTTGATCATACATGAGATTACAAAAGTTCTCAGAAATTTCTAATAATTGATATCATAGAAGACATTTTATCTTATTAGTATATTAAAATAAATACAAGTGGACTTTCCCAAAAATTTGTTGGAAAAATAATAATCTATGGTAAAAAAGTAATTGAATCAGTAAAAAATTCTTCTTATAAAATACATCAAGCCCACACAATTTTATGGAGAAATTTTACCAAAAACTGTAAGTCATAGTCCCTATCTTATACAATCTGTTTTAGTGAATGAAAAAAAAGGGCAAACTACCTATATGTGATATCAAAATTAGGCACAGAAAATATAAGAAATGCTATTAATTGTTCAGTTTCACTACCATGTAGATGAACAAATTGTGATAACATGTTAGCAAATCCAGACTTGTACTTAGAGTACATCATGATAAAACAGGGTTCATCCCAATAATGAGAAGATGCATCAACATTAAAAAATAAGTAAAACAGGTAAATAAACAGAAAATCTATTTATATAATTCAACTCAGTAACAGAAAAAAGGGAGAAAAGGTGGGCATCTCAATGGATCTAGAAAAATATTCTATAAAAATCAGTACCTGTCCATAAATTAAGGTGAAAAAGATAGTACATTAACAATAGAAACAAACTTCCTTAACCTGATAAAGTACATCTACCCCAAACCCATAGCAATTGCTGTATTTTAGATTTTCAGATTTTAGAAACATTCCCATTAAATTCAAGACAAGAAGCTATTCACTGAAACCACTTCTATATAGCAATTACTGGAAGCTCTAGGCAATTCAAAAGCACAGCAAAAAGAATTGCAGGTTATACTTATTGGAAAGAAAGAGGCACAGTTGTTATTTGCAGATGATTGCATACAAAATAGAAAAGAGTCCACAGACAAACCACTTAGATGAAAAAAGCTCAGGAAATTTGTTGGAAATAGGATCAACGTACAAAAATGATTAAAATGTAAGATTTTATTTAACAGTTATTGGAAAATAGAAAATGTTATTAAAAATTCCATTCACAATTCCATTCAAATTTACATGGTACCCAAGGAAAAAATATAGAAAATAGTATTTAATACTTTTATGGAAGAAAATTATAGAATCAAACAAGATAAAAACATTTTGTTAATGCATATACAAGCTCAATATCAGGGACATGTACTATAAATTATTACCTAAATTGACCTACAAAGTTACTGTAATTCTAATAAAAATTGCAATAGATTTTCTTCATGAAATTTGGTGAACTTATTTAAAATTCCTGTGTATGAGCAGATGTTCAGAAATAGGCAGGGCAGCTATGAGAAGAACTCGGAGAATTTGCTCTTGTAGATATCAAGAATTATTTTAAATCTATAGTGATTAAAACAGTATGGCATTTTGTAGGGTTAAAAATAGATTAATTAGACAAACTCGATAGCTTAGAAATAGACTCTGGCTTATATGTATATTTGGTTTATGAGAGAGTTGGCCTCAAAAGTTGAAACTTATTGGAATAATTGGCTATCTGTATAGCAAGAAAGAGAATTAGATCATTACCTCTATATAAAAAAAATAAATTCCAGGTAGATTAAAGGCTTAGATTTGTTAAAAAATAGTTTTAAAATTAAAAAGGACAATTTTATGATCCTGTGAAGAAGAATATGTTTAGATACATGGAAAAAAAGCACAAGTTGTAAAGAAAATTGATTCATTTACATTAAAATTTAAAATGTCTGCATGACCACAGTTAACAAACCACAAAGATTTTTTGCAATATACATAACAAAGAATCTCTCCAAAATATGTAAAGAACACTTCACCAACAATAAGATAATGATAATAGCTAACATTTATTAAGTATTTACTCTATGGCAGGATGTGTTCTAAGTTGTTAGTATGTATTAACTCCCTTAACCACTACAATAATCCTATGAGATACTATTTTTATCTTTATCTTACAGATGAAGAAACTGAGCCATAGAGAATTTAAGTAACATATCCAAGTACAAGCAACTGTTAATGACACATTTGGAATCAAAACTAAAGCAGTTCAGAGTGTCTGCTGCTAACCACTATGTAGAATTGTGCCCCTCTCCCCGCAAAGGAAAAATAATTCTGTTGAACAGCAAGCAAAGATATGAACAGGTTATTCATAGAAGAGTTGCTGGAATTGCCAATAAAGATGAAAATATGCCCAACTTCATTAATCAGAAAAATGTTAATTTAAAATTTTAATGATGTTTCTCACCCATCAGATTGGCAAAATTTATGTCTGAGAATACCAAATGGTGACGAGATTTGACAAGATAAGAATTCATATATCCTGCAGAATAGAGTGTAAACTGGCACACAAACGTTGGAGCAAGATGGAAATATTTAGTAAAACAGACCTATAAGTACCTGATGACCCAGCAATTTCACTTCCAGGTAAACTTGCATATAAAGAAAAATGTGTGTAATGATATTTAATGCATTTTTTTAAATAAGCAGATAATTGTGGTATTGTAATAGGATGTAATGCCATTTAGCAATTAAAATTAATGAATTACATTTATATGTATCAATGTGGATGAGTCTAAGATTGCACCATTGAGTGAAAGAAGCATTATGTAGTACATATAGGTATGTAGAATATGATACCATTTAAGCCAGCTTTTAGGACATAAAAATTCTATAAATTGTTTATGGTACTTACTTATATGGTCCAAGTATAAATACACGGAGGGCAGAGAAAGGGAGTGAATGAGACTGCAGAGTCATACAAAGCAGATTTAGTCACATCTGTAATATTTTATTATAAAAATGATATATCAATGCACACATAAAATGTATTAATTCTCTTGTTGGGTGCACAGGTTGATTTCTCTCCATGTTTTTCTGTATATTTTTAATATTAAAAACAGAGAAAAGGGCTTCCCTGGTGGCGCAGTGGTTGAGAGTCCGCCTGCCGATGCAGGGGACACGGGTTCGTGCCCTGGTCCGGGAAGATCCCACATGCCGCGGAGCGGCTGGGCCCGTGAGCCATGGCTGCTGAGCATGCGCGTCCGGAGCCTGTGCTCTGCAACGGGAGAGGCCACAACAGCGAGATGCCCGCGTACCGCACACACACAAAAAAAAACACAAAAAAAAAACACAAGAGAAAGGTGATTAACACATAGTCCTTACTCTCAAGGAACTCATCTCTATTCATCCCGGTACAGAGTTCTGTAAGCAAACAGTACTATTTTAAGTCATAAAGGCACAACAAGAATAATGCTTCCTGTCTACTTAGCTTTGTTCCATCCTTCTGACTTTCTGCTTTTACCTGAGTTAGGAGATAAATTAGACCTGAAGCAGGACTCAGTGGTCATCTATGCTTCTCATAGAACAGATGAAGAAACTGAGATCTATAAATGGCCTAAGATCAGACAATTGAGTGGTAGAGTTTAGAGCAGAATCCAGATCTCAGGACAAATAAGGAAGGCACAGAAAGGAGGTCAGCAGGCCAAATTAGGTCCACAGACAGGTTTTGTTTAACCCATATGTCATTTAATTTTTTTTTTTTTTTTTTTTTTTTTTTTTGCGGTACGCGGGCCTCTCACTGATGTGGCCTCTCCCGTTGTGGAGCACAGGCTCCGGACGCGCAGGCTCAGCGGCCATGGCTCACGGGCCCAGCCGCTCCGCAGCATGTGGGATCTTCCCGGACCGGGGCACGAACCCGTGTCCCCTGCATCGGCAGGCGGACTCTCAACCACTGCGCCACCAGGGAAGCCCTCATTTAATTTTTTAAAAAAAGAAATGTGAACATTATTACAAACTGTGTGTATAGTTAGCCATAACCCCGCCAATCCCTATTTTCTCATGGGGATACTTTATTTATTGATGTTACCTTACCTGGCCCTTTAATATATTTGCATTTCTGATCCTAATAGAATCTTTGACTTGGAGAAGGTCACCTATATCCACCCAACCCTCATTGTAATTCCCTCAACAGCGTCCCTGACAAGTGTGATGCACCTCTGCTTGCACACTTCAGCTACGGGGAGCTTACCAGCTCTCAACATAGCCCAGCTAATTTCTGAACAGCTCTGAATGTTAGAAAGTTCTGCCTTATATGGGGTCAAAATGTATTTCTTGTAACATCCCACTCATTATCCCTAGCCCAGCCCTCTAAAAAGTTTCATGAAATAAATCTAACTGCTATTGTAGAAATATTTGAAGACAGCTTTTACTGTTAAACTAAATCATTTCTTCAGGATAAACACTGTAGATTTGTCCAACTCTTCTAGAGTTGCTTGGTTTTCCTATTCTTTGCTAACTTGGTTTGCCTCTGGAGCTGCCACGTTGAATGTGGTCCAGCTCCCCACTACTGGAAGGCAATCAAGAGTGAATGTTCATGGTGATCACCATCAATACTCTTCATCTACTGTTTAAACCATCCAGCTATTTACAACCAGAAGAGTAACATGACTTCATTTCTGCCTACTTCTCCAGACTTTTCTACACTTTCTCCATTTTTTTCTCATCTTTTCTTTTCACCTTTTGCCCTAGTCACACATTGTCTTCACTCCGACAACAGTACACTATTTGGAGTTCCCAAAACCAACCATGCTATTTTATATCACCATGTCATTCATATCTTGTTATCTCAACAAGGAATGTTTCATCAATGGCTTCTCTTTGGAACTCCTATTTATTCTTCAAAACCCAGCTTTAATGTTACTGTCCCTGTGAGACTTTTCTATGCCTTTAATCCTTCCCTTTTGCTCTTTCACACTCCAGTCTAAGTTAATCACTCTCTCTTGCACGCTGTTTCCCCGCTTTATATACACTTCTATTCTTGCACATTTCTCACTGGATTATAATTATTGGTCTGCATTTCTCTCTCCCTCTTTTATATTACAGTCTCTTGGATGGACAGTGCCTTACTTCTTTTTATAACTGAAACAGTAAGCACAGGGACTGGCACATAATAAGTGCTAAACAGATACTTTGTGAGTTGAGTACAATTCTGAGACCACTGGATGTATTGCACAGGTAAAGTTTGTCTTGAGGACAGCTTGAGTTTTCTCCATTTTCCAAATTGAATTGAGTTGCTTGAGAACAGGAATCATGTTTTATTTTTCTTGCTCTCCTAGCATCAAGCACAATTCCCATCAGTCACTCAGACGATTGTTTAAATGAATAAACATGATTCAGAGTTATGAGTGAAATGAGATTTCACTGAAAGACAGACTTGTGTTTTGGTTTTTCATTCTAGAGAAGGAAAAAGTGTATATAGGCATAAAGATCAAATTTGTATTCATACATATATGTACACAAATATCTGTAAGTAGCTACCACTCTGTGTGTGTGTGTGTGTATATATATATATATATATATATATATATAGTGTTGCCTTTGCACATCCAGTAATATATATATCTTCTGAATTGAAAAGTGCACTCCAGGCTATTTGAAGTCTTGTACAATATGTCTAGCCTTCTAGGCAAAGTTTCTTGTTAATTTCCTCTGCCTCCATGAATGTATGATTTATTTAAAGAAACCTCCATGCAGCAAATTAAACAACATTTATTCTACCTAGAGGGATAATTTCCCAGCATCACAGAGTTGGCAGGCCCCATTACAAAGGTTTACGTAGAAGCAGTGGTCCAAATCAGAATCCCAAGTAGAAAAGTGTCTGCTGGTGTATTGCCACAAGATATACTCCAGTGTCTAATTAGCCCAGGGGGGAATAATGGAAAAAATAAAAACAAAAACAAAACTCTAGTCCTAAAAATGATTGTGGTTGTTGGTTTTTTTTCGTTTCCTTTTTTCCCCTTTGTCCTGAATCTCCATCACTTCACAGGGATGTACTCAGAAATTGATATAATTAACTGTATTTCTTTCTTACTCACTTCCTTGATATCTGTCTTCATCTCTTCTTTTCTCTCTCTCTCTCTCTTTTAAAAAGAAAACGTATATTTTTGTTGTTTAATCAGAGATACCAAACATTTAACCATCTGTTTCAAATTTTTTTCATAGGAAAAGGCCTCGAGCCATTTCAGTCTGAACCTCTGGGAAACTATCCAAGAGAGATGGGAAATGTACCATACCTAATCTTTACTCTGTTCCTTTGCAATTCCAACCCAAATTAAAGAAATCATAAAATAAGTTGCAAAGTAAGGAATCCATGAATTATTAGATATCAACAATTAACATTCTTATCCAGCTTGCAAATCCATATCATCCTAAAGCAAGGCCAATTTGTGACTGGAAAAAGGTAGATTTACTTTATAAATTCTGATAGTATTTTAGCTTTTACTCCCATTTTCCCTGGGCTCAGTCTTAGGAGATATTCTGCAGTGGGGGGTGCACTCTTGGCACATCTCACATCTTAGTTCATGACTGAACATACTCTTTAAAACACCTATATGCATTCATTGATACAATCAATATATATTGAAAACTTACCTTGAGAATATAATCATGCATGGTATTATTCCTATCCTTAGCAGTATTCCAGTAAACCATTGCCTCATAATAAGCCACTCCAAAGCTTTGTGATTTTCTCTATTTTTCTCACAGTTTCCATGAATCAGGAATTCAGAGGGCATGGTGGGGATGACTTGACTCTACTCCACAATGCCTGTGGTCTCAGCTGACAAACTCCAGGCTGAGGGTGACCAGATGGCTGAGGGCTGAAATCATCTGAAGTTGTATCTAGCATCACATGTCTGGTAGTAGATTCTGTTGGTTGTCTGAGGCCTCAGCTAGGGCTATTGGCCAGTGTTCATGTGGCCTTTTCATGTATTGGGTTTCTAATATGACTCCAAAGGAGAATGTCCTAACTATAAGCAAAAGTTGTGTTGCCTTTTCTGACCTTTTCTTAGAAGTCAGGTTGTATCACTCCTACTGCATTCTATTGGTTACAAGAAAATCACAGCCCAAACAGATTCTGGGGAAGTGAACATAAATCCCATCTCTTGATGAAAGGTGTGTCGAGATCACATTGTACAAGAACATGTATGATGGAAGATATTTTCTGTGGCCATCTTAGAAAATGCGACCTGCCACAGGTAGCTTAGTGCAGTAGGAAAGTTAGACATGTAAACAAATTAATGCAAGAAAGGGTCATAGCACTGTAACAGAAGACTCTCTTGAGTGCAGTAAAACCCCTGCATATCTGGAGAAACTGTGGAGGGCAGGAAAAGTTTCCAAAAGGAGATGAGTCTTAGGTGGCTAGGTTAGACACAGAGTGATATATTAATACATTTTAGTGGAAGTTGTTGAATTTTGGGTTTTTGAGGCATAACTTACATAAAATACTGGTAACACATACCTTTAAAACATAGCTTAGGCTAAAAAACAAACTAGAAAGCCCTTGTACCCTATAGTGCCTTTCAAAATCCCTTTGCTAGTTAGAGGATGAGCTTGAGAAGGGGTATAGTAACTGTTCTGGGACTGCAGCAAACATTGGGCACGATGAGAAGTTGCAATGTGCCGGGCAAGTTATCACACAGTCATGACAAACTTTTACCTGTGTAGAAGCTCCAGAAGTTGTGAAGGGCCAACAGGAGAATGCCAGCCAGCCAGGAATCATACTATTCTAAGGTATATCTTTATTCCCACTTAGCAGATGTTACCCCAGCAGTCACTGAATCCAAGTTGCCATAAGCTGGGGGTGTTGTCTGTTCTCCCCAGGTATTGGGACTTGATGGAACTGTGGATTTGTGGAGGTTTCAGGGGCTGGTCCCCAAGGAATTCAACCATTTTATGACTTTATTTGAGGATAAGGTCAACCCTTGCAGCTTTAGGGTAGTACAGGCAATAAGAGAGGGGCTAATATTCCTAGACAGGAGAGAGGCAGAGCATGTGTGCATGAATGTCTTCCAAAGCAAACGGGAAAACCTTCGTGTTTTATTTACTTTGTGTTATTAAAGGAACATCACTGCGCCACCATGCTGAGCCAGAGCTTTTAATTCAGTAGAAATGAAATTCTAACCCAGTGTGTGCTTAACTTCCCCAGCACAGTAAAACCATTTCTCTCTTTGTCTCTGTCTCATCTCCCACTTTGTAGTGAAGAGATGTACAGGGCTGCAGTACAGTCTGACAGTGGGAAACCACACTGGCAATTTCTGAGTGATGTCTGAAGGAATGAATTGAAGGACTTGCCTGGGGTAGAGACACAAGACAGACCATGCTTTTATAGTCACTGCTGGGTTTGCAATTTGCTTGCACTGCTCATCTATGCATATTCTTTTCTGTTCCAACATACAAAGGAAAACATGCCCAGGCAGATGCTTCCCAACTTATCACTCCATATCAACCCAGGAATAAGACAGGTTTTCAATTTCTCCATTTGTGAGTGCAATTAAAAGTTGGCAGAGGTTGCTGTGAGGGGAGAAAACGAACAGTTGTGCATAATGGCCAAGAAAGAGAGAGATGACATCCATGAGGGTGGGGTGGGAGATGAGGAATGGATCTGGGACTCGTGTCACCAATATCTCATTCCTGGGAGTTATGGTTAGGGATATTAAGCTATGTGTTTATGCACTTAGGCTTGCTCTTGTTTGCTTTTGAGCCTGTGTCCATGTTATTTGCCTGTATTGCAAACACTTTCTTCAGTCCCCCAATGGGGGATACTCCATCTCCCTCCACACTTGTTCTTCACCTTTCTAACTCCAACTTGTCCTTCACGTTTCAATTTTGATGTTACTTCTTACAGGAAGCCTTCTCTTCCTTTTCAATATGTGGTTTGGCCCCTCCCTCACTCTCCTCCCTTAGTCCCTGAACTTATTTCCAATAAAGCTTTCTCATGTGGTACCATTATTTCCTTTTCCTTTTTTGCCTTATTTGATACCCTAGACTGAAAGGTACTTGAGATCAGAAAACCTATATTTTCTGCTGTTGTATTTCAATACATGTAATAAAATGCCAACTATATTGTAGGAGCTCAAACAAAATTATAGATTAGTAAGGTAAAGAGATATAAGCCAGAAGTTACAGAGAAGTATGTGGTCAGAGTTAAAGTCCAAATGGGTTGGTGGAAAGATGAAAAATGAACTGAGATTTTACATCAACCAGATTAGAAAAAAGAAAATAGAGTGTCAAGGGAAGAGATCAAGATGGTAGAGTAGGAGGACACGGAATTTACCTCCCCCCCATGAGCACATCAAAAATACATATACACATGGAACAGTTCTCACCAAAGACTAACTGGAGACTGGCAGAAAGACTCATCTATAAGCAAGGCTGTAAGAAAGATCCATACGGAATCAGATAGAAGGACAGAGAAGTGGTTGGTTAGGGACCTGTGCCTGTGGGAAGGGACTCAGAGGAAAAGGGAGATTACACAGGAAGAGAGCCACCCTGGGGGTGAGGGTTGGAGCACGTATAGGGTGCCTCAACACTGGCGTCTGACACTGGAATGTGAGTCCTTTTGGCTGGTTGGAGGATGAGCAGGATTAATAGGTGGGCTGTGAGAAGTCTGGATTCTGCTCATGAGGAGGACACACACTTGCTTATTCCTGAAATAAGGTGGAGAGTGTAGACTGAAACTGCACGGGTCACTGACCAACTTCTCCCATCCACCCTAGTGTGTGCCCTGACCTGAGCCCGAGTAAACTCTCCAGCCCAGCTTGCTATGTGACATAGTACCACACTGTAATGAGGGCTTCTATGGCTGAGGGGATAGCTCAGCTGTGAGGTACAAAGGCAGCTCAGGCCTGGAGCATCATCTGAGCAGTGGTAGGGCAGCCACTACTTTTGCTGATACAGGCAATGCATGAGAATTGGTCTGGGTTGCTGACTACGACTGGGGCTGACACAGCCTGTGCCCCAACCCATATCGAGCACCAGCACCAGCCCCATTGCTGCAGCACTGCTCACCTCTGGGGCAAGTGTGCTGGTACTGGGAGCAGGAAGAATTATACACTTAGAGGAAACAGAGCCAGCTTAAACTTGACCTTCAGGGTTTCTACTCCAGCATCTTGGGACCTGACCTTACTCTATATAGGGAAGTGACAGCCACTGAGCAGGGAAGAAGCCCCAGCTCACACTGGCTCTGGCCCTGGCCCATCCAACTCAGGTCCCACCTCCTACCAAGGTGATAGCTGCCAGCACTCCCTGAGGAAAGATGTGACCTGTGTTTATGTCAAATAGAGCTCTTTCACCAAAGCCACTGGGCACATGCAGACTGTATTGGGATGCTCCCATATAAGGACACCCCTTCAAGACCACAATATGTAACTGTTTCACATAATTTCATAGAGACAGAGAAAGATAAGAAAAATGAGAAGACATAGGAATTTGTTTCAATTGAAAGAGCAAGAGAAAACCCCTGAAAACACAACTAATGAAACAGAGATAAACAATTTACCAGATAAAGAGTTCAAAGTATTAGTAATAAGAATGCTAACTGAATGAGGGAAAAGAATAGATGAACACTGTGAGAATTTTAACAGGGAATTAGAACATATAAAAAAGAACCAGTCAGAAGTGAAGAATACAATAACCAAAATGGAAAAAAAAAACATATTGGAAGGAATTAATAGCAGACTAGGTGATACAGAAGAATGCATAAGTGATCTGGAAGACAGAATGATAGAAACCCCCCAATCAGAACAGCGAAAAGAAAAACAAATAAAAAAATGAGAGCAGTTTAAGGGATCTCTAGGACAACATCAAATGTAACAACATTTGCATTATAAGAGTCCCAGAAGGAGGAGAGAAGGGCTCAAAAATGTATTTAATAGGGCTTCCCTGGTGGCGCAGTGGTTGAGAGTCCGCCTACCGATGCAGGGGGCACGAGTTCGTGCCCTGGTCCAGGAAGATCCCACATGCCGCGGAGCAGCTGGGCCCGTGAGCCATGGCCACTGAGCCTGCGTGCCTGGAGCCTGTGCTCCGCAGCGGGAGGGGCCGCAACGGTGAAAGGCCCGCGTACTGCAAAAAAAAAAAAAAAAAAATGTATTTAATAAAACTATGGCTGAAAACTTCCCAAACTTAAGAAGGAAACAGATATCCAGGTACAGAAAGCACAGAGGGTCCTAAACAAGATGAACCCAAACAGACCCACACTAAGACGTATCATAATTAAAATGGCAAAATTTAAAGATAAAGAGAGAATTCTAAAGGCAGCCAGAGAAAAACAAAGAGTCATATACAAGGGAACCCCCATAAGGCTGTCAGCTGATTTTTCTGCAGAAAATTTGTAGGCCAGAAAGGAATGACATGATATATTCAAAGTGCTGAAAGGGAAAAACCTGCAACCTAGGATACTCTACCCAACAAGAATATGAGAGATAAAAGACTTTTCTGACAAGCAAAAATTGAAAAAGTTAATCAATGCTAAACCTGCTTTAAAAGAAACATTAAAGATATCTTCTCTAAAAGGAAAATAGAAGGCTATAACAAGGATTAAGTATATAGGAATGGAAAAATCCCAATAGTAAAGGCAAATATATAGTAAAAGCTGAGGATCAACCACTTAAAGAAGCTAGTACAAAGATTAAAAGGCAAGAATCTGTAAAATCAACTATAACTACAATAAACAGTAAAGGGATACACATGAAAATGTAAAATATAACATTGAAAACACAAAACATGGAGGAGGGGAGTAAAATTGAAGATTTTTAAATGTGTTTGAAATTAAATGACTGTGAGTTTAAAACAAGTAGAAATATTTATAGGTCAACATATGTGAACCCCATGATAACCACAAATCAAAAACTAGAGAGAAAGAAACATAAGCTACCACTGAAGAAAATCATCAAAGCACAAGAGAAAGAAGTACATACCTGTCAATAATCACTTTAAATGTCAATGGACTAAATGTTCCAATCAAAAGGCAAGGAGTGGCTGGACCAAAAGACAAGATGCATCTATATGCTATTACAAGAGACTCTCTTTAGAACTAAACACACACTAACTGAAAATGAGAATGGAAAAAGATATTTCCTGCAAATGGAAATGACAAAAATGTGGGGATAGCGATATTCATATCAGACAAAATAGACTTCAAAGTCTATAATAAGAGACAAAGATGGGCATTATATGATTATAAAGGGATCAATACAAGAAAAGGATATAACACTCATTAACATATACACACCCAATACAGGAGCACCTAAATATACAAAACAATATTAGCAGACATAAAGGGAGAAATTGACAATAATACAATACTAGTAAGGGACTTTAACACCCCACTTACATCAATGGGCAGATAATCCAGACAGAAAATCAATAAGGAAGCAGTGGTCTTAAGTGACACATCAGACCAGTTGGTCTTAATAGATATCTATAGGATATTCCATCCTCAAACAGCAGAACACATATTCTTTTCATGTATACATTGAATGTTCTCCAGGATAGAGCACATGCTAGGCCACAAAACAAGTCTCAACAAATTTAAGAGAATAGAAAATATACCAAGCATTTTCCCAACCACAGTGGTATGAAACTAGAAATCAATTACAGGAGAAAAATGGAGAAAGCACAAACATGTGGAGACTCAACAAAATGCTACTAAAAACCAATGGGTCAATGAAGAAATCAAAGAGGAAATCAGAAAATATCTTAAGACTAATGAAAATGGAAACATAACTTTCCAAAATCTATGGGATGCAGCAAAAGCAGTTCTAAGAGAGAAGTTTATAGTGATACAGGCCTACCTCTAGAAATGAGAAAAATCTCAAATAAACAACCTAACCTACTATTTAAAGGAATTAGAGAAAAGAATAACAAACAAAGCCCAAAGTTAACAGAAGGAAGGAAATAATAAAGATCAAAGAGGAAATAAAATAGGGACCAAAAAAAAATAGAAAAGATCAATGAAACCAAAAGTTTTTTTTTTTTAAAGATAAACAAAATGGTAAACCTTTAGCCAGCCTCATCAAGAAAAAAAATAGAGGGACACAAATAAACAAAATAAAAGAGAAGAACTAACAACCGATATCACAGAGATACAAAAATTCATAAGAGAGCACTATGCACAGTTACATGCCTACAAAATGGACAACCTAGAAGAAATGAACAAATTTTTAGAAACATACAACCTTCCAAGACTGAATCAGGCAGAAATAGACAATCTGAACAAACTGATCATTAATAGTGAAATTGGGTTTTTAATAAGAAAGCTCCTAGCAAACGAAAGCCTAGGACCAGATGGCATCACAGGAGAATTCTACCAAACATATAAAGAAGAGCTAATATCTATCTTTCTCAAACTATTCCAAAAAGTTACAAAGGATAGAACACCCCCAAATTCATTCTATGAGGGCAACATTATGCTGACAACAAAACCAGACAGACACTATAAAAAGAGGAAAATTACAAGCCAATATCTCTGAAGAATGTAGATGCAAAAATACTCAACAAAGTATTAACACACCAAATTCAACGATATATAAAAAAGGATCATACACCATGATCAAGTGGTGTTTATTTCAGGGATGGAAGGATGGTTCAATATTCACAAATCAATCAAGTAATATGCCACATTAACAAAAGGAATGATGAAAATCATACAGTCATCTCAATAGACACAGAAAAAGCATTTGACAAAATTCAACATTCATTCATGATAAAATCTCTCATCAAAGTTGGTATAGGACTTCCCTGGTGGCACAGTGGTTAACTGTAAATGTAAAACTGTAAACCATAAAACTCTCAGTGGAGGACATAGGCAGAACATTCTTTTACATAAACTGTAAAAATATATTTTTTGGACCTGTCTCCTAAGGTAAAGGAAGAAAACAAAGTAAAAAACAAAAACAAACAAATAAACAAGAAACAAATGGGACCTAATTAAACTTAAAAGCTTTTGCACAGCAAAGAAAACATTGACCAAAGGAAAAGACAGCTTACTGTATGGGAGAAAATATTCACCATTGATTTGACTAAGTGGTTAATATCTAAAATACATAAACAGCTCATACAACTCAATACCAAAAAACCAAACAACCTGATTAAAAAATGCGCAGAAGACATGAATAGACGTTTTTCCAAAGAAGACACACAGATGGCCAATAGCCACGTGAAAAGATGCTCAGCATCACTAATCATCAGAAAAATGCAAATCAAGACCACAATGAGATATTATCTCACACCTGTCAAAATGGCTATCATCAAAAAGACCACATATAACAAATGTTGGCGAAGATGTGGAGAAAAGGGAACCCTTGTATACTGTTAGTGGGAATGTAAATTGGTGCAGCTACTATAGAAAACAGTATGGAGGTTCCTCAAAAAACTAAAAATAAAACTACTATATGATCCAGCAATTCCAGCACTAGGTATGTATCCAAAGAAAACAAAAACATTAATTCAAAGATATACATGCACCCCAATGTTCAGAGCAGCATTATTTACAAAAGCCAAGATACGGAAGCAACCTAAAAGTGTCCATCAACACATGAACAGATAAAGGAGATGTGATATGTTTATACATGGAATATTACTCAGCCATTGAAAAGAATAAAATTCCGCCATTTGCAACAACAGGGATGGACCCAGAGGCTGTCATGTTTAGTGAAATAAGACAGAGAAAGATGAATACTTCACATATATGTGGGATCTGACAAAACAGAAACAGACTCACAGGTATAGAGAACAAACTAGTGGTTACCAGTGGGCACAGGGAGAGGGGAAGGGGCAAAGTAGGGGTATGGAGTTAAGAGTTACAAACTACTATGTGTAAATAAATAAGCAACAGGATATATTGTACAGCACAGAGAAATAGCTATTATTTTGCAATAGGTTTAAATGGAGTATAATCTATGAAAATATTGAATTACTATATTGTATACCTGGAACTAATATAATATTGGAAATCAGCTATACTTCAATTTAAAATATAAATTAAAAACAAAATAAAGAAACAGAGTGTCAATAATGATGAGACCTTTGTGAAATTGTTGCATACATTCAAATGACAGCAATGCTACTGTAGTAGGATATTTTTGGAAAGTAATACTTCAATATGAGTCAGTAACTTCAAAATATATATTCTAAATTGACTCTGTAATCTTACTTCTGGGAATATAACCTATGTAAATAATCTTAAAAAATGAAAATGTTACATACATGAAGGTAATCTATTGTAGCACTATTTACAGTAGTGAGAAATTGGAAACAATTTAAACAGTATAGGAATGGTTAAATAATAACAATATCAATGTAGTATGATACAGCATTATGCAGTGATTAAAATGATAAATATGAGACTTATTTTTCAACATAGAAAATATTTATTATATAATTTTACATTAAACAATGAAATTGTACCTGTACCATACTTTAAATTATATGAAATTATGTTTTTGAATGTACAAGTTCTGAGCAGAAATAAATGAAAATAGCTGTTATTTACTGGAGTGGTAGGATTTTGTGTGTTTTTAGCTTTCTTTTGTGAAGAGCTTCTTTAGTGCTATAATGCTACATGCATGAATTTAAAATAATTCTTTTCAAGAAACATCCTGAGGAAGCTACTGAGAATTGAATTATAAGGCTGATAGGTTCTTCCTTCATAGCACCCACCTAGGATGTGTTTCAGATAATCTTGGCTGATAGATGTAAAGTCTTATTTTTCTCTTCTCAACTTGGAAACCTCAAGATTAAATCAGAAAGATCCAGTATCAGGATGTCTGGATGATTTTGCTCCAAAATTCATCTTCTAGTTATTCCCACTACTGTTAGGAGTTCCTCCTCCAGCTGCCAAACAACTGCTTATTCAAATAAAGAATCAGGTTTTCAAAGACAGTTATTACACAGCCAGCTGTGGTTTGGGTCATCTACAGAACCCCAGTGCATTTCCTTTCATTTGCCCACAAGGGAATTTCTTTTTAACACAGAACACCACCTTTTCTAAACCAGCAAGAAAAGAAACTTGGGATGGCAGAAAGATGACGTCTTTACAAGTAGACAAATTTCAGCTTATTTAGGAACAAGACTGTGGGTAAGTTATGCAATCCTTCAGAATCTTGATCTCCTTATCTGAAAAAATTTGGAAATTAATATCTACCTCATGTGATTCTTATGAAGATTCATTGAGATAATGTGTGTAATGCACTCAATCCAATATCTGTCACACAGGACCCTCTCCTTCAGTTCAGCAAACATTTATTGAACACCTATCATCATCCAGGTTAACTGGGACATGTGTAGCATTGATGCTGGGCCAACCAAGTCAATTGACCAACTCACACAGATGGCTTTGTGTTCGTGACAAAATTGGGATCTCTATTCATGGCTAACTGGCAGCTAAAAGGCAAGTGAAGACAATCCTGACCCTCTGAGGACTATTGTGTAACAGTGGGTGATGGTTGACATATCAGGAAATAGAGATGCAGAGGCTCTATCCCTTAATCCAGTGAGCAATTCACACTTTGAAAATGGGGAAACAACAGCATTTACAGAGGCAAAATGTGCAATTAACAAAATACAGACAATAAAACCCAGGCCTCATTGACCTAGCTTTGTCCCCCATCTGGGACTCTTTCTTCTCTTTTTATTTTTTTTGTTTTTATTTTTGTTTTTTTTTGCGGTACGCGGGCCTCTCACTGTTGTGGCCTCTCCCGTTGCAGACCACAGGCTCCGGACGCGCAGGCTCAGCGGCCGTGGCTCATGGGCCTAGCAGCTCCGCGGCATGTGGGATCTTCCCAGACCGGGGCACGAACCCGTGTCCCCTGCATCGGCAGGTGGACTCTCAACCACTGCGCCACCAGGGAAGCCCTCTTCTTTTTTTAGATGTGACTCTAGGTCTGGTCAGGAGCATTTCAGTCACATAGATATGAACCAAAAGAACACTTTCCAAGTCCCTTTCTCTGTGCAGATAATTAAGATATTTTGTTGATCATCAAGCAATCTTGTGGCAATAGTGCAATAAAAGGTGGAGAAACTCAGGTTGTGATCTTTCTCCCCCACAGACTCCCTGTGTGATTTGGGGCAAATAGCTAGTTTTCTGAGTCTCTGGGTCTTCATGTCTTTAAATGGTTTTTAATAACTCTACCAGACTTTTATTCATAAATAATTCCACAAGGAAGAAAAGAGAAAAAAATTTGCTGCAGGCAGCCTGGTAAGCCTGGAGGGAGAATGATGCCCCTGAATCTATAATCCAGCATGTCTTTGGACCAGGGTAGTCTACATGTGTGTGCCATACTCTGCCCTAGGCTCCATCCATGCATAAGATACACATTTATATTGCAAATAAAATTTGGTGTTTGACCACCACTTCAAACTCAGCACCATCATTTTCTATGCCTCTTTTCCCATGGGAAAAATAAATCTGTTCCTTCTCCAACTTCCTGTCTGTTGAAGGCACTTCTCGGGAGCCATTTTATACTCATTTTGCTTGACAGCAATCCTCCTACCAGCATCTTGCACTATGTATATGTGGCCTCTTTTCCACCCCCACAGTGTCTACCCTACACAAAGTCTCATTGGCCTTCCCAGTATTTCGGTAACAGACCCTGCAGTCTGCATTTTCTTCTCTCCAATTCACAGTAGCAGAATATTCCTTAATGCTCATTCTATCTTGGATCTCTTCTGATATAAAAATTCAGGCCACTCCCTATTTCCTCCTATGTCAAGTCTAATTTCTTCTCCCTGAACTTTAAGGATCTCTGTAACTCCTCCACTTCAGCCTTTTCCCAATCCAACCACATCATTGTTCCCCTGCTCACCTGGGCACCCCTTTTCCTCTTTTCAGAGTAATTTTTCTTCTGTCCCACGTGACCTCTTGGTCTAGTTCATTACAGTATCCAGAAGCCCCTGAGCAGCTTTCTGTGCCATTTCTTTTTTTACATGTTGCTACTTCTAAGGACTCAAACTGTGTTCCTCTCGTCTTTTAGGGATACCACCTTCTCAGAGGGAACTAAAGAGTTGGACAACATTTACAGAGGCATGCTCTCTGATCCATAACTTCCCCATCCTTTCTGAGATTGTTTGTTATGACTTCTGAAAGTGATGTGAGCAAACCTCCTTCTTTGGTTGTGTTGATAGAGCCATAAAATCAACTCTCATGACAAGTTGGAAAAATTAATCTTTATTTTGTCTATAACACCTGCAGTGTTTCTCTCAAGCCTCCACCTGGCAGAATACAAAGAAAAAATAATTTTATTCAGTCCATTTGAATTGAAAGCGGCCTCAGAAAGCTAACTCTCCCAGCCTGCGGCTCCACGACCACACTTTCCAGATGACAGAATGGCTGTAATCCTGATCATTATTATTGGAGCAGTTTAAGGAAAACAGGGAATGGGGCAGAGATCTCCAATGTCACCTCTCCCCATAGTGTCTTCATGATCCGACATATCTGTTCATTCCAAGCCTAACTTCAGAGATGGAAACATGAACATAAAATAAAAATATTTTATTTTATTTCATTTCATTTTATCTTTTATTTTTATTGGAGTATAACTGCTTTACAATGTTGTGTTAGTTTCTGCTGTACAATGAAATGAATCAGCTCTATGTATACTTGTATCCCCTCCCTCTTGGACTTCCCTCCCGCAACCCCCCATCCCACCCATCTAGGTCACCGCAGAGCACCAAGCTGAGCTTCTTGTGCTTTATAGCATGTTCCCACTAGCTATCTATTTTACGCATGGTCATTTCCCACTGTCCTACTGCTCGATGATTTAGCCATGTTACCATCTCTGCTGGGTCTCAAATAAAGAAAACCTGCTACCAGCTCAGAGAACTTGTCTTTGATGGTCCTTTTGTTTGGAATGTTTCCCACCAGATTTCCAAATAACCACTTCCTCAGCTCCTCTGGAGTTTGCTCTAATGTCACGGTATCAGTGAGACCTTCCCAAACCAAGCGATTTCTACTGATAACCGTTCAGCTTTCCCTAACACTTCCACTTCTCCTAATTTTCTCCATAGCACTTAACATTATCTGATATACAATATCATTGCTGGGTGATCCCATGAGAATGTAAGTTCCATGAGAGTAGAGACAGAAATAGTGTCTGGGGAACAACAGGTATTCAATTAACAGTTCTTAAATGAATGAATGAATAAATAAAGGAATAAGACTGAGCATCATTTGAGAATGGCTGAACCTGTATTATACTCCACTCCAGCATGAAATCATATAGAGTTTTCTACATAGTTAACTTAGACATGCATTTTTTTAAGACTATAAAAACTACAGTGTATAATTTTGATAGCAATTCCTAGTCTCTTCTCACCAAGCAAAATTAACTTAAGAATCTTTCACTATTGTGGCCAAGAAAAGAGTCTCAAATTTGGAAAGATTGGATGCTTCTTCTTGCTCTGTCTTGGGCATGTGTTTTTATTCTACTTTCAAAAAATTTTCTCTTTCTGTGTCCCAGTGAGAATAGTCCTGGTACATCTGAGATAGTGATGGCCGTTTCCTTCCTTTGAGGGTCCTTATTACAAAGTTCTGTCTGTGTTAACTTATATAGTTGGTTTACATAAATTTTTATGGAAGGTTTATTATTTCCCCGGCAAGCTCTGCATAGTACTTTCTGCTTTCTTTGTGGGATCCCCTGGGTATTATCCCTCTTTCTCTCTTTTTCTCTTTCTCTCTCTCTCTGTCATCTGTGTAGATTTTTATCTGCATACTGTGGTCTCCTGCCACAACTTCTGTATTCTCTGTACCTTCTCTGGTACTCTAGATAGAAGATGAAAGTTTTATTTTACTCCCTTTAGTTAGAAGAGTCATTTTCTTTTGTTGTTAAATTACAACAATAGTAACAGAAAAGATTCCCCTATGTAGCATCACCAAATATCTCCCCATCTGCTGGGAGTTTATAAGGATTTCTGGGAAAAAGAGTATTTCAGGCAGATGGGGTGACACACGCCCAGGTTTTTTTAAAGGGAATATGCTTTTTGAGTTCAAGGAAAATTCAAGAAGCCATTATGGCCAGCAAATGGAGGAGGCAAGATGGAGAGTATTGGAAGATAAGATCAGTGAGGTACTGAAGAGAACAGACATGAGACCCTTGAAGGGACTTTGTATATTAATCTTGGGGAAGTGGAAAGTCATTGGGGGTTTTAAACAGAGTGATTCGACCAACATATTTTGAAAGAATCATTCTCAATGCAGTGTTGAGCATAAACTAGAAGGCATAGGTCAGGGGCAGGGAAATTAGTTAATAAGCTATTATAATAATCCCAGTGAGAAGTGGTTAATAGCTTGGACCAGGGTAGTAGATGTGGAGGTGGTGAAAAATTATTGGATTTTAAGTATATGATGAAAATGGAGGTTACTGTATTTGTCAAGTGACCAGAGGTAGGATATATAAGAAAAGTAGAGTCAAAGATAACTCCAAGTATTTTGGCCTGAGCCAAAAATGAGTGACCATTGTAGGATGACTGCAATTATAGGGACCATTCAGTAATGAGAGAAAATTTAGTGATGTAAGAGGAAGATTAGAAAATTGCTGGAGACACATTGTTGAGTAGGTGGGAGGAGATGGGATCTAGTGCCTGAGTGAAAGCTTAGCAAGCACACAGACAATTCACCCATAAAAATGTAAACCAATTATTTATTATATTTATTATACTAAGTAAGCCACATGTAGGCCAATTATTTAGGGACAGATATAGATAAGTGATTGGGAAAGCTTTTAAAATTATCTCTACTATCTTAGTTAAATGAGAAGAAAAGCCATCAGTTGAGTGTAATAAGCAGGAAGCAGAAAATGGAAGTTTAAGGAAAAAGTATGAAGTGGTCACCTAGAAAACTGAAAGAATACAAGGTCTTGGGAAATATTGTCTGGCAAAGCCAAGGGTTTACTTGAGGCTATTGTTGATTTAGCAAAATCATGTTTTTATCTAGACATTTAAATGCTTAGGTGGGAATTTTGCTAGATGATTATGTTGAAGAGAGAAAAAAAGAGAAAGTCAAGTGTGCTGAGATTGTGGATAAGAGAATGATTGTAATAGTTCATCATGAACAATCCCATTTAAAATCACATCAAAAAGAATAAAATTCCTAGGAATAAATTTAAACAAGGAGGTGAAAGACCTATACTCTGAAAACTATAAAATAATGATGAAAGAAATGGAAAGATACCCTCTAGTCATGGATTGAAAAAATTAATAGTTAAAATGGCCATTACTACCCAAAGCAATCTATAGATTTAATACAATCCCTATCAAAATGCCCTTGACAGTTTTCACAGAACTAGAAAAAATAATCCTAAAATTTATATGGAATTATAAAAGATCTCAAATAGCCAACACAATCTTGAGAAAAAAGAAAATAGCTGGAGGTATCACACTCTTTGACTTTTGACTCTACTACAAAGCTGCAGTAATCAAAGCAGTATTGTACTGGCATAAAAACAGACACATAGATCAATGGAACAGAATAGGGAGCCCAGAAATAAGCCCACAAAATTGCAGTCTATGACAAAAGAGGCAAGAATAGACAATAGAGAAAAGACAGTCTCTTCAATAAGTGGTGCTGAGAAAACTGGACAGCCACATGTAAAAGAATGAAATTAAAACATTTTCTCACACCACATATGAAAATAAACTTAAAGTGGATTAAAAACCTAAATATATGACTGGAATCCATAAAACTCTTAGAAGAAAATACAGGCAGAACACTTTTGACATAAACTGTAGCAATATTTTTTTGGATCTGTCTCTTAAGGCAAAAGAAACAAAAGTAAAAATAAACAAATGGGACCTAATTAAACTTAAAGGAAAGGAAACCATTGACAAAAGGAAATGACAACCTACTGAATGGGAGAAAATATTCACAAATGATATGACTGATATGACCAATAAGGGGTTAATATCCTAGATATATAAACAGGTCATACAACTCAATACCAAGAAAGAAAAAAAAAAATTAAAATGGAGAGAAGACCTGAATAGACATTTTTCCAAAGAAGACTCACAGATGGCCAGCAAGCATATGAAAACATGCTCAACATCACTAATCATCAGAGAAATGTAAATCAAAACCTCAATGAGATATCACCTCACACCTGTCAGAATGGCTATTATCAAAAATACCAAAGGTAACAAATGTTGGCAAGGATGTGGGAACACTTGTACACTGTTGGTGGAAATGTAAATTGTTGTAGCCACTATGAAAAACAGTACAGAGTTTCCTCAAAAAAAAACCCTAAGAATAGAACTACCAATTCCACTGCTGGGTATTTATCTGAAGGAAATGAAAACACTAACTTGGAAGTATATGTTCACCCCATGTTCATTGCCCCAATATTTACAATAGCCAAGATATGGAAGCAACCCAAGTGTCCAACAACATTATATATATGTATATGTAATGGAATACTACTCACCCATAAAAAAAGAATGAAATTATATATATGTAATGGAATACTACTCACCCATAAAAAAGAATGAAATTTTGCCATTTGCAACAACATGGATGGATGGATGGACTTGGAAGGTACTATGCTTTGGTAAGTCAGACGGAGGAAAAAAATACTATATGTTATCACTTATATGTGGAATCTAAAAGGTAATCAAATTAATTAATATAACAAAAACAGAAACAGACTCATAGATATAGAGAACAAACTAGTGGTTACCAGTGGGGAGAGGGAAGGGGGGAGGAAGGGAAAGATTGGGGTAGGGGTTTAAGGGGGTACAAAGGACTATGTATAAAATAAATAAACTACAAGGATACATCATGCAGCACAGGGAATATAGTCAATATTTTTAATAACTTTAAATGAAGTATAATATATAAAAGTTTTGAATGTTGTATACCAAAAACTAGTATAATATTGTAAATCAACTATACTTCAATATAAAAAATAAAAAGTAAATGTACATATTGAATATGGTATGAGTATTGGACATTTAAGAGTTACAAAATTAAAAATTTTATAAAAATTGAAAAAAAAAATTCAACATGCAATGTAAGCCCATGTGAAGGAAGTGATGATAAGAGAAGGGTGAAGGACATTTAAGAGATTGTGAGATCAATAGATTTTTTTAGGTTTAATTTGACAAGTTTGGAAGGAAAAATTATTGGAGTTGTAACACTTAGTTGGAAAGACAAGTGCTGATAGGACAATAGGATGGTTAAAATTTATATTAAGAATGAGGTACAGTTATGGGTAATGACAGGTCTAGGAAAATACCATTGGATTGGATGGCTGAGACATTGGAGAAAAGTAGTCATGGAACTGAGAGGCCAGGTTATTGAAAGGATCATCTTCAGGCATGTTGAAATAATGAAGAATTGTGACGGGAGTGGTATTGGGCAGAGTCTCAGTACACCAGGAGCTAAAGTCATCAAGGAATGAGGAAGATTGATCCATCTTGGCATCTACAGTTGAAAAGTAGGGGTAGAGGATGATATAATTTGATGGCATTAGTATTGGAGCTGGAGAGGGGTAAGAGGGAGTTGGGTAGGTAAGAGGGCTAAAGGTTGGGAAGTGGCAGAAGAATGGATGACAGATAGCCTCCCTATAGGCAGTGTTACCTGTGATATGAAGGCCTGGAATTTTCTAGAATTTTCTGACTTAAACCATTTGAGAAAGCTGTAGGGAAGGCAGTATCTTGAGGCAAAAGTTAGTAAAAAGCAAAAACGTTCAAAGAAGAGACGTAAGTATGCAGGAGCTTTTGCTGATGACTCCAGAGCATTTCAGTATATATTTAGTGCCTTGGAATCTTTATTTAAATTTGATGACCTTTGTACTGTAGATATGCTTGAGTTGCAGTTAATAGAGAACTCCAAATAGCCAAGTTTACTGTTTTATCGTTTTGACAGTTCTAGGCTCTCATCACAAAAAGAACAGTGTAATCACCAGATCCTCTCTCTGTACATAACGATGGGAATGGTCTTTGACTTTTCACGCAGAGGCACGATCAGACATTTCCCTTAGAGCATCAAGGCTCTGGGAATCACGTTTCTTTCCCCCTAGACTGGGTCCACAAGCCAAGATGAAAAACAATCAACTTTCAATTTTCTGTGCTTGTTTGCTTTCTGCCCAGAATACACAGAAAACACATTTAGCAAACTTTTGGGTTAAGTTTTCAAGGACACCTTTCTGTTTCTGCCGGCAGAGGATTTCAGAGTCAATTGTTCCTCAGCCCCAGGAGCCCATTTTTATTATTTAAATGTGGGAGTCTTCACAGCAAAACAACCTCAAACATTCAACCCTAGCCTCTCAACCCACCACCATTTGCTAAATGAAGCAAAACACCATAATGGTCTTAATGATGTGGATTTATCTCTTAACTCTTGTTCTGAGATCATAACAAATCATTAAAATCATTAAGTCTTCTAGCTAAATTAGGGTACAGATCTTCTGGATTGCACGGCCAGTGTGGTTTCTTCCATAACACCCTCCACTCAGCCCCCCTCCACACCCCATAACCTCATCACCATCCTTCTCAGATTTCCTCTATGCAGAACAAATTGGCTTACTATATTCAAAGTCACAGTTTTAAACAGCTTTGTTACCTCTCTCCATGCTCATTCCTCCCCTGTACCCCAGAGCTACTTCCCTAAGAAATGTAGACAGCAGACAGCTAAGCTTAGGGGTTTAGATCAGTGCTGACCCTGGGATCCAGCACAACAAGGTGTGACAGAGAAAAGAAAATAGCCAGTTGAATTTTGGCTCTCCCAGCACTCCAATGCAAGCAGGAACTCTCACCAATCACCTTCTGCTAGGTCTAGCAAAGGTGGAAGATGTGTCAGCAGATGCCACTCTCAGAAGGAAGATGGGGTAGAGTTGGGATTCATTCTGTTTCTTTTTAGGTCTGTCACTTATTCTCTCCCCAGCCCATTCAGTCCTACAAAAATGGAAGTAAGGAAGCATGTCCTCAGTTTCTGGCCCAGACACTGTGGAAGCATGAAAAACATGGCTCATGTGGGTATTGAGGAAATGGATGGGGTCTCTCAGTCCTATATATGTTGGAGAAGTTTATGTTCATTTTTCTAGAGGATCTGTATGGAAATAGGACAATATGGTAGTCGAGGAACTTGGGGACATTTATTCATCTCTCGGTAAGAAGAGCAAAGGGTATGTATCATGCAGTGAAGAGCTGGTTTAAGGAATCCAGTGCTTGATAAAGATAGTGAATTAAAAAGGGGTTTAGGGTGATTGGTTAAACTCAGCTGGATGACGGGATTCAAGTTTACCTTACCCTAATTGCTGAACTAAGTTACTGTAACACATAGCTCAGTGCTGGTCAGGTACCAGATGTCCAATTAATGTTGGTTGAATTAAAGACTGTATCTAACAATCTCCCTGGGGGTCCAAGGGTTTTCTAAAGTAAACCCATTTTATAAAGAGGTTAATTTTGTATTTAATCACCTGTGTACCCTCTGTATAGTTAGAGCCTGTAGGTCTGTTACAAAGCTGGTGGACCCAACATTCTCAAAATTCAATAGTTTGAATTCAGGTGCCAAAGTTATGTGAGACATCTAAGTGTGTGATTTACTACTAGGATGGGTGAGGTACTTTTGCTGGGGAGACCCTGTCCTGGCCAGCACTAAACGTTAAACTCCTGGTCCCACGCAGTATGATTAGACTCCTCAACCTGTGCTTGATAAGGATAGTGGATTAGAAGGGGTGGTAAAATAGGGGAAAAAATCAGCCCCCTGGAGTCGTGAGAAACGCTCAACTCACTTCCATGGTTGGAAGCTTTACCTGTCTCTTCTGTAATGGGCTTTCAGAAGAACTGGAGTGGCATTAAAGCTCCCTTATGTTGTAATTACATTCAGTGAGTCCAAGTGTGTGTGTAAAAGTCCATTTATCTCTAAATAGAAGAACCTGCTCTGAGCTCTATCTTTGGTACTAGAAAATTAGTCTTTTATCAGGAGAATTCAAGGGCCAAATGAAGGACAATAGAATATAAAATCAATGACCTTTTGTAGACAGGCAAAGTCAAGAGGATGAGAGACTGTGAGCTGGGCAAAAGGAATATATGTCTATGCTAAGTTGCTGTTTATAGGAGAGAAAAGCATAGGGTGAACATAAAGGCATGGATTTCCCACTTCAGGACAGCTCTATACGCAGCCTCAGAGAGATTGATGTCTGGGTTCAGCACATACATCTGAGTTTGTTTCTCTGGGCAATGTGGGAGCTCTTGCTTCAGACCCATCTGTGTGGGCAAGTATCACACAATGTGGCCCTGCTACGTCACTCCAGACCTCTGACAGTCTTGTTTGTGCTTTTCTCAGTCCAGGAGTTTGTGAGAAAGAGAATGGGGTGGGGGGAGAATGGTGGAGGGCAGAAAAGGTATCTAAGGGTATAAGCCCAGAGTGGCTCCTATGTGTGGCTGCTCCAGGCCTGCCCCTCCGTGCCATACCCATCCCTATCCCAGACCCTTGCCATTTTCTAAGTGAATCTGAGCTGTCTCTGCGGTGGTCAACCTTCAGCGATGCTGAAGGAGCCGTGAGTGGCAGCGGGTGAGCCTTGTTTACAGCCCAGTTGTTACATCCGGGGCTGTCACATGACTCGAGGGTGCTGCTCTGGGGGGGGTGGGGTCAGGAATCCCTCAGCAGATGTCCTCCTTTGCTCTACTGCCTCTGCCGAGCCAGCCCAGGATTAGTGTCTGCCTCACTCCCCCGACCCCAACCTCACCAACGGCCAGAACTGCAATGAAGGAAAACATTAGCCGGGGCGGGGGGAAGGATGCACACATAATGCATCCACAAGATATTCCTTGCTTCTTCCTCTCACCAGTTCCGTGGAGTATTATGATCTTCAGTTTACAGCTAAGGAAACTGAGGTAGAAAGAGATTAAGGGACTTGTATAAGATCACAGAGCTAGTAAAATGCAGGGTTGGCGTTTAAACGGAGAGTCACCCAGTTCCGATGGCAGGATTTTGCTACCACCACAGGTGGCCTGGCTGAGCTTGTTAAGATAAAGGGCAAATCATCCAGGATACTGGCTGACCTCTAAGGGCAAGTTGAACAAATAAGAGGGTCAGCTGCCCCAGACACACACACACACACACACTCACACACACACACTCACACTCCCTGTCCTGTCTGTATTTTTTTCAGTCTTGCTCTTACTGAGGAGATCACCCAACACCCAGTCTCATATCTACATATCTACTGCCCCTCTGTGACTCTTCTCTGCTTGAGAAGTACAGGGCACCGGGTACTGTTATAATGAGAGGGCCCTAACCGAGGAATTATTCAGTTGGCAGCTATGACTTTGATTATTACATTTTTTCCCATCTATTTTGTCTGTTTTGGGCAACAAAGCAGGACAGTCAGTCAGACCTGGTTCAATTTCTGGGATGTGGATTGTTGTCCTAGGTGGTGTCTCTCTGCCTCCGTTAGAGTCCATCTTGCCCTGAAGTAATTTGTTTAGGCTTAGTGCAGGGCTGGGCATGTAGCAGGGGAATATCCAATGCTTCTATTAGAAGCATCTTTTCAAAATATCACTTTTATTATATCACTCTTCTGATAAAATACTTACAACGGCTCCCTGTCTGCTGCCCCAAGGCCATGCACGCAGGGACCCCATTCCATACCTTCTCAAACACAGGGAAGAAGGGACATTTCATTTACACCTACTCATCTTCCATGGGACTCTGGCTGGAATCCCTCTCTGTTCCTCCTTCACAGCTACAGGTTCAAGCTCCTCCAGGCAGTTGTACCTTGCTAGCCATTCTAACCCTCTGGAGTTTTCTCTTGAGTTAAAGTCCTGGGTATTTACTATCTGAATAACTCTAGGTATGTGATCACAATCTCTCTTATTTTGTTACCTAAAACTTCATGGCTAATGTTTTACAAATTGTAAACCAATCAATACCAAGATAATATAGTAAATGCTTTCTGTATTACCCAGAGTGCTAGCCTGGTGTTAGGAATATAATAAGGATTTTAAGATATTCAAATTAAATTAAATGAAAATTCTATTCTGGTCAGAGTTTAGACAGTATATTATTTATCACTCTTAAATGTATGAACCCCTTGTAGAGAAAAACTGTTTCTCGTAAACACCCAATATTTATTTTTATTGCATCACTTAAACACATAAACATAAAGCTAAATATAAACTCCTAATAAACACTTAATGTTCTTAAATCACTATAAAACCCAAACAAATTTATAAAATTAAGTATAAATAATAGTATCAATGCTGTAAAATTTAAATGAACAGTATAAGTTTATTGTAATATATGATGTTTGCCAAAAGCAAATCACATTAATGATATGGAATTGCTCTGACCCAAGTTCTTTGGAGATTTTGAGCTTGGCATGATTCATTTCTTACACTACTGTCCTGTATTCAGTACACAATACAGCAAAACCTTTATTTGTGTTGTGTGGTATCAGATCATTGGGGACTTATTTAGCCAAATGGCACCATTATTTTTAAGGCTGTTCTTTGCTTCCTACATGAGACAAAGTCATGATGTGCTGAAACCATTCGGCAGTGTTTAGGCTTATGTGATCATCTAGAGGGTCCAGACACACTTATGTTAATTTTTTAAGATTATCTTTGAAATTAGAAATTTGAATTAGAATATTTTATAAGAAAGCTTTTGGACCACCTACAGAATTTATCTGTAGATCCCTGATTAACACTGTCTAATGGGAGAAGAATTATTTAAAGCAGAAAAAATGGAATTGTTCTTCTTTCCTTACCATGGAAGGTTGTTGGCTAGAGATGCATCATCTTATTTTTTTCTATTACCAAATAGATTATTTTAAAATTGTTACTAAAATATGTCTTACACACACAAAACAATGTATTTATCATAGAAAATTTAAAAGTTATTTATAAGTTTTTTCAAGAAAAAAAACTGAGGACCCCAGAATCCACCTTCCAGAGATAACTATCGATGTCCCATGAGAGTAATACTTCTATTGCTGCTAATAACATCAGAAAGAGACACAGATTGATAGCTACATGCCAGCAAGTATTCAAAGCATTTTGCATATATTAATTTATTTACTCTGCACAGCAACCTTATGGCATAGGTTCTAGCAGTATTCCTACTTTACAAGTTATGAACCAAGGCCTAAAGCTTGCCGACTGAAAAAAATGCACAACCTAAATGTTGACAATTATATTTTATTCAGTGGACAAACTGAGGACTTAAGCCCAGGAGGCAGCCTGTCAGATAGCTCTGAGGGACTGCTCCAAAGAAGTAAGGGAGGATTCAGGATATATAGGAGCTTTTGCAACAAAAACCAGGTAGTTGGAACATCAAAAGGTTACTGTTAATTAAAGAAGAACCAGACATCTCAAGTTAATGAATTTAGCCCTTTTCTATGTATGGGAAGTTGCAAGAGTCTGGGCTTATTAAATTATTCCTTTGATATACACCTTAACTGCCTAAGGCCAGTATCATGGTCTTTTCATCCTGAATCCCCTCAGGGTGCACAGTTGGGGTAGCTGCAGTGTCTTAAGACTTGATGGCGGAAACATCCTTTGTTTACTGACAAGAGTTTACAGTAAGTTGTAGAGCAAGATTCTAATTGAGACAAAATACAACAATATATAAATAAGACAAATTAAGTCAAATATAGGATCACTTATTTTCCTTATAAATACATTAAGCATCTTTTTGTATTGATACCAATAACTTTTGTGGGTATCAGATGGGTATATTCCATTATAAAAATACTTCACATTATCAACCCATATTCCACTGACAGCGTTCTAGGTAGTTTTCAATCTTTATTATAAAAAGGGCTGAGATGAACATTCTTACACCTAAATCTTTGAGCATATTCTTACTAGGGAAATATTTTTTATTTCTTATTTTGCTAAAGAATCTAAGAAGAAAAGAATTGCTGAAGAATCTAAGAAGAAAAGAATACAGAAATCTCAGTGTGCTCAGTCTAACGTTGTAACTGTTGATCTTATTCACTGGAAAAGTACTTAGTTTCACATAATGTTTTATTATATGTATTTGTTTAGCACTCAATCATAGTTTAAGTTTTCCATAGTGCTAGTAGGTGCTTTTCAGCTTTAAGTAAGAGAATGAGCTAGTATAAAACACAGAGTAACACTTTAATATATGTGTCCTAAATATTAGAAATTAAGAAGCCTCCTTTCAATTGTTCTAAACCAGAAATTGCTGTTCTCAGTGTGTAGGTAGCATTTCATTAGGTATTTTTAAAGCGCTCTTTTAGCTGTTTATTCGGAGGAGAAAAAGGGAATAAAGTTTTCAGACTAACCACAAATCTTGTTGCTTTTGCAAGCCTAATTCTAAATGTTAGTCAGTCTTCGAACATTTTATTTTATCAAAGTAATACATACACGTAGTTAGAGTTAAATACTACTAAAAGGTTTTGGTTTTGTTTTGGGAGGGAAAGTCCCTTCACCCTCCAGTTCAGCTCCCCAGAGGCAACAAATTCTAACTCTTCTTTGTTGTTGATGTCTTTCTTTTTCCTCACCCCTTCAGTTCTCCCTCTCCTTCCTCCTCTACCTCCTCCTCCTCTTCCTTCTCCTGCTCTTAGGATAACAGAAAATATAGCAATCTGGGCTTCCCTGGTGGTGCAGTGGTTGAGAGTCTGCCTGCCGATGCAGGAGACACGGGTTCGTGCCCCCGTCCGGGAAGATCCCACATGCCGCGGAGTGGCTGCGCCCGTGAGCCATGGCCGCTAGGCCTGCGCGTCTGCAACGGGAGAGGCCACAGCAGTGAGAGGCCCGCGTACCACAAAAAAAAAAAAAAAAGAAGAAAAAAAAGAAAATATAGCAATCTTACAACTCCTCTTGCCAGTATAGTTATACTACAATGCTTAATTCCCTCATTTTTTCTTTCCATTTTCTTATTTTTCTTTGAAATGTTGACTATCCTCCCAGAACCAACACAGTCTCTGAATACAATTTTCTGTATAGTCAAATGTACCAGATGATCTGTAAGTTCCTTTACTATTATTTCATTTTTTTCTGACAATATTCTTTCTGGATCTCTCTGGACTCCTGCTCCAATCTGGATAATTTAGTCTCCAAGTCTGTTCACTTTATCCTATGTTAAAGCCCCTATTTCCTGTCTTCCTTGCATTCTTTTTTTCTTGGTTTTCTTTCTTGTTTTGAAAGAACCCATCTTCTAGAGTCTTCCAAGGAGAAAGGATGTGTGAGAAGCACATTTCTTCAGACCCTTCATATTTGCAGATATCACTATTCCACCATCACACTTGATTCCTCATCTAGCTACATTGAGCATTTTGAGTAGAAAATCATCATCTCTCAGAATTTGAAGGCACTGCTCAGTTTTTTCTGAGTCCTGTTGTTGCAATTGAGATGTTCAATGTCATTCAGATCCTGGATACTTTAGATACAACTTCTTTTTCTCTATCTTTGGAAGTTTGTAGGTTTCTTTTATCCTTAAAGTTGAAAAATTTTATAATGTTGTGACTTGCTGAGATCTTTTCTGATTCATTGGTCTTGGCATATATTTAAAATAAAATCTCCTTCATTTCTGGGATTTATTATATTATTTATTTCCTAATTTCTTTCTTTTTATTTCTTCTTTCTTTCTAGAATGCTCTGTCAAATGTTAGATTTACCTAATTAATCCTATTTTTTAAAATTTATTAACTACTATTGATCATACTTTCGTGTTCTTGTCCAGCTTCCTTGTAGATCGTCTCAACTCTATCCTCCATCCTTCTATTTAAGTTTTTATTTGTAATTAACTATTATATACTTAATATCCAGGAGACTTTCTTATTCTAAAAATCTTCTTTTTCCTCCTCTTTTCTTCTTCTTCCTCCTAACTCCCCTGTCCCTCCCATCCCCCTCCTCTCCCCCCTCTCCCCACTTCTTCTCCTCCTCTTCATAACACCATCTTCATAATACCATCTTCTTTTCTATGGCAGCATTATCTTCCTTTAGCTCTCTGGGAATATTAATTATCTTTTATTTTATGTGTTTCTTCTATTCCCTGCTTTATCTATTGTTTCATTTTCCTTGCTTGTTTTATGTCCTTCATGTAGATGATCCTTGACTGTCTATTTCTATTTATGATTGAAAAACTATAAAAAGTATATTTTAAGATGATAGTTTCCTAAGATTGCCAAATAATTTTACACATGCTTGAGGTAGGCTCTACTATAAGGTAACCTATATTAAGGAACATCAAATATTAGTATCTGGGGGTTTTATTCTGAGTCTGTAGATACACTCCAAAGAAGGTTGTTCTAACCTTCTGCCATGGGTAAAGGAGAAGTAGTTGGCTGGCTGGGCAAAGTTAGGATGAGGACATAGCATGGAAACAGAATTTCAACCAATCTGCTTGATTTATACACCACATCTGATTCCAATTCATTTTATTTGTTGTCTACAACAAATAAATTTGTTTAAAAATGTGTTTATTTGTTCTGAGATTTTCTGGGTTTCTGTTGGGTGAGGCAGCTTGCCTCATTGGTTTCCCTATTCCTGTTCAACTGAGTTTTAAATGTATTGCTACTTATTCATCCACTTCTCACTTTCACATATTCTGCTTGTGAGTTATAGGTATCCTGCATTCATTAAATGCAGATTTTATGTGTCTGCTTTTTGCTTGTGTGTGCATTGACACCTGGCATCTTTATCCACTTAACTCTAAAATGTGCTCCTATTTTTAAAAGCTTCTTCAAGAGTAAAAAGGAAGCCTACTAAGAGGATGTTCTTGGGTTAGAACTAGTGTTCTTTGATAATAGACCTTAGAAAGAATCCAGACAGAGAATAAAATGATTATTTAACGAGATTTTTTTTTGAGAATTACTCCATGAGATAAAATTCTGTAGTTTTACTTAAAATTTCCTCCTAGAGTGTTTCACTGTACCCCAACATTATGTGTATGACTTCTACCTATTAGTTTAAGTCTATGTTAAAATACTGTCTTCTCCATGAAGCCATCTCTGATCATTATAACTAATAAAAATCCCTCCATTCTCTGAAATACATTGTATTTAATGCATTATTTTCTTATGGTGGTTATTCATTTTTTACCCAGAATTCTAATTATGTTTGCATATCTCCAGCAGGAGCATTTTCGGATGAATTATTTATTCCCTCTATCCTTGAGGATTGGATTCATATCTACTTATCTTTGACTAGCTCATGGCTCCCAACACAGTGCCTGGAAAAGAGCATGTACACAGTAAATGTTGAACAAATGTGTGAATGCATAGAGGCTGCAACAATTCTTGCTCCTGGAAAAATGGAAGGCACAATTTGAGGTTTTCTATTTTGCTGTTATTAGGAAACTTTACAAAGAATGAAGCAAGTGCACTTCTTAACTGTAAGTTTCTGGGTGTTCTGAAATTTGATCAAGAACTATCATGCTGTATCAAAAATGTTCCTCTGAAGTTCTTCACTAAGGTTGTTACCATTTTAGGAATAATCACATCAAGGAGTTGGCCAGCTTCTTCTGAAAAATTGCTGTAGCCACAACTTGTCTTTATTGCCTTTCTGCTGGACCCTCTTCCTCACCTTTTCCCAGTGATCAAGTACCTGGAACACTCTTGGGAGCTCCAATTGAATAATGAGAAAAAGTATAATTTCTTAACAGACATAGGTTTGAATATTGCCTTTATCACTACAGGCTGGGAAATCTTGGGCAAGTGAGCAAATCTTTCATCACCTAAACACCCATTTGTACAAAATGGAGAAAACATTATCCTCCACAAGATTGTCATAATGGTGAAATAACCACTAAAGTCCTCAGAACAGAAAAGACATGGAATTGATCGTCTTTGAGTTTCTTCTAAAGCTATGCATTGCATTTTTTCCAGGAATATTGGCATTTTTAAAGTAGATATAGCGAGAGAGCAATGATTAACTCAAAAGAAAACTTCCCTTGTGTGACATCTCATGATTTTTGTGTCAAGGACTTCTGGACATCCTATGTTAAAGCACCCACAAGTGCGGAATCACTTTCCATGCCCCGCCTTCTCAAAGAAGAAAATATTTAGGGAGATATGGTTCAGAAAGTTGAAGTAAGGCAAAGAAAACCACCTTTTCCAAATCTTTCTTGGAAATCTTTCAAGAATGTTTGGGGTGAGCAGGTAAAATTTTGCTTCCTGCCTATGTCCCACCTTCAAAGTTTATCTTATCATAAGATATAAGCATATGTATTTCCAGGGAATCTGTTCTAAATACAATGTGTCTCTGTTTGTCTTTTTGAAGTTGGTGAGGCCCCAAATGATGGAGGGAGAAAGGAAAACTTTGTATCAGTAAGAAGACTGAAGTGTGGGTGCTGTAGTTTTGGGGACTTACTATTTCAAAACCTGCACAGAGTACCAGAGTGCTTGGGAAAGCAGTGCTTGACAAGGTAAATCTGGCTTGTGATTAACTCTGCCAGATTTCCTCCTGTCCTCCAAGGTATTTTCAGACAGTTGTCCATCATGTGTTCTAATGTATATATTTTATTCTCTGCATGAAGGTGGAATGGATTAATGTCCTTTCATAAAACTCTCTGTCAGTCTTAGGAAAATCCATCCTGCCAGATTTCCACCAGTTAATGCTAATGACTAATAGACTTATCCACCTTCTTTTTTGTCTCAAAGTCAAGACAATTACACTTTTAGATGTGACAGAAGTGAAATGTTACTTCATAAAAACAAAGTCTGTCAAAATCTAGGGAGAGACCAGAGATTCTTCATTCTAATAATTCATTAGGATGAAATACATAGCGTGCTCTTTGGGAAGGGAGAAAAGTATTTCATCTCAAATGCCACAAAGGGGAAGTGATGTTTACTGATGCCTACTATGTGCAAGGGGTTGAGCCCAAACTATCTGATGTCATCCGCCCACTGGTCCTCTGAGGAAGGTGTTAACACTTTCATTTCCAAAATAAAGTAGCTCTGCAAGATGGAAATTTACACAAAGTGATAGAATCCATTAGGGATCAAGACAGGGACTCAGACTGTTCTTTTCTGATGATACAGACATACTTCATTTTATTGCTTCTCTCTTTGTTGCACTTCATACATAGTATGGGTTTTTTGAAGTTGGGGATTGGTGAACCTCTATTTTAAAAAATATTCTTATTATTTATTTATTTATTTTTAATTTTTTACAGTTCTTAAAGGTTACTTTCCACTTATAGCTATTACAGAATATTGGTTATATTCCCCATGTTGTGTTGTACAATACACCCTTAAACTTATCTTATACCCAATAGTTTGTATCTCCCACTCCCCCACCCCTTTATTGCCCCTCACACCCTCCCCACTGGTAACCACAAGTTTGTTCTCTATATCTGTGAGTCTGCTTCTTTTCTGTTATATTCACTAGTTTGTTGTATTTTTTAAATTCTACATATAAGTGATATCACACAGAAGGTCTGTGGCAACCCTACATCAAGCAAGTTTATTGGTGCTGTTTTTCCAACAGCATTTGCTCACTTTATGTCTCTGTGTCACATTTTGCTGATTCTCACAGTATTTCAGACTTTTTCATTATTATCTTTGTTATGGTGATCTGTGATCAGTGATCTTTGATGTCACTACTGCAACTCGCTGAAGGCTCAGATGCTGGTCAGCATGTTTTAGCAATAAAGTATTTTTAATTAGGGACTGTACATAGTTTCGTTAGACATAATGCTATTGCACACCTAGACTACAGTATAGCATAAACATAACTTTTTTTATGCACTGGGACACCAAAAAGTTTGTGTGACTCACTTTATTGTGATATTTGCTTTACTGCTGTGGTCTGGAACAGAACCTACAATATCCTAAGGTCTGCTTGTATTGTGTTCCCTTCTAGGGTGGGATGGACCATAGAGATCCACAGAGAAAATGTCAAACAAATGTTTAAAGGTAGATGTGAGCTCCAGGCGTCTATCATCCCTGCAGCTGACTGGCTTCTTGCCACTCCTGAGAACAGGTATGCCCTCACCACCCTTTTTCTCCTCCTTCCTGAAAGCTGAGTTGCACCCACAGTCCACTAATGGTGTAGAAGGAGCTTTTCCTTGTTTTCATTTTCTCATCGACCTCCACACACAAAAAACATATTTTCTCCTGGAGAGAAAAGACTGCTTTGTTACCATTTGGTCTGATTCCAGAGTCACCATATTGCAGGAATGAAAAGCTAGAGCTCCCAAGGATTCCATTTACCATCATGTGGCTCCTATCATTGCAGCCTTGGAGTGCCCAAGAGACAAAATCTCCTCTCAGAAAAGAACCTAGGCAGGCAGACTAGGCTTAACAGTCCTTCTCTGTCTGGGATCACACCCACGTGGAGCCGCTTCTCTTGTTCGTTATCTTAGACCAAACCTTAGAGGCTGCTGGCCAACACACATACAAAACAAGTTCACCATACTGTTTAGTTGCTGATGGCAGAGTTAGAACTTCTCTCTCTCAACCTTTAGAAAACACCGAACCCTGGTCACATGTGCCAAGCTGGCAGATGTGGTGCTTTTTGGTCCAAGCTGGGCTTCAGGAATGGATGCAGAGCATCAACTTCTCTTTTTTGGTTACCTTGAGCCAGGCATTGGCACAAGGCAGTACTGCCAGCAAATGGCATTTTTGCGCCATTTGTGAAAATTAACTTCCCTTAATTAACTTACTCATACAAAGGTACTCAGGATAAAAACATTAGGATGATTACCTAGAAAATTACTACATTGGTACAGTCCCTCGTGCACCCTTTTGCCTCTTAAATGTGCCAAGAACAAAATGGCTCTGATGACATTGTTAGATCTCTGAGAGCAAATACCTGATGAACGAAAAGATGGTGCCACTTGTTGGGTCCTTTAACCCTAATTTTAGCTCATGGATTCTGCTTAGCATGGGGTGGCCAAGACATTATTTTCTCCTTCCCAGAGGGGAGCACTGGTGAGGATCAGAATGACTTCTTGGTGCATATTCAAGCACCTTTTCCAGCACTAGGCTACACAGCAATTATGGCTAAATGAGTTTTGTATCAATTAGGACTGCTAGGAGGGTACTGGGGCAGGACCAACAGGAGGCCTACATTTCTGAAACAAGAGGTTATAAAATTTGATTTGTTTACCCAGCCTCCAAATGCAGCTTTATTATTTTATTTTATGAACCTGGTTATCTTCATGTAGAGCCATAACAATCTGAAACATTTCTAGCCCTGGGGAATTTTACTTCCTCTTTTTGAAATACCCTTTGTTCAGGTGTTGGTCATTCTTATCAGGATCAAAGATTTCTGGAAAATTTCATTTTTCTGTGGTTTTACTTCTCTTTACTGTATCATATGAGTGAGTAACTCTTGAAATAAAATGTACACTTTCCCCAAATTTTATTCTATGTTCTTTGCTAGGTCAGGCATGGAAGGAAGTCAGAAGATATGGGATGTGGTTCATGTTATTGGTACATGGAGGTAATGGTGTGTGCTACCTGCAAAATTGGAGGTAAATTTGTATTCTGACTTCAAAAGAATGGTTTTCAACTCTGCTGCACATTAGATTCATCTACTGAGTTTTTAAAAGTGCCAGTGCCTGAGCCCCATCTCAGACCAGTTAAATTAATCTCCCTGGGAGGTGGGCTCAAGATATCTCGAAAGTTCCCCAGATGATACTAATGTCAGCCAGGGTTGAGAACCAATTATTCATTACTTTCATAAATATATGCTCATCACTTATTTTGTGCTAGGCACTATTCTAGAGGCTGGCGATGCAGCAGTGAACAAATCAGACAAAAATCTCTGCCTTTATAGAGGTTACATGCTAGCAGATTTTGACTGATGGCAAACAAATAAATCAATAGCATTCATGGTATAAAAGTTGGTGAAAAGTGCTAAGAAGAAAAAGAAAAGATGGAAGAGAGGTATCACTTATGAGGGGAGAGGTATTGCAACATTGCAGGGTATCCAAGGACCCCTCATGAGAAGATGATGTTGCACAAAGGCCTGAAGGAGGTGGGGAAAGAGTCTCTGAGCAGAGGAAACAGCAAATGCAAAGGTCTTGAGGTGAAGTATGGCTGTTTCAGGAAAAGCAAGGGGGCTAAGGTAGAGTGTAAATTACTGGTCTAAACTAACAAAATCCACACACTAGGTATAAGATGAACTACTTGTGAGAGTAAACCAAGAGACTGTGTATAAATGTGTGACTAATAATTTTGAGAATACTCTGAACCATATCAAGACAATCCGGCTATAATCTTAAGGAAACAGGCAAGGATGTGATGACAAGTTAGTAAACTGATGTGGAGTATATTCCATTCTAGCCTACTTGGAGAAAGGAGGTAGGAGTAGAAGACTGGTCAATCTAGAGAACAAAATAAGGAAGGCGAAGGAAGCAAGAGTAAGAATGGACCTCTATGCACTGGTGGGGGGTGGGGTGCATACAAGGAGGTCAAGGGTCACGAGAGGTCATGGCAAGCGTGTGGTTAACATTTGAATCACATAATTGACAATCATCATTGTTAGTCAGTGCTCTTCAAGTTAACCAAAAAATTGGCTTAACATAAAAGATAATCTGTATGTCCATCCATGTTGCTACAAATGGCTTTATTTAATTCTTTTTTATGGCTGAGTAATATTCCATTGTATATACATACCACCTCTTCTTTATCCATTCATCTGTTGATGGACATTTAAGTTGCTTCCATGTCTTTATCATATTTAGAGAAGTAAGTCAGACAGAGAAAGACAAGTATCATAGATATCACTTATATGTGGAATCTAAAAAAATGATACAAAGAACTTATTTACTAAACAGAAATAGACTCACAGACATAGAAAACAAACATATGGTTACCAAAACGGACAGCGGGAAGGGGAGGAGATAACTTAGGAGTTTGTGATTAACATATACACACTACTATATATAAAATAGGCAAACAAAAAGAACCTACTGTATAGTACAGGGAACTACACTTAATATCTTATAATAGCCTATAATGGAAAACAATCTATAAAATAATATATATATATATATATAAAGTGAATCAATTTGCCATACACTTGAAACTAACACATTGTAAATTAACTGTTAATTAATAAAAAATTAATAACAAAAACATTCAAAAAAATTAATAACAAAAAGATATCTTGAAAAAAATTTGGCTTCTAATATATTTAGCCCATAGGGAATGGTTGTGTTGATGAGTCAGTGTGAACATATAGCCTAACTGTATGTTATTTCTTATGATAAATAAAGGAATTACGATTGGGATTCCAGATATCAGTATAAGTGAACTTTGTATGAGCTAGTTTCCCTGAGCCAGATCACTCCAGTGTTAAACACTGAGAAGGTAAGAACTTGGAGCCTGTGGATGTGGGACAGTAAATTTGGGGCAAGACAAATGCCTCTTTGTTAGACCTCTCAGGACCCCCAGCCTGCTGACCTCTTCAGCTGCTGACTTTGATTGCCATGTGACATTCACACTTTCTATCCAAAGCTACAATACCCTGTTCAACCCCTATCTTGCTGCCTGGCTGTTGTTTTCCCATAGCATAAATCAGAATAATACCTAGTATCTTATCTCTCTCTTATAGGTAGTAAGAAAATCAGATGTGATGAAATACATTAAAGTAATTTTAAATGTTAAAATGGTGTGTAAAATAAGGCACTATTTTTATTAACAGTGATAAGAGTAAATCTAGGTAAATGGATAGTCAGAAATCTAATAAATTCACCTGGTATTTACCATAGGTATAGATTAGATTCAGTGTCTCTTGTAGATAACTATTTTTTATTTAAAACTAACTCTACGTGTACAGTTACCTATAAAAATGTATAGAAGGTTAATGCATCAAACTATAAATAGTGGTTATATCTTGATGACAGAATTTTAAATCATTTTTTCTTTTTTGCATGAATGCAGTTATTGTTTATGTTCTTTTCATATAAAGTATAGAAAATAATATCTTTATATTCTGAATATTCAGTAACACCTATTTTGAAGATGAAACAATAAACTGAGTTACTTTTAAAAGAACCCCACTCAGCTTTTTATATAGTTGTTGAATAAATGGAGTGTTTGAGTTAACATCCCTGGTAATGAGCAGGGTGATGAGGGTGATGAATCAGAGTTTTCCTATGTCAGTCATAAAAAGCAGTATCCCAGAGCTCTGAACAATCAGGTCCATGTTAACAAGCCCTCCTTTTGAACACACTACCCAAATAAGAAAACCATGGGACTGTTCCAGAGGCTATGCTTTTACTCTGAGTTTTCAAAGAGATGTTTTGTGTATTTTTTCTATTCTTTTGCAAATGTCAACAGTTCCTCCAGAGAGAAGAAAGGATGGAATTAAAACTGAGATAGGCGAATGTGAATTCGGTAGGTAGTAAAGCCTTCTTGACTTCAGCTAAGGAATAATTGGCAGAAGAACTTGGTTCGGTCAAAGAAAATTAGTCCCTTCTCTTCTAGGAACTTTTCTTGCTGGGGCACAGTCCAGCTATGAAGACACCCTGAGAGAATGAGAGAGAAGGAAAAAGGGGATAGACTGGGACCTTTCATCTTTTGTGAAGAGCAACCCTTAAGTCAGTTAACAGAGACATACATGCTCATGTCCGCTGGCCAGAGCACCAGAACACACCTGTAGTTAAAGTTCAATTGATGGGCTTGCTTGCAGCAAGAGAGAATAGTTATTAATAGGGAAATATGGGGTGTATCAAAAGGGAGCAGCTAGGGAAGGATTCTTATAGGTTGTGGGGAGGGGGTTGGGGACAGATTCAGCATAGGATGGTCTTTGCAGAGATTGCTTAGAATTCATAAATTGCAGAGTTGCTTGCTCAGTGGTTTAATCTATAGAACACCTGAATCTGTGCAGGGTTACTGTGTGGTCAGTTTTTCTGCAGACATATAGAGCCTATGGGTCAGAACGAGCTGGTGTTTAAAGTTTGGGCTTACATAGTTTTCTTCCTTTCATGGTTTAATGCAGTTGATCTGTTTTGTGAGTCACGGCATAGTTCTGCAAATTATGGCTTCTGTTTCGATTCCATTGGGTGACCACATTTCAGGGGAGAAACAGGGGATAGAAAAGTGCAGGAAAAAATGGAGGAGAGGAAATAGGCACTTGAGCATCCCATGTGTGCTAAAGGATAATGCTTGTAAATATTGTACATATGCTTCTCTCTGTACACTTTACTCTCCTTCCACTGATCTTTATTCAACAAACTGTTTTCCAGCAGGAAAAAGTAAATAACCTCTAGGAAATGTTTCCAGGGGTTAAAGTAGGGCTTTCTTCTCATTTGTTTGTCCTTTATAAAAGTCAGATGCTGACCAAACCTCTCCATTTCTTCTCATCCACATGATCAGACATATAGTCCTTGGACTTTACCCCTGTTTCCCATTGATCCTAACAGACATAATACAATCAACTTGCCTGATGGGGACTCATTACCCAAATGGTCCTGAGACTTCCTGTTTGGGTCCATTCCCACCTTCAAGAGACACACTCTTTGCAAATAAATCACTGTATCTTTTGTCAACAGCAGCATTTCTTTCTCCTATCAAATATTTTACCCATTGGATCAGAAAGCATGACCCATGAAATCGACCCCCCACATATTTTTACTTGTCTTTTCCGAAGTTGGCATCAGATGTGTCAGGGTCTGAGTTACTCCATATTCCTCCAGGCTGTTCATTTGATGCAAAATCGTGAGGATACAATTGGCATTCCTATAGCTTTCTCTTAGATCTTTCTTCAGCCTGAGAAACACCCCAGGGCCATAAAGGGTAACGTGGAAACCCATTCTGATCTGGGTAAATTAGAGGGAAATAGAATTTTCCTGAAGGTTCAGACTGGGCTCAAAATTAGGGACTAGAACACACATTAACTTTCTGATTTTCATTTCCTCTCAGGCCCCTCAGGTAGGATGTCATACTCTAGCCCTTGGTTTTCTCTCTGATACAATCAGCTGAAAATCATCAGATACTAAGAAATCATTAAGGAGCCACAGTAGTCATTCTTTTTGCAAATCCTCATAAATTTGCCACAAGAGGGAAGTGGCGGCAAGATGCAGGAGGAAGAGGCGGAAACTCATGGCTGTGGCCATTGGCCTTTTGGTAGAGTTTCCTTCGTGGCTTCACACAAGTTTTCTTGAGTTATGCTCCTTGAAACACATTCATTCACTGTGGAAAGATGGCAAGTTACATCACATTCTAAGATGTGATTCTAAGATGTGTCCTTCATTAGATTTCTCTCCTTTTTTATATCTATTTCTTCCTGGGAAAAATGTAGCTCCCTTGTTCTAATCCTTTTCCTGTGGGTGGTTGTTTCAGCATAAGACCATACAATAAAAATGAAAGAAAACACTCCTCTAACGACCCATATTCTTTATTTTAAGCAGACTCAGAGCAGGCCAAGGACCCTAGAGAGATCAAAGCACTGCCATGGCTGGGCTAGGGAGCACAAGGATGGGTTAGTGTAAGGTGGCTGATTTGCAAACTAATTTTGGACTCAAAACTTTTGTTTAATTTCTTCACACAGCAGCTCCCCAGTCACATTACATTAGATATGAATGGAGGGGGCAGTGCCTTGTGCAGGTAGAACAGGCTGACCCTAAAACATGATTCTGGCACTGAGGAATTGGCTCTTTGAGATTCAGATATCCCCCTGGATTTGACAGATTTCCAGTACTAAGCCACAGCCTCCTCTGATGCAAGCAGCAACCTGGGTTGCTGAGGAATTGAGGAGGGTCTTCAGAAAAAGGTCCCCAGCAGGCAAGCAAGTTATGGATTTGGCTCACCAAGCCAATCACAGAGACCAGTTTCATGGGCCTGGTGAAATACTGTTTTTTTTTTTTTTTTTTTCTTCAGTCCAAATAAGTGGTGTTGATTTGTGTCTTTTTACCTCCTAGAGAGATTTATTGAAGAACATTCTGAACATGACATGAGTTTAGTACACTTTCAGTGCTCTTATATGTCACTCCTGTTTGGAATGCCCCTTTTCCCAAATCTGTTAAACAAACTCCTGTTCAAACAATCTTCCCTTCTCATGCCTTCTTCCCTGGGCCTCCCATGTTGAGTCCATTACTCTGTGCCCAAAGATCTGGCTCTTTATGGCCAAATGGACTGAGAGCTGTTTCAGAGATGCTCTTTAGGCTTCTTATATCCACAGGCTCAACACAACACCTGTTCACAGGCACTCAACAAAATTGACTCCCTCTCCATTCCTCCTAGGAATATTTCGAGGTTGCCACTTGAAAGGGTGATCCCACTAAGGAGATTTCACATAAAATCCATTCTGCCTTAGCTCTTAGGCCACATCTGGGAAGTTCTTTCCTTCACAGAAGTTCAAGTGTGAAATTTTCACCTTGGACTTTATCCTTCGAAAGCTACTTGGAGAAGCGATAATTTCAAGTCATTCTTTAAAGAAAAGATAGGGGCTGGGCTGGATGATTTCTCATTGACCTTCCAACCCCTGCCTTCCCTCAGCACACTCAGCTCATGAAAGGAAAACTGTGATGTATTATAGGTAAGAGGACACTTGAGTGGGATCCTGAGGCCTGAGTTCCTTTGCCCAGCTCTACCATTGACAAGCTGAGTTAATCTGGATAACTACTCCCTCCCTGGGACACAGGTTCATCATCTATACATGAGAGGGTTGGGTTCAGTGATGTCCAAATACAACTTCTAACTGACAATGGTCTTAAAATATTAATAGTCTGTGAAATACCAATGTTGGCAAACCAATTAATGGCTATTCTTCTAATATTAGTTTAGCAGATATGTTCCTCACCCTCCTGTTTAGAAGTTCTTCATCATTAAAATAATTGAGTGGGATGTTATTTTTATTCTTTTGACCTCTCTGCTCTCCAATGCTTTAATGAAACTCTGCACTGCTATTTGGTGACGAGGCTCCTGAGGCGTTCTCTTTTGTGCTGTTGCAACTTAGAGGTGGAGTGGAAAGGGCCCCGGACTAGAAGTCAGATATTCTGAGGTCTAGCCTGGCTCTGCAACTAACTAGCTCTGTGGCCTTGGGCTTGTCAGGTCCCTTGTTGGGGTATCCATTTCCTTACCTGTTAATTGCGGGGTGTGAGCTAGATGATCTTTATAGTTCTTTAACTCTTGCTTTCTATGAATTCTAAGCAATGATAACTCCCTAGAAAGTGAGGGCTGAAAGGAAACTTCATGTCACACTACTCCAGATGTCAAACGATTAATTATGGAATTCCAGCAATCAACCTCCTCTCCCTGCTCCCTACGCCCTGCCTGCCTGTCTTAAGGGCAATTTCAGAGCCTTCTGTTCAGAACAACATCTCAGTCCCAGACTAACTGACATCTTTCCATCAATGTCAAAGGGAGTTAAAAGGGCCTCTTTACTTAGAACTCTCCTATTTCCCTTTGTGGGGTGGGGATAGGGTGTGCCTTCAGCTTCTGAAGCTCCTCTAGTATCTGAAAGCCTATCCTGGCTGTACTGTCCTTGGTTCCTGTCTCTTTAGGATGTGTATTCATTTGAGCAATGCCACCAAACAGAATAGTTGTCTATGTCATTTGATATTCATGGAATTTACCAGGCAAGCTTGTAAGCATATGCTAAAAATGATCGAAGTTCAAGAAGGAAAACAAGGAAGATACCCTTTCCTGTTAGTGCTAGTACCATGCAGGGTTAAAGGACTTGGATTCTGAGGACAGCTGCCTTGGCCTGAATCTTTATTTGCCTGTGAGTCAGCCATGTGGCAGAGGGAAATCTACCTTCTGTGCCTGTTTTCTTACTCGTAAAATGGGACTAGTAAATAAAAGTACCAGCCTCACAAGATTAATGAAATAATATATGTTAATTAGTGTAGGGTTTAACACAGGATAGCTTTGAATATTCAAATGATGATGTTTACATTATTTTTGGCTAACCAACACTTGCAGCATGCCTATTCTGCTGGTGAAACCAGCTGTCTTTCTTAGTTTGGCAGCAGCTCATCTCTACCCACTCCCTTGAGTCCTTGCCCCTCTGGGCTCTTTATCGTGACTCCTATGAGATCTCATTGTTCTTGGATGATTATTCAGTAAAGTGCTTTTCTATTGGAGGAAGCCTCCTTCCAACACTTCCCACCCACCCAGGGAAGCTCTAACTCCTGACCTGTGCAACTGGGCAGCTTATAACTACCCTTTGTAGGAGAGAAGATGCTTAACGGCAGAGGGGTTTTAATCATTATTTTTGATGTGCACTCAACAAGCATGAGGTCCATAATCCACACACATTTAAAGCATCTTGTGCTGCTCAAAGAGGGGAGAAACTGCCCTCATTTATAGAACTTGCTGAATAGAGGTCTAGTCGGTGTTAATTTTTCAGTATCAGATTCCATTATTTTCTCTCCCTATTTCCCTTCCTTTAATACCAACAGCTGGGACTATGCAGTGTGCAGCAAAAGGAATCAAGACTTTCTCATGGGGGTGAGGGACGTAGGAGCAATTCATTTAATGTGTTTTATCCATAGTACAGCACATTTACTCCATGGGTTCAAGGTACCATGTGTCTGTTCTCTCAAAGGCAAGTCCAAATCACTTACAGCATCTTTACAGAAATTCAAAAGTAAATGGAAATATGACTATGAAGCCATCAGCTAAAAAGCATTGGCTCCGGGCTTCCCTGGTGGCACAGTGGTTAAGAATCAGCATGCCAGTGCAGGCGACACAGGTTCGAGCAATGATCTGGGAAGATCCCACATGCCCCGGAGCAACTAAGCCCGTGCGCCACAACTACTAAGCCTGTGCTCTGGAGTCCGCCAGCCACAACTACTGAAGCCGGCGCACCTAGAGCCCGTGCTCCGCAACAAGAGAAGCCACCGCAATGAGAAGCCTGCACACCGCACTGAAGAGTAGCCCCCGCTGGCCGCAACTAGAGAAAGCCCGCGTGCAGCAACAAAGATACGATGCGGCCAAAAATTAAAAAAAAAAAAAAAAAAAAAGCATTGGCTCCTCACGGGGGATTTTGCTTCTTTTTCTCTCTTTCTCTCTTCCTCTTATTTGTATCATCTTTCATAGCAGTAACCTTGAAGAAATGTCCCTTGGGCCTTCCCTACAGATCTTGGAAGGCCAGCTTTGGTAAGAGGTAGTGAAAATATCCAGACCATAGAACTAAATTGAGCAAGATACCTCATTTGGATAATGCATCACCATGGGTAAGCAAGCAATCATTTGAAAACCAAACTAGACTGTATATAAATTTGGCTATATTTGTTAAAATCGAAATATGTATTTAACAACACACAACTTATGTAAACGCTATGTGTCTGGTTCCCATTAATGCATACTGGATGAGTATTGTGGTGATGACTTCTGTGAGGACCAGCCTAAACAATTCTGGTGGTTACCCATGTATGGCTAGGTAGGCCAGGTATCTGGAGGAAAAATGCAAATTATAATCAAGGTGAGAAGCAAGGTAACATCTAGCGGTTTGGAACTGGATGTCAGTTCTGAGAATTACACACATGTTGTAGGAAATCAGAAGTACGGCAAATGGGATGGAATGCGGCTCCAGGAGGGTTGTAGTAAGTGGCTCTGACCTAAGATCATATATCGCAATAGGATGACAAAATGTCCACATTGAAATGATCCACTTATGAGACCTGAGAACAGCCCTGACATAGACTCTGTTCTTTCTTATTCCAGAAGAATTCTCATCTGTGTATTACTGGTGACTATAGATACTTTGAAGAATTAATTTGTTATGGGTCGTGGATATATGTAGAGGAACTAGAGCAAAGAGGAAAAGGAGCAGCCAGTGGAGGTGGCCGTGAGAGATTACAACCACTTAAAACCTAATGCTCTTTCCTGCCTACTCCCAACTCTTCACCGAAAGACCAAAATTTGGGCTCATGCTGCTGCAGAATTCAGGCTTCTTCACAGAAGGAAGGAAACCAAAAGCAATTCATCTAATGCATTTTACTGATTATACAACTCATATACTTCCTGGGTTCAAGATAGTACCTGGCCATTCTCCTAAGGGCAAGTTCAAATCATCCTTTGGTATCTATATAGGATCTTTCTCTTCCACAGCAGAGAGTAAGAAAAGATGAGGAGTGTGTGTGTGTGTGTGTGTGTGTGTGTATGTGTGTGTGTGTGTGTGTGTGTGTGTATGGGGATTGGGGGGGTGGAGAGACAGACAGAGAGAGAGAAAGATAGGAGGAAACCTAGAGGAAAAATACTTAAGAACTAAAAGGAATTAGTATTTTAAGGAAAAGTCAAGATCTGGAGAAGGACAGTCTGCCAATGTAATGCAGCCTTTACAGAAGAGGTTCTATAGATGTCAGGGTCTGGAGTAAGGAAGAATAATCCTCTGGAAGGTTTTGGATGCATTGTTGCCTGGTACCAGAGAAGCAGCCCACAAAAGGTCTTATTTTCCATAAGAAAAATATTGTGAGAAAAACTCTGAGGAAAGAGAGTGCGGCAAGTTTATGGGTGACTGAGAGCACTAAGAAAAGAGACTTTTCAGGATGAAGGGCAGCTGGGCTGGGAAGGAGCTAAGCTTTACACGCAGAGTGAACTTGAAATCTGCTGAACTTAGCCTAGCTTGGGCTCCAGAATATTTGTGCTGCAGAGGAGAAACTCCTTTTACTATAAGAGAAAGATCGAGTGGGTGATTTTGCAGATTATTCCCTTCAGCAGGGCAGGGAGCACTGAGGAGGATTAAAAGAAGAGGAGATGGGCTCCGTTGGGTGTTGTCAGGCTTGGTCTGCACAGAGGACAAAGAATGTATAAGGGGGGACCCTGGTCTTGGGAGACTGAGTCTCCCTTAAAGCCAGTGTAGAGAGCTTCATTTTCTACACTCCATACTTCAGCTGTTGGTAATTTACAGAGGCAGCAACGTAGATCCTGATTGCCCAGAATTCTCTGGGTACCTTAAACCAATTACAACTCTTCACTCTTGCTACAGATTTAAAAATGTATCTGGGATAATGTCAAACAGCATCAGGAAAAGAGTTTGGGCCTCAAATAAAGTGGCAGTGACCTCCTTAACCTCAATTTTCCCTGGATGTCAGGACACCTCTCCACGGGTGAAGGAGTGTATAAATTTAATTTGGTTGCACATAGCAGGGTTGAATGGAGGGACCAATCAGTGTCACTCTGGGCAGTGACAAGCTAGAAGCCTGTCAGTAACGGGCAATGAAGCACAAACTGCTATTAGATACACCCACGCCACCTGAGGAGGACGAGAAGGGGTGGAAAAGTCCTCCCAGGATGCCTTTGGGAGGACGGTTTTTATAGACCTTGAGAGGGAATTAGCTCCTTAGATAGAAAATGAGAGAGGTCCACTCCTGAGTCAGTCAACCGATTCCTATTCAACTATCATTTTAGGAAATGCTGGAAACCATTTCGCAGCTATGATGCTACACTCTCTCTCTCTCTCTCTCTTCAGATCTCACAACACGTGTTTGTCTACAAGGGACCTCCTGAATACTCTTTTTATTCAAAACCTGGTCCACAAATTAGCAGCCTCACCAGGGAGCTTATTAGAAATGCAGAATCTCTGACCCCACCCCAGGCCTCTTGAATCAGTACCTGAATTTCAACAAGATTTTCAGATGATTTGTATACATATTAATCACTGTTGTATGGAATTCTCCAAATATCCAATTTTACTGGAAACAGTCATGTAGACGTTGCAGCTACTTCTTGGACAAGGAGCAGTGACTTCCTTTTGTATAATATGGAATACAGTAAGTCCCCTACATCCGAACGAGTTCCCTTCCAAGAGGGCGTTCATAAGTCCAATTTGTTCATAAGTCCAACAAAGTTAGCCTAGGTGCCCAACTAACACAACTGGCTATATAGTACTGTACTGTAATAGGTATAATACTCTTCACACAAAGAATACATAAAAAGCAAACAAACACAAAAAGCAAAGAAAACATGTTTAATCTTACAGTACGGTACCTTGAAAGGTACAGCAGTACGGTACAACAGCTGGCATACAAGGGCTGGCATCGAGTGAACAGGCAAGAAGAGTTACTGACTGGAGGAGGGAGAGGAGGTGGAAGGTGGTAGAGCTGAAGGATCGTCAGCGATAGGAGACGGAGGGCAAGCTGCAATTTCACTCATGCCTGACGTTGATGGCACAGGTTCTGGCTCCTTGCTGGATTCAATTCTACTTACTTTCTTGAAAAAACGATCCAGTGATGTCTGGGTAGTAGCTCTTTTTTTCTCGTCATAGATGACACGGTGGCACTGGATTACATTCTGAACATCTGCTGCAACCTTCATGTACCGTCCTACATTCGGGTCCTGTGCCTCCAAAACTAACAGCGCCTCCTCAAATAAAGAAAATCCCCTTGTCATTTCCTGCGTCGTGAATCTCTTCGGTTCTGCAGTTACTTCTTCTTCCTCTTGTCTCTCTTCGTCCTTTCTCTGGGCCTCCAATTCCATCAGGTCTTCATTATTAGTAGCTCCTCATGTTGCACAGCAAGGAGTTGAATGTTATAAGAACGAGCAACATCTACCATCTTTTCGCCTCGCTCCACTCTCTCAATTATTTTCACTTTTGTTTCTATCGTTATCGCTTGGCGCTTCTCAGCAGTACCAGCTACATCACCGCTGATTTTATGCTTGCTTCCAGACATCCTGGGTTTGAAATAAAGATACGGTACTACTGTACTCTATACAGCACTGCACAGTAAAGTACACAAAGCACAATCACTTGTGGAGGATGCACGCACATGACAATGTACACCAGACGCACGAACTAACTTACGTGATTGGACACGTGAACGCATGTTCGCATGTTTGAAAGTTCGCAACTTGAAGGTTTGTATGTAGGGGACTTACTGTATAAACTTTTTCAGCCAATTAAACTGAACTGGATCAAGTAAGAAGAGAACATCAGTTCCCTCCAGCGCCCAGTTGTAGCTTCCTGTGGAAGGCAAACACAAATCCAAGAGAAAGGAAAAACTAGGAACTATTCAATTTCTTTTAGACTTGAAACTTGATTCTTTTCAGACTCAGGGTCAGTGTTATTTTCATGGCCCCATTGAGTTGTTCATCTGTCTGAGCATATGAGTGTGTGTGTGTGTGTGTGTGTGTGTGTGTGTGTGTGCTTTGCCCGCATAAACCTAAGCATTCTTCTCAGCAATTAGGTAATTTCTAGATCAGGCAACGTGTTTCATCTCTTTGCAGCATCTTTCATTTCTTGAAAGAAAATTATGGTGCATTTTGCCACAGAAACATGCTCTGTGAGAAGACAGAGCAAATAATGCATTAGGGGAAATAAGTGAAACTGCTAAAATTGCTTTAACCCCTCTGTGCTCATCACCACCAATCCCTGTCTGCTCTCACCAACCCTTGCTCAGTGCATCCCTGCCCAACTCCCTGTCAGATCACCTACTCCAAGGGAGGACTTGGAAGTGTCCAGAGGTGAAGACAAGAGCACTGCCCTATCGTTTTCTTTATCCACAGGAATATGGTGAGAGTCTGGTCAGGGAGGGAAGACATTGAGAATGCAGGGACTCACAAGCCCTAGAAAAAGCACAGAACTGGGGAGTTCATCTGGAGTTAACCTTTGTACTTCTTGTCCTTTTTTCCTGCCCCACTGAACCCCATTCTACTTAGTAATCAAGACTCCAAAGGTGGAATAGTCTCCCCACTTTTTCCTCTACTCACATTCTAGCCATTATCAAAGGCCTGAGATTCATGGCATTTATTCATTAAGATACTAACTGAGCTTTAATGAGGTGCTTGTTACTGTTCTAGTTGTTCCAAATACATGAATAAATGGGGCAGAATCCTGACCACTTGCATCTCAGTGTAGAGTAATGAAATGAGTGTGGGCTTTGGGGCCTAAATTGACTGGACTTTGATAATATATAGTCAAGTTGCTTAAACTCTGCAAGCCTCATTGCTTGTGCAAGCCAGTCTTCTCTTAAAAATGAGGCTGTAAATATCTTAAATATAATGACATGACACAGACTTCTTTTTATCCTATTAGGCATATATTAGCTATTTAATAAATGCTAAACTAAATCAAATTTTGAATGCAATTTAAAAATCAATATATAGGAAAACCTTCAGCTCACCTCTGCTACTGAGTAGCTGAAAGTCTTGTTTAAATCATTTAACTTCAGGGTATTTTATATATAAAAAGAAGAAATTGGAAAATTGCAAAGATGCTTTCTAGAAGTTCTTATACATGATTCTTCTCTAGGAGTCCAAACTGTTGTGAAATGTTACATCTACTCTTCTATAACTAATGCCATAGTCATAATTCACTAAGATTTGCATATATATATAGTTTATGTGTATACATATACATATATAAAATATACCTTATATCAATAATGCATATATTTATTTTTAGTTACTTTCTGTACAAGGTTGAAAGTTCATAAGATATTTCAAAAGATTAAAGATACAAGATACCTTAAAGAAGCCTTTGGATTTGTTTAATACAGAACTTTCCAAACTTATCTTAATCCCTCCTTTTTTTATATAATGCCAATTAACAACTTAGCTTTCCCTAGCATATTCAACTCAAAGTTGAAGTAGACCCTCAGCTTTCTACATTTTAAAATCTCAGATTGTATTGTTGGCGAATGATCTTCAAGTTCCATTTCATGTAGTGATTTTTAGTTTTGCTAAGTCATCAATGTGTACCATATTATAGACTAGTGAGTGAGATAGAGTTACTACAGCTAATGACCAAGCTCAGTTGACTCTCCTGCCCATCACTCCTCTCACTGTCGCTACCAGCCCCTGATATTGGCATATTGGCTAGATTGTGGATTCACAATGATCTTCTACTAGAAACCTCAAGAACATCAGGAGTTAAATGTAAATATTTCTACCTTTGGATGCAGGCTCCTGTTTTAGGCCACTGGTACCGCAACTAAAGATGGATCATCATTCTTCTCCTCAAGGCATTGGTACTCTGTTAGAGAAATGTGGTAGACGATCAACAGGTCCTTTCAATCTCATTGGTAAAATTCCAACTTTCATGAAATGTGAGACATATACCAGTGAAATATGTAGTGACTTAAAAAAAATCCTGACATTTGGTCAGCAAAGTCCAACGTTTTTCCTTTAGAAATGACCTAACCACATATTCCTCTTGCCAAAACCCATCCTGGCAGCTTTTTGCAGTATGATAGAATTGTTTCTCAAGTGCTCCTGGTCTCAGGACTGAATCGTGTAAGAGAGAAAGTTAAAGACATTTTTTGAAAGCAGAGCCTATTTCAGAGTCTGGGGTTAGACCATCAGTTCACGTCTCCAAGTGATATCTTCTCAACTCTTTCCTGTTCCTTGTCTTGAATATTGGACCCTGGGGTTGGCTCCTATTGATGATTATGGAAAATCACAGAAAGAAGAAGCTGTTTTTCAATTCAAATGATATGGGCCTGGTTGGAGACAAAACTGTTTATTGGCCTGCATTGTTCAGCAACTAATGAAATTAATTTTTTAAGAAGCGTTACAAATGAAATACTGCAGTCACTCTTCAGTGTCCTGGCTCACTAGGATATTAGATGAGCCAGACTTAGGTCTATGGACTTTCCCCAAAAGACTGTTCTTAGAAAAGCCAGAGTAGATGATGCAAAGATTAAGCACTTCTCAGCAGAATGCTGCAGTATCATGTCTTGAGTTGTTTTATTGTTTTTGTATTAGAGCCAAGAAACATGTGGCCAGCAGTCTGCAACAAGCCCTCTTATTTTCAACACAGCAAATGATAATTCTTGCACTTGAATGCCCTGTGAAATTAGGATTGAAAGACAGAATTCATTGCAAGTCAATTATTGATCTTTAAATGAAGGAAGAAAGTCATGGCTATCAGGACTCTCTAAGTCCTGTGAACCATCCTCTAGCCCTTGAAGCTTCTTTGGTTACCAGGAAAATGATAGAGGGCTGACTAATAGTGACTTCAGTTTGCAGAGAATATTTCATCCATCATACTAGTGATTCTGGTTTCTCTTTATAATATTACTGATGATCAGTTGGGGATATTACTTATGACAGATGAAACTGAAAAGGGCTAGCAGAGCATCCTGTGAGCACAGGTAACACAGAAATGAGAAGCTGGGTAGGTAGAAGTGTTCCAAAATCATTAGGATGCAGTTTTGTAGGATGAATAAATCTAGAGGTGTAATGTATAGCATCCTGACAACAGTTAATAAAATGGGATTGGAACTGGAAATTTGCTAAGAGGGTATAGATTTCAGGTACACTTATCGCCAAAAATAAAAAAGAAAAGAAAAGGTAACTATACAAGGAGAAGTTATGTTAGTTAGCTTGACTGTAATAATCACTTCACTATGTATGTGCATTTCAAGTCATCATGTTGTACACTTAAAATACACAGTTTTTATTTAAAAATTAATCAATCAAGACAAAATCATTATATTTCCATACTTTTCAGATGAAAATAGAACTGAGCTAGATCTAGTCAGAGCTGGACACAGACAAGGCTTTTTAAATTTTGTTTCAATAAATTTATTTATTTTTGGCTGCGTTGGGTCTTCATTGCAGCACGCGGGCTTTCTCTAGTTGAGGCAAGCGGGAGCTACTCTTTGTTATGGTGCGCGGGCTTCTCATTGAAGTGTCTTCTCTCGTTGCAGAGCATGGACTCTAGGTGCGCGGGCTTCAGTAGTTGTGGCGCATGGGCTTAGTTGCTCTGTGGCATGTGAGATCTTCCCGGACCAGGGATCGAACACGTGTCTCCTGCATTGGCAGGTGGATTCTTAATCACTGTGCCACCAGGGAAGTCCAAGGCTTTTTTTCTTATGTTTATTTTCCTTAGTTGGAATGATATCACACACAACAAGAACAACACAAGGAAAATCTAAAAAAGAAGATATGAAAGACAATGACTCTGGGACAAATTATTAGATAAGTTGGGTATTGAATGAAGAAGAATTTATTCTTGTTGGATACCCTCATTTATAATTATGCTCATTTATAATTCCTTCAGGAACAAATTATTTGAAATGAATTTTGTAGCACTTTAGGTGCAGAGCTTTATTATAGGCCATAGGTAGAATACAAACCAATGGAAAAGCAGAGCTCTTGATTTGAGGGGCTGTGTTTCACTCCTTTAACATTCATTCATTCAACATCTATTTATTGAGAACCTATTATGTGCCAGGTTCTCTTTTTATCTGAATATTCAGCAGTTAACAAAAAGGACAAGATATAATTTTTACAAAATAAAAAGAGAGCTACATTGTGGTGGGAAGAGAGACAAAAATGAGAAAAATATCAGGCAAGATCATTTAAGTTAGTCATAGGTTCCAAGAAGACAATAGTTCAAAGAGAGTGATGGCAGAGTCAGCTACCTTAAACTGAATGGTCAAGAAAACTACTTCTTCTGGTAGGATGGAGTACTTTGCAATAGACCAATGTTCCAGCTGAGAAAAACAAACAAACAATCAAAAACCTAACCAGACAAAAGACAAAATTCATCTGTGTAATTGCATCACGGAAATACTAGAATCCTTCAGACCAGACAGGCTAAATTTCTAGAGAGGGGAGAACTGTAGAAAGTGAGCTGATGCTCTGCATCTGCTTGGCTAAATCTAGCATAGACAAGTAACTGATATTATCCAAGGCATAAAGCCACTGCTGGGCCCCAGAAAAACCAGCAGATACTTTGGTAGTTGTACAGAGATGGGAGTGACTAAATTGGAGATTTGAGAGGCCTAAGACATATAGCCAGCATCCTGCTCAGACATTTCTCAAATTTTGAAGCCAGGCAAGGCTTTATGCCTAAAAAGCTACACTGAAACCCCCTGACAAGCAGGGCAGAGGAGACAAAGATGAGAGTCCAGCACCCTCCAAGAGAAGAAGTCCTGATAGCTCATTGAGAGTCATCTTTAAAGATCCCTGTCTCCCAATACTTACGTTCTTCCCACATACAAATCCACTCATCTACCTTTCTAATACTCTCAAAGGCATCAGCCTTGGGCTTGAGGCTCAGAATCTTACCCTCTGAATCAGGCCCAGGTGATGATGAGGTTGCAGCCTCCTTCAGTAAATTTCTCTCAATCTGATGACCTATAGACTAAATAGACCAGTTACCTGCCCTCTACCTCCACCCCACATCCAACGGTGAGACAAAGATTAGATAACCACAAGAGACACTCCCTATCAAAAAGTGGGGAGAGGTGGGAAGCACTTTGTAGTTCCTGATCCACAAATGGACACACATGCTAGTTCCTTGATTAGAGTCCAGTCCTGCTTTATGTAAGTGGTTCCATGGCACTTAGCTCTGCATTCTACTGACTACTGTGAAGCAAAGGGCCAGCCTTCATTCAATGGGGAGGGGCCTACACAACAGCTTGGATATCAGGGGTGTGGTTCCTTGGGGCATCTTTTGAGAAAAACTACCACAGTGACATAAAACATCTTTCATACCATACTCAGAGATTTGTCTATTGCTACTTTAAAAAGAATGAGAGGGGATGTAATGTACAGCCTGGTGACTATAGTTAATAATACTGTATTGTACATTTGACGGTTGCCAGAAAAGTCGATCTTAAAAGTTCTTATCACAAGTAAAAAATGTAACTCACTGTGGTGCTAGATGTTAACTAGACTTATTGCAGTGATCACTTTGTAATATATACAAATACTAAATCATTACGTTATACACTTAAAAATAATATAATGTTATATGTCAGTAATATCTCAATATTTTAAAAGAAAAAAAAAGAAAAACAAAAGAGTGAGAGAGAAAAAAGTCTCTGTTTTTCTATGTGGATTTGATGCTACACTGGCCTATAAACTTCAATCTGTTATTAAGGGTAATTGCCCAATCTTGAAAAGTAATAAGAGCTGAGCTTGTCTTATAATTATACTACTTTTAAAAGTGTGACCTTGGATAAGTCACTTAATCCCTGTAAGTGTTATTATCCCAACTAAAAAAAAAAAAACAACAATGATGTAAACTATAGAGCTCATATGGTTATTGTGAGGATTAAATGAGATAATGTGTGTTAAATACTCTGTCCAATGATGTGCATTTTGTAGATGATCTACAAATGACAGCTTAAAAGTATTGTTTACAGGACATATGCTGAGACAGAAGGATTTTAGGAATGACCTGAAGTTCTATGTTCACAAAATTCAAACTTGCATGGACAGTTGATATAAAATAGAAGGTAAATGACAAATTTTGAGAAATTCACTGTTTTGGGATCACTGTGTTCTTGAGCAAGCACACAGTCTTCTATCAATATTTCTGTGGATGATGACTGGAATTCTCCTAAAGATAAGGCAGGCTATCATCTTAGGACAAGGGCAATCCTATTAGCAGGGGAAGAAGGAAGATCTTTGCCAGGTGGATGCATTCAAGAACTTGGGCAACCTGTAAGGATAGCAGGCATCCCTGGGCAAAGTTAGCAAAAATTTGGTTAAGTTATAACAATTTGGTTAGTAACTGAAATGTAACCTAACTTTATACTCAAAAAGTGATAAAGCTGGTACATATCACTTGCCCATGGCTGCAATCATTATGGACATATATCAAAGGGGTAAAGTCAGGTTGAACATAGCACCAGAAAACACTGGGCAATGAAAAGGGTTAATTAAACAGGAATTAAACACTTTATGAAGAGTGGACCAGAGGTTCCATAGTATTCATGCACATGACTATGATTTCCAAGCGTCACTGTGTGTGTGACTGTGTGTGTGCATATGTACAGTTATGGACTATTCTACCAAAATCCCTAGTTTTACTGAATAGAGTAGGCAGAAAGCAATTTAAACTTTTCTTGATGAGAGAGGGTCATAAACACACACACACAAGTTAATGTACTATATCTTAGTACAGAGATCTCTTAGAATTGTTTCAGTGAAGAGGGTGCAGCTTATCTTCTCCTTTAATTACCCCCAAATTCACCTGTACGTCCAAACCTTGGTGGTTCTTCCAGAGCCTCCCTTGTTCTTTTTTTTTTTTTTTAATAGATCTTTATTGGAGTATAATTGCTTCACAATCCTGTGTTAGTTTCTGTTGTAAACCAAAGTGAATCAGCCATATGCATACATATATCCTCATATCCCCTCCCTCTTGAACCTCCCTCCCACCTTCCCTATCCCACCCCTCTAGGTCATCGCAAAGCACCGAGCTGATCTCCCTGTGCTATGTGGCTGCTTCCCACTAGCTATCTATTTTATATTCGGTAGTGTATATATGTCGATGCTACTCTCACTTTGCTCCAGCTTCCCTCTCCCACTCCATGTCCATTCTCTATGTCTACATGTTTATTTCTGCCCTGAAACTACATTCATCAATACCACTTTTTAAAATTCCATATGTATAATTTAGCATACGGTATTTGATTTTCTCTTTCTGACTTACTTCACTCTGTATGACAGACTCTAGGTCCATCCACCTCACTACAAATAACTCAATTTCATTTCTATTTATGGCTGAGTAATATTCCATTGTATATATGTGTCACATTTTCTTTATCCATTCATCTGTTGAAGGACATTTAGGTTGGTTCCATGTTCTGGTTATTGTATATAGTGCTGCAATGAACATTGTGGTACATGTCTCTTTTTCAATTATGTTTTCCTCTTGTTCTTTTCAGATGTCATTTCATAATGTATTGGTTTCTAGGAGTTTTCTACTCTCCATACCTAACTACTTTACCTCTGTTGTAGACAATAGCTTAAAAGGAATTAAATATTGTTGGAGGAAGTTAAATGGTAAAAACTTGTTACATTATTTTTAAGTTCATCCTCTGAAGGTGGCCCAATGTCTCTTCTATAAAGTAAAGTGTATGGTCTTTATGAAAGTTTCCTGTGTGTTTTCTGTTATGTCCAGCTTAACAGCTATATTCTGGATAATTCTGATTCATAGAAGGCTGACCATTGGGTTAATAGGGCATTTTTGTACTTCATGAATAAGCTTTGATTGTAAAACAATGTATAGGGCATCAGAACAGGTAAGCAGAGTGTTAAGGACTGTCATACCAGGTTGTCTATTTCACACATTAATACAGTCAGTGGATTCCCAGAGCCACTTTGAGAGACATACTGAACTTTATTGTAAGCCAGTATTTCCTGAATCACAGGTATGAACCTACATGTTGAACTACCCTTGCTTCTGACCCCCTGCCCATGACAGCAGAGAAACAGAAATGAGCCAGCACTACAATGAGGGAAACACACATCTTGACAAAGCTTCTGCCAGTGTAACCTGACCCCCCCTTTTTGCGCCTTTATTGGCACATGCTTGCAGGGATATGTTAAAGCTTGTGTTACAAAAATCCCTAGAGCTGCATCCAAGTTTAGAATCTTCCGAAGAAGAAACATGATGAAAAAACATTTAGGGGGTGCTGGGTAGCCCTTGTGCATTGATATGGCCTGGAGGCTGGTGAGTTAGGAGGGAGGTGGACTTTAGGAAGCTCTGGAACCAGGATTGGCTTTCCACCCAAATTCAAGAGATTTTCTTTGATTTGCTTCCATTTTTCACTTCATTTCTCTTCTACTCATTCCAGGGTCCCTGGCCAACACACTTCTCCCCAGGGTTCCCAGCATATCACCCATTTCCTTTTTTTTTCTGCCCATTTCTTTAAGACTCTGTCCTCAGCATTTCAGGGACAGCTCTGTGTGGCACTACCTAACAACCCCTTAAGGTGGGATGCCTCCCAATGGCAGTGCCATTTTTATAGGAGCCTCTTCAAGGTGGAAAATATTTCAGTATTTAAAGGGATGACTCTAACGGCCCATTTTCTGGTTAGAGAGCACACAGAAGCCCCCCTTCAACACACTATTTATAATTTCCTGCATCCTGACTCCCAGCTCCAAGTGCTGCCTCTTATGTCCTGCTGGGTGAATAATGCAGTTGGCTTTCTAACCTCCAGCAACAACCAGAGTAAGGTGAATTATAGTTTGGGGAAAAGATAATAGGAGAGGGAGGCAGGAATTTGGATTTAATTGGAGTGGAGGCCACCAGCTTTGTAGATAACTGTCTTTTATTCTGAATCTATTCAATGATTACAGCCCTTACTCATCCACAAAGAATAGTGCACTTGAGTTCAGGAAGGGGAGTGCTAGGATTATTTTTCAGCCCAGTTGATCTAGATCCCCTCCTTGCCCTTCTTGGCTTCTGCAGGCAGATGTTGAACATGCCTTGAGCAAAGAGCCAGGGGGTTTCTGCCAAGCAGTTCCAGAGGCATCTACAAACCACAGTCATTGAAGACATTTCCCAGAAGGCTTTCGGAGTACAAATCTCTTTAATTAAAATGGGAAAAACCAGAGTGAGGGAGATGAGAGGAGCTTGGCTGAGAGCAGAAGGAGGAGGGGGATGAAGGGAAGAAAGGGAAGGAGGAAAAGTAATAAATATTCTACAAGTGTTTTCAAACACTGCCCGTCTAACACCCAGTGGAAAATGCCACTTGATGGATTATATTTTGGGTTGGAAAGTGAGGCTAATTCAATGTAATGAGGGGTGAATGGGACTTCAGGCCCTTATCCAACCACAAGAGACCCCTTACAAAAGAGTCTGTTCTTTCAGTCATTAATTTTTTATGAAGTTTAATAGGCCTGAGCCTAGAGACCTTCTGTGGGGTTGATTAGCTTCATATTTCTCTCATTAATGTAGAATCTGATTAGCTCTTATGAAAATCATTTCATCTCAGGCTCCAGCGTGGCAACCACATTGTTCTGATATTAGGAACTGCAAGTTTGATTCACCCGAGAAAAGAAACATCTGCAGGGACAAAGGCCCTGGCCTCATGCTGTCACAGAATGAGAGGACTGGGGAGAACGGCTGTCTCTTACATTTTACTGGCTGCAATAAAGAACCCTCAATATTTCGACCAGGATAACCTTATTGGAGGCTAGCAGTGTTGGTCCACTGCAAAGGGAGCTGACTTGAAAGAATAGACAACTGCCAATGTATCAGTCAGGGTTTAAGAAGAAGAGCAAAACTGCCAAGTGATATAGAAGAAAGGGACTATTACAGGGATGAGACTTTATGCTATCATAGGAGCCGGCAGAGAGGTCTGCTGCCCTGAATCTGCTGCTGGGCCTGAAGTTGCTATAGGTCAGCTAGACTAGGAGTCAGGAAGGAAAGCTTGACATGGATATGAGGAGGGACACACTGAAACTCACAAGGACAAGTTGGAAACCCCAAGTCCAAGCCAACCAAGAGGAGACGCCTGTGCTCTTCACCGTGGAGATGTGTACACACTTGGCTCAAGACTTAGAGAAACTAACGAAGGAAATCCTTCAGTCCTGGAAAGCTTCTGGAGGAGCTGCAGGTCCAGGATCAGCCCCATATCCAGAAGAGTGGCCAGCTGATCAGCAACAATATACAAGAGCTGCCACAATGCCTGACACTACATTTACCCTCAGAAAAACAATGATCACTCTTCCATTTCTACCTTCTAAATCTCATGATTCTCTATGGCTAACACTAACCAAAAACCATACAGGGAAGAGAATTCTGGGAAATGTTTTTCCAGGATGGCTAATTTGACCCAGTACAAAGCCTCCACAGCCAGTCCTAAGTAATACACATTAAATAGGATGACCCCATCCTGTGGTGAGCTCTAATGTGCTAAGAGGACAAGTAAGAGGTGGTACTCAATGAAGACCTGACTTTGAGAAACACAGAGAATTTAGGCTGAAGGAATCTTGCTGTCAATAAAGGTTGTAAAGAACCCATGGCTATCCATGGCTATTGGGATTTTATGGAGGCTTCTTCATGTAGGCATGACCAATTATTAACTCCATTTTCAGCCCCTCTGCCCTCTCTGAAGAAGTGGCAGACTGGGGGGAATGAAAATGACAAACTCCTAATCAGAGACTGGTCTTTCTGGTGACCAGCCCCCATCCAGGAGTCATCCAGGAGCTTGGCCCAGAATTGCCTCACTAGAACAATGCTCCTAAGTGCTCTGATCACTTAGGAATTTACAAGGCTTTTAGGACTTCTGTGCTGGGAACTGGGTACAGAGACCAATGTATGTATTTTCTATTATCTCCCAGACTTTGTAAAATCATAAAGAAACATAGGACTTGAGAACTATAAAAATCAAGATGCTGAGTGTTTGATTGGGATTGGAATAGGGATGTAACACGTGAAGAGGCTTCTGGAGTAGCTGGCAAATTCTATTTCCTGCTCTCGGCTGTGATTAAAAGCGTGTTCACCTTTTAACAACTCATTAAGCCATATATTTGTTTTTGTGAGGTTTCTTTATCCATCTTTTATTTTATAATAAAAGGTTTCTGTTCTTTCTATTTCTAATTCCACTATGCCCATTCTCTATTATACTAACTAAATTCAAGCTTTTGATCCCCCTGCTTCATTGGAACTTCTCTTGTAAGTTATCAGTTGCCTCCAGTTGCTAAACTCATGGCCAAGTCTCAGCCTCATCTTACCTGCATAGCTCTGCACAGTTTCTCACTCCCTCCTGCTTGCAGCACTTTCTTCCTTGGGTTATTGTAACACTCTGCTCATTAGATTTCTTAGTCTCCTTTTCTGACTTCTTTTCTTCTCTATTACCTCTTAAAGCTGGAATACCCAAACCTCAATCCTTGACTTCTCTTTTCTGTTGACACTCACTTCCTTTCATGATCCCATCCAGTATGATGACTTTAAATAGCATCTCTACACTGACAGTTCCCAAATTTACATATCTTCTTCTGCCTAGAACTTTAGACGAGAATATCCAAATGCCTACTTCCTATCTTCAATTGGGTATCTAATTGAATCTCAAGTTTAACAGATCCCAAACCAAACATCTGATTTTCCTCCTAAATCGGTTCCACTCATGGCTTTTGCTGCCTCTGTTAATATCTCCAATGTTGCTCAAGACAAAAGTCTTGGAGTCATTGGCTCCTCTATTTTTCTCTTATCCCTCATTCAATCTCTAAGCAAATCTTATTGACCCCACCTTCAGAAAGTATCCATGATCCGACTACTCCCCGCTTCTGTTCTGCTAATGCCTGGATCCAGACCACAGGCATGTCTCACCGCAATACTGCAGTACTCTTCATGGTGGGCTCTTCACTGTTGTTGCTTCTCTATAACCCCCCCACAGGCAACTCTTAGGAGAGAGCCAGACTGTCTTTAACAATAAAAATACGTGCATTTTATTTCTTTGCTCAGAACTTATCAATGTCTTCACATTTTGCTCAGAGTAAAAGCCAAAGTTCTACAATGACTTAAAAGGCCCCACATGCCCTGACTCTCCTAGTTTGCTCTTGACTTTATGCCCTAAGACAGCTCTTCTCCTCCCTCCTCTATCTTTGACTGTACAGACCTCCTTGCCAGTTTTTGAATAGGCCAGACACATTCCTATCTCAGGACTTTTGTTCCTGGTTGTTCCCTCTGCCAGAAATATTCTTCCTCTACTTGTCCACATGGCTCACTTCCTTACCTCCTTTCAAGCCTTTGACCAAATGTTATCATCTCAATGAGGCCTTTCCACACAACTGTATTTATTTGTACTTCCCAGTTCTCCCAAATTCTGCAACCCCCATCTATTGCTTCTATAGAATCCATCACTTTCTTTTTTTTAACATGTTTATTGGAGTATAATTGCTTCACAGTGGTATGTTAGTTTCTACTGTACAACAAAGTGAATCAGCTATACATATACATATATTCCCATATCTCCTCCCTCTTGCGTCTCCCTCCCATCCTCCCTATCCCACCCCTCTAGGTGGTCACAAAGCACCGAGCTGATCTCCCTGTGCTATGCGGCTGCTTCCCACTAGCTATCTGTTTTACATTTGGTAGTGTGTATATGTCCATGCCACTCTCTCACTTCGTCCAAACTTACCCTTCACCACCCCTGTGTCCTCAAGTCCATTCTCTACATCTGCGTCTTTTTTTCCTGTCTTGCCTCTAGGCTCTTCAGAAGCTTTTTTTTTTTTTTTTAGATTCCATATATATGTGTTAGCATACCATATTTGTTTTTCTCTTTCTGACTTATTACACTCTGTATGACAGACTCTAGGTCCATGCACCTCACTACAAATAACTCAATTTTGTTTCTTTTTAGGGCTGAGTAATATTCCATTGTATATATGTGTGTCACATCTTCTTTATCCATTCATCTGTCAGTAGACACTTAGGTTGCTTCCATGTCCTGGCTATTGTAAATAGAGATGCAATGAACATTGTGGTACATGACTCTTTTTGAATTATGGTTTTCTCAGGGTATATGCCCAGTAGTGGGATTGCTGTGTCGTAAGGTAATTCTATTTTTAGTTTTTTAAGGAACCTCCATACTGTTCTCCATAGTGGCTGTAACAATTTACATTCCCACCAACAGTGCAAGAGTGTTCTCTTTTCTCCACACCCTCTCCAGCATGTATTGTTTGGAGATTTTTTGATGATGGCCATTCTGACTGGTGGGAGGTGATATCTCACTGTAGTTTTGATTTGCATTTCTCTAATGATTAGTGATGTTGAGCATCCTTTCATGTGTTTGTTGGCAATCTGTATATCTCCTTTGGAGAAATGTCTATTTAGGTCTTCTGCCTGTTTTTAGATTTGGTTGTTTGTTTTTTGATACTGAGCTGTATGAGCTATTTCTAAATTTTGGAGATTAATCCTCTGTCAGTTGCTTCATTGGCAAATATGTTCTCCCATTCTGAGGGTTGTCTTTTCATCTTGTTTAAGGTTTCCTTTGCTGTGCAAAAGCTTTTCAGTTTCATTAGGTTCCATTTGTTTATTATTTTTTTTTATTTCCATTTCTCTAGGATGTGGGTCAAAAAGCATCTTGCTGTGATTTATGTCATAGAGTGCTCTGCCTATGTTTCCCTCTAAGGGTTTTATAGTGTCTGGCCTTACATTTAAGTCTTTAATCCATTTTGAGTTTATTTTTGTGTATCATGTTAGGGAGTGCTCTAATTTCATTCTTTTACATGTAGCTGTCCAGTTTTCCCAGCACCACTTATTGAAGAGCCTGTCTTTTCTCTAACATATATTCCTGCCTCCTTTATCAAACATAAGGTGACCATATGTACGTGGGTTTATCTCTGGGCTTTCTATCCTGTTCCATTGATTGATATTTCTGTTTTTGTGTCAGTACCATACTGTCTTGATTACTGTAGCTTTGTAGTGTAGTATGAAGTCAGGGAGATGGATTACTCCAGCTCCATTTTTCTTTCTAAAGTTTGCTTTGGCTATTTGGGGTCTTTTGTGTTTCCATACAAATTGTGAAATTTTTTGTTCTAGTTCTGTGAAAAATGCCATTGGTAGTTTGATAGGGATTGCATTGAATCTGTAGGTTGCTTTTGGTAGTATAGTCATTTTCACAATGTTGATTCTTCCAATCCAAGCACATAGTATATCTCTCCATCTGTTTGTATCATCTTTAATTTCTTTCATCAGTGTCTTATAGTTTTCTCTATAAAGGTCTTTTGCCTCCTTAGGTAGGTTTATTCCTAGGTATTTTATTCTTTTTATTTCAGTGGTAAATGGGAGTGTTTCCTTAATTTCTCTTTCAGATATTTCATCATTAGTGTATAGGAATGCAAGAGATTTCTGTGCATTAATTTTGTATCTTGCTACTTTACCAACTTCATTGATTAGCTCTAGTCATTTCCTGGTAGAGTCTTTAGGATTCTCTATGTATAGTACCATGTCATCTGCAAACAGTGACAAGTTTACTTCTTCTTTTCTGATTTGGATTCCTTTTATTTCTCTCTCTTCTCTGATTTTGTGGATAAAACTTCCAAAACTATGATGAATAATAGTGGTGAGGGTGAACAACCTTGTCTTGTTCCTGATCTTAGGGGAAATAGTTTCAGTTTTTCACCATTGAGGATGATGTTGGCTGTGGGTTTGTTGTATATGGCCTTTATTATGTTGAGGTAGGTTCCCTCTGTGCTTACTTTCTGGAGGGTTTTTATCATAAATGGGTGTTGAATTTTGTCAAAAGCTTTCTCTGCATCTATTGAGATGCTCATATGGTTTTTCTTATTCAATTTGTTAATATGGTTTATTACATTGATTGATTTGCATATATTGAAGAAACCTTGCATTCCTGGGATAAACCCCACTTGATCATGCTGTATGATCCTTGTAATGTGTTGTTGGATTCTGTTTGCTAGTATTTTGTTGAGGATTTTTGCATCTATGTTCATCAGTGATATTGGCCTGTAGTTTTCTTTCTTTGTGACATCTTTGTCTGATTTTGGTATCAGGGTGATGGTGGCCTTGTAGAATGGGTTTGGGAGTGTTCTTCCCTCTGCTATATTTTGGAAAAGTTTGCAAAGGATAGGTGTAAGCTCTTCTCTAAATGTTTGATACAATTCTCCTGTGAAGCCATCTGGTCCTGGACTTTTGTTTGTTGGAAGATTTTTAATCACAGTCTCAATTTCAGTGCTTGTGATTGGTCTGTTTATATATTCTATTTCTTCCTTGTTCAGTCTCAGAAAATTGTGCTTTTCTAAGAATTTGCCCATTTCTTCCAGGTTGTCCATTTTATTGCCATATAGTTGCTTGTAGTAATCATTCATGATGCTTTGTATTTCTGCAGTGTCAGTTGTTGCTTCTCCTTTTTCATTTCTAATTCTGTTGATTTGAGTCTTGTCCCTCTTTTTCTTGATGAGTCTGGCTAATGTTTTATCAATTATGTTTATATTCTCAAAGAGCCAGCTTTTACTTTTATTGATCTTTGCTATCATTTCCTTCGTTTCTTTTTAATTTATTTCTGATCTGATCTTTACAATTTCTTTCCTTCAGCTAACTTTGGAGTTCTTTTTGTTCTCTTTCTAATTGCTTTAGGTGTAAGGTTAGGTTGTTTATTTGAGATGTTTCTTGAGGTAGGATTGTATTGCTATAAACTTCCCTCTTAGAACTGCTTTTACTGCATCCCATAGGTTTTGAGTCATCGTGTTTTCATTGTCATTTGTTTCTAGGTATTTTTTGATTTCCTCTTTGATTTCTTCAGTGATCTCTTGGTTATTTAGTAGTGTATTGTTTAGCTTCATATGTTTGTATTTTTTACAGATTTTTTCCTGTAATTGATATCTAGTCTCATAGCAGTGGGATTGGAAAAGATACTTGATAAGATTTCAATATTCTTAAATTTACCAAGGCTTGACTTGTGACCCAAGATATGATCTATCCTGGAGAATGTTCCATGAGCACTTGAGAAGAAAGTGTATCCTATTGTTTTTGGATGGAATATCCTATAAATATCAATTAAGTTCATCTTGTTTAATGTATTGGTTAAAGCTTGTGTTTCCTTATTTATTTTCATTTTGGATGGTCTGTGTATTGATGAAAGTGGGGTGTTAAAGTCCCCTACTATGATTGTGTTTCTGTCGATTTCCCCTTTTATGGCTCGTAGCATTTGCCTTATATATTGAGGTGGTCCTATGTTGGGTGCATAAATATTTACAATTGTTATATCTTCTTCTTGGATTGATCCCTTGATCATTATGTGGTGTCCTTCTTTGTCTCTTGAAATAGTCTTTATTTTTACATCTATTTTTTCTGACATGAGAATTGCTACTCCCACTTTCTTTTGATTTCCATTTTCATGGAATATCTTTTTCCATTCCTTCACTTTCATTCTGTATGTGTCCCTAGGTCTGAAGTGGGTCTCTCGTAGACAGCATATATACGGGTCTTGTCTTTGTATTCATTCAGCCAGCCTATGTCTTTTGGATGGAGCATTTAATCCATTTACATTTAAGGTAGTTATCAATATGTATGTTCCTATTACAATTTTCTTAATTGATTTGGGCTTGTTATTGTAGGTCTTTTCCTTCTCTTGTGTTTCCTGCCTAGAGAAGTTCCTTTAGCATTTGTTGTAAAGCTGGTTTGGTGGTGCTGTATTCTCTTAGCTTTTGCTTGTCTGTAAAGGTTTTAATTTCTCCGTTGAATCTGAATGAGATCCTTGCTGGGTAGAATAATCTTGGTTGTAGGTTCTTCCCTTTCATCACCTTAAATATGTCCTGCCACTCCTTTCTGGCTTGCAGAGTCTCTGCTGAAGATCAGCTGTTAACCTTATGGGGATTCCCTTGTACATTATTTGTTGTTTTTCCCTTGCTGCTTTTAATATGTTTTCTTCGTTTTTTTAATTTTTAGGAGTTTGATTAATATGTGTTTTGCTGTGTTTCTCCTTGGATTTATCCTGTATGGGACTCTCTCTGCTTCCTGGAGTTGATTGACTATTTCCTTTCCCATATTAGGGAAGTTTTCAACTATAATCTCTTCAAATATTTTCTCAGTTTGTTTCTTTTTCTCCTCTTCTTCCGGGACCCCTATAATTTGAATGTTGGTGCATTTAATCTTGTCCCAGAGGTCTCTGAGACTGTCTTCAATTCTTTTTTCTTTATTCTGCTCTGTGGTAGTTATTTCCACTATTTTGTCTTCCAGGTCACTTATCCGTTCTTCTGCCTCAGTTATTCTGCTATTGACTCCTTCTAGAGAATTTTTCATTTCATTTATTGTGTTGTTCATCACTGTTTGTTTGCTCTTTAGTTCTTCTAGGTCCTGTTAATGTTTCGCTTTTTTACTCCATTCTATTTCCAAGATTTTGGATCATCTTTATTATCATTATTCTGAATTCTTTTTTAGGTAGACTGACTATTTCTTCTTTATTTGTTTGGTTTTGTGGGATTTTACCTTGCTCCTTCATCTGCTGTGTATTTCTCTGTCTTCTCATTTTGCTTAACTTACTGTGTTTGGTGTCTCCTTTTCACAGCCTGCAGGTTTATAGTTCCAGTTTTTTTTTGGTATCTTCCCCCACTGGCTAAGGTTGGTTCAGTGGGTTGTGCAGGCTTCCTGGTGGAGGGAACTGGTGCCTGTATTCTGGTGGATGAGGCTGGATCTTGTATTTCTGGTGGGCCAAGTCCGTTGGTGTGTTTTGGGTTGTCTGTGAGCTTACTATGATTTTAGGCAGCCTCTCTGCTAATGGGTGGTGTCATGTTCCTGTCTTGCTACTTGTTTCGCATAGGGTGTCCAGCACTGTAGCTTGCTGGTCATTGAGTGGAGCTGGGTCTTAGCATTGAGATGGAGATCTCTGGGAGAGCTTTCCCCGTTTGATATTATGTGGAGCTGGGAGGTCTCTGGTGGACCAATATCTTGAACTCGGCTCTCCCACCTCAGAGGCACAGGCCTGACACCTGGCTAGAGCACCAAGATCTTGTTAGCCCCATGGTTCAGAAGAAAAGGGAGAAAAAAAGAAAGAAAGAAAGAAAAAATGAAATAAAATAAAGTTATGAAAATAAAAAAGTATTAAAAATTAATTAAAAAAAAGAAAGAAGAGAGCAACTAAACCAAAAAACAAATCCACCAATGATAACAAGTGCTACAATCTATACTAAAAAGAAAACAACAATAACCACAACAACAATGGACAGACAGATCCTAGGACAAATGATAAGAACAAAGCTATACAGACAAAATCACACAAAGAAGCATACACATACACACTCACAAAAAGAGAAAAAGGAAAAAATATATATATCTATGTATAAAAAAAAGGAAGAGAGCAACCAAATCAATAAACAAATCTACCAATGATAATAAACTCTAAATACTAAACTAAGATAAACATAAAACCAGAAACAAATCAGATGCAGAAAGCAAACCCCAAGTCTACAGTTGTTCCCAAAGTCCACCGCCTCAATTTTGGGATGATTCATTGTCTATTTAGGTATTCCAGAGGTGCAGGGAACATCAAGTTGATTGTGAACATTTAATCCACTGCTCCTGAGGATGCTGGGAGAGATTTCCCTTTCTCTTCTTTGTTTGTGCAGCTCCCGGGGTTCAGTTTTGGATTTGGCCCCTCCTCTGTGTGTAGGTCATCTAAGGGTGCCTGTTCTTCACTCAGGCAGGATGGGGTTAAAGTAGCAGCTTATTAGGGGCCTCTGGATCACTCAGGCTTGGGGGAGGGAGGGGTACGGAGAGCAGGGCAAGCCTGAGGTGGCAGAGGTCAGCGTGACGTTGCAACAGCCTGAGGCATGCAGTGTGTTCTCCCGGGGAAGCTGTCCCTGGATCACGGGACCATGGCAGTGGCGGGCTGCACAGGCTCCCTGGAGGGGAGGTGTGGATAGTGACCTGTGCTTGCACACAGGCTTCTTGGTGGCGGCAGCAGCAGCCTTAGCATCTCATGCCCGTCTCTGGGGTCCGCACTGATAGCCGCGGCTCACGCCATCTCTGGAGCTCATTTAGGCGGTGCTCTGAATCCCCTCTCCTCGCGCACCCTGAAACAATGGTCTCTTGTCTCTTAGGCAGTTCCAGACTTTTCCCTGGACGCCCTCCTGCTTAGCTGTGGTGCACTAGCCCCCTTCAGGCTGTGTGCAGGTAGCCAACCCCAGTCGTCTGCCTGGGGTCTGACCACCGAAGCCTGAGCCTCAGCTCCCAGCCCCGCTCGCCCCAGTGGGTGAGCAGAGAAGCCTCTCAGGCTGGTGAGTGCCGGTCGGCACCGATCCTCTGTGAGGGAATCTCTCCTCTTTGTCCTCTGCACCCCTGTTGCTGCGCTCTCCTCCATGGCTCTGAAGCTTCCCCCCCACCTCCCCCCCAATCTCTGTCAGTAAAGGGGCTTCCTAGTGTGTGGAAACTTTTCCTCCTTCACAGCTCTCTCCCAGAGGTGCAGGTCCCATCCCTATTCTTTTGTCTCTGTTTTTTCCTTTTTCCTTTGCCCTACCCAGGTACGTGGGGAGTTTGTTGCCTTTTGGGAAGTGTGAGGTCTTCTGCCAGCATTCAGTAGGTGTTCTGTAGGAGTTATTCCATGTGTAGATGTATTTCTGATGTATTTGTGGGGAGGAAGGTGGTCTCCATGTCTTACTCCTCCATCATTTTGAAGGTCTCCCTCCAGTCCATCACTTTCTATTACAATATATTGTTTCCTTAATTTATTATGTTCGGGGTTTGATGTCTGTCTCTCCACAATAAAAAATAACTTCTATAAGAGTGGGGATTGCTGTCTGTTTTGTTCACTGATATATCCCTAACATGCTGTACACCACGATAATCAGAATTCAAATTGCTATTTTGAATAGTAATTCATAACAAGTAAATATTTGTTAATGAATTACTATATGAAGCATCTTGCTTACTTCAAATTTCCATCTTCTCCCAACCTCCTGCTGGCTAGAAATTTCTCTGAGAAATAGGAAAAATATAGACCTTATCTCAGATTTCCAAAAGATGAAGGAAATAATAGATTTTAATCACTTATATAGATGTTTTTACTAACCAATGTTTTGGGTTCTCTAATGATTTGATCTATGATCTCTCAGCTTACTCATTGTGCAAGGCAAGCACACATTTAATGAGTGTGGTACCCATGTGCATTAAATGAAGATGTGTTTAAAAACAATAAATTAGACATTATGATTGGATAGTGAGTTTTCTTCAAGAAGTCATACTATCATATAATTAATGAAAAATACTGTTAGTGAACTTTAATTGCTAGTTACCTTTATTTTTATATGACTTGTCTTCCCATAGTGAACATAAACTACTTATATTTTAATGTATTACTTAACATTTTTTTACCAAGCCCATCATAGTTTTTGTACATAATAGACTCAGAATCAACAGAGAAAATATATTCATTGACTTGTGACAAGGACACTGAATTCTGTGTAAAGACAGGACAGATGAAACCATGTGTCCAATAAATGAAAGACATATACAGAAGGAACTTAGTATGCCACCTGGTTTTGCTATAACTACTCAACCCAGTAACAATTATGCCTATATTTCAAGTCCTTCAGAGATGTTTTCATCACCTCCTACTCCTTGCTCATGTCTAATTTTAATCTTTAATCTGTCTCCCCTTGTTCTGTTTCAGTTCAGATAAAGTCACTTTAACTGAAAGACTACCTACATCCCACCCATCCCTGCCCTAATAGTGATTCAAAGCCCTATCTACAATTTATGGTTAAAGGGGGAAGCTGAGAACCTGAAAATAGGGAGTTAGGATGTCAGCCCACTTTGGGATTTAATTTCAAATCTAAGGGCTTGTTTTTTTCTTTATTGTTTTGTTAAACCATATATTTACAAGGCCAACTAAAACTAAGGAAATGAGAGTAATCTCCAACGTTTTGAAGTAAGAACTCACATATTCACTGCTGTAAGGAGAGGAAAACACAAGGTTTTTCTGTTCATTTTTCATCCTTTAGCTCTAAGGTAAAGAAGGGGTTGAGGATCTGAATTAGGTTCTTGATGCATGGCTATTTAATCTATTCCTGATTCTGCGTTTACTTTGCTCTGTCTGGAAAGGATGCAAAATTTGTCATAATGAATGACCCAAGCAATTTCAGCTAATGGCCAGAATTGAAACCTTTGATAATCCCAGGTGAATAATGTCTCAACAGACTGAAGGAGTATTTTACCTGTCTGACACAATGATAGATGTAATTAGTTAACAGGGATAGTCAGAGGTTTTAGTGGAGGCATTAGCAGAGATTGCTCAGGTCATTCTTAATTATGCAATTTCTTAGTCTTCTTCAGACCGAATACAAAAAATAAAAAAAAAAAAAATATAAGAAGAGTAGGCACAGCTGGATGAAAAGATTTCAGGGAAACCAGAAGCTAGGAAACTCATCAGAGGTGTGATTATGCATCCCTCAGGCTAGGTGGGAGGGGAAGAAATAGCCACAGACAAAGGCTCGAACTGTGGGCAGTCCCCACTTTTAGCCAAGCCAAAGCAGCTGGGATGCCTGCTAGGAATGCTTGTCCTAAGACATATGTCACCTTGGGCAGGCATGGCTGAAGAGAGGAATATTCTTATGGTTTTAAGTCATTTCTAAGAAGCAAGCTTGATGTCTAGGGAGGACAAACACGTAAATGACTTTGAGTATTCAAAAGCGGGAGCCAGAGAATGATGAGTTGGATTCCGTAGGGTTCCATTCCACAGGACTGAAGAAAGATGAGGGACATAGAAAGAAGGAAGGTTCTCCAGCTCTAAATTTGCAGCCAACTTTGAATCAGCTGTTGTGTGACCTTCTCTGACATTCCAGTTTGAGACCCTACATGCTTCCATTCAGCCTCCTAGCAAACAGTCGCAGCCAGTGTCAGATCTAAGAGAAGGTGAATAATTCAACCTGGCATCAAAAACAAAGAACTCTTTGCATCAGATGTGTTTATTTTACTTGTAAGGCTTTGACACATCAATGGTTGTCACCCGTGATTGAGTGAAATCTTGGCATGAAATCAATTTGATGTCCAACATCAAGCAGCCTTGTTTAATGTCTCTAGATAAGGCAAGAGGGGCCTTGCATCCTTGAAGAGAGGCAAACGAATGACCTGGGGTCAATCATTCAGGCTTGACAAGGATCCAGCTGGTCCTCAAAAGCAGTCAAGAGAAGTGAACATTTAGCAGGACCTCTTGCCAGTTGGTTTGCAAAAGCTTCGGAAGACAACCCTGGGAATTACTAATTACCTTCTCTCCTTTCCTGGGACGTGGGGGTGTTTAATTCTAGGGCATAAGTTTTCAGCCTCTCTCCTATGGTTTTCTTCTCTTTCTGTTGCTTGAAGGTGGCAAACCTACAAAATGTTTTACATTTTAGGGAACTCACAGTCAAGAATTTGTACAGCATGAAAATATAAATTTAAAAGGCAAAAATGTATGTATTATAGATCACTATAGGTGCAGTAGGAAATGTAAGAGAGTGAAAAGAACATTTGTATTAAAGTTATACTGCCCTGGGTTTAACCTCTGTCTCTATTCTTGCTTGCTATCTGTGTCACCTGGCAGAAGTCACTTAAATCCATTGAGACTAGGCTCCCTCATCTGTAAAATGGAGATTATAGTGCCTTTTTGAGGATTAAATGAGTTAGAGTCTAGTACACATAAATCTTAAGGCATAATTTTATGGTAAGAAAAAATTTTGAAGTAACATCAAAGAAAAGACAAATCTTTCATACCCCTTATTGGTTCTTTAAGAGAAAGAACACAGAGCTCAATATATTTTATACTGAAACTAATGTACCATTGATTATATTCCTAAGAATCAAAATCAATTTTGGGGTTCCACTTTTCTGTTAAGTCTTAAATGGAGACTAGCAATTAAGAATTCGTCTATGTGGTTAAAAAACAAAGGAATCATCCAAGAAAAGGGGACAATTTGGAAGAGTCACCCCATTTTCACAAGTATCTACTTCCCAAATAGACATTCTTATGAAAAAATTATCCAAATTGGACTCCAGGGATTAACTTAACAAATCCTTATATGGTGCTTACTGTGTGTCAGGCATCTGTTCATATAGTGCTTTACACATATTAAGTCATTTAATAATCATAACAAGCCACAACTGTAGGTAGGTAGGTACTATTATTATTTCCATTTGGCAGATGAGAGATCTGAGGAGCTAATAGGTTAAGAAAGTTGAAAAGATAACATAGTAAGTAAGTGGCAGAGCCAGGTTTAATACACAGGGAGTCTGGCTCCAGAATCCATAATTTTATCCAGTGAGCTGTGCTATTTTCTTCACATCAGCACTTTTCTGTGATACCAAATTTGCTTCTTAGATCTACAAGAGTCTAAATGTGCTGTTTCTATGATTCCTTTCTAGGTAATTCATCTATACATGAGGCACTGAAGTTAACATGTTACATTAGAAGTTCTATTTAGAGTTTCATCCTGTACATATGAGGGAGGTCATAAATTGCATAAAGTAATGTGAAGAGTGCAACAATGCTGATTCCCATCACTTGAAGAATTCCTGAGATAAACACATAGTATGTGCTAGTCTATGGTATTGTAGCATAAGTATAATCTTAAAATCTCAATCTTTTTATTGATCTATTTACTCAGGATTAGAAGGGACTTTAGAAGGTAAGATTCTAGATTATATTCTCTTTAATATCCATCCCAAGGGCTGTCCAATTAGGTTTAGGCTACTCCAATAACTGCAACTTTACTAGAAATGCCAGTCCATTAGCAATCACAAGGTGGTTCATGCATTCTATTTTTTAAAAAAGATTAACAATATCTTTATTGATATATACTCTTAAAGTATACAATTCAGTGGTTTTTCATTTATCCACAGCTAGGCAACCATCATGACTATCAAATTTCAGGACATTTTCACCACTCCAAAATAAACCCATTAGGTGTCTCTCTCTAATCCTCACTCTCCCCAGACGCTGACAACAACTAATCTGTTTTCTGTCTCTCTGGATTTGCCTATTTTGGATATTTCATACAATATGTGTCCTCTTGTGACTGACTCATTTCACTTAGCATAATATTTTCAAGGTTCTTCTATGTTGTACCGTGTATCAATACTTCATTCCTTTTTAAGATTGAATAATATTCCATCATAAGGATATTCCACTTTTTGTTTATCCATACATCAATTGATCTCCTTCTGGATGATCTTTCCTTTTCTATTTTTTGGAAGCATGTGTGGAGGATTTGTATTAACTCTATAAACATCTGGTAGAATTTACCATGAAGCAAGGCTCATCAACTCTTTAGAACATTGATGTTTGAGGAATGGATCAGAAGCATCTGCCATCATGTAAGAGATTGTTATAAATACAAACTATTAAGCTCCACCCCAGATCTATTGAATGATAATCTCAGGGAGTGGGTTAGGCTGTATTTTAACAAGCTCTACAGGTGATTGTAGTGGATACTAAAGTTTGAGAAGCACTGATTTAGACAACTTTGAATGTTTACTTTTTCTATCAAACTGTAATAGCTTTGGTAGCTTCTCCCTCCCTGATTCCTTTAGGTCAAGTATTTTTTTTTTTAAGTCTGTTTAGCTTTCAAGTGTGTGAAAACAACTATTCTAATATACCTGAATACTGTGTTCTTGATAAACATCACCCATTTCTTTGGCAAAGTATAGGGATGGGTAATATGATATAGAACAGGGCAGAAATCTTTGTCTGTTTTGTTCCATGATGCATCTCAAACTCAAATAGTAGCTGGCACATAATATCTACTCAATAAATATTTATCAATGAACAAGTAAATATCACTGGCAAATTAGATTACTATGGTTCACTGTATTAGTTAACACTTCTGGTTGAGAATAGCAGAAACCCACTAAACTAGCTTAAACAAAAATATTACATTTATCACGTGGATACACAGATGTCTCATGGAACCAAGAGACTTTATTCAGAGAATGAAACACTGAGTAGAAACTGCAAAGTTTCTCCCTCTGGCTCTCATATCTTCCCTCTTCCCAGCATTTGTGAGTCTTTCTTCTCTAATTTCCACAGGACTGACCATTTTATATATCTTCAGAGCATAACAATGTTCTCAATAATATCAAGAGTACCCGATGTTACAACCATCATTGAAGAGTTAAGTCATTGACTAGACCAGCTTAATCTCAATTCCAAATCCCTGAAGGTAAAGATTCTGGTTTGCACAGCTCAGATTAGTACCTTCCTCCAAATCATCTTTGGATTTGGTCAAGGGTTTGGGGTTTCAGTGTTTCAACATGGCTTCCCTATCCATTGTAACCATGTAAATAGGGAAAGATGGTATTGAATTAGAAGGTGTTGAATAAAAAATAGGGAGGTATATATGGGGTGAGTAGATAAAATGATAGAATCTCATATTTTTGTTTATCGGTCAATATCTTGATTAATCAAACCTTTTTGAGAAACCTCCTCCACTCAGTGGTCTGTGCTATGTGTTTCAGGTAATGTGAAACAATATGATTTAACCTTTGCACTAAGGAGAGGTGGAGTTTAGATAGAAGGTCAAGACGTGGGCACAGGAAAACTTAATCTACAATCTAAGTAGTGCATGTTAAGGGTCAGTGAGTGAAATAAACAATAAGTGTTTTAAGACCTGTATCATCAACACTAAAAGCAACAGCCATAAGGCATTCATTATTATACTTCCCCTTGGGATGTCAAGGGTAAAGACCTCACCTGCTCTATCACCATGTGCCAGGTACCTTTAGTAGAAACCTCAGCATACCTTTATTTCAGGTCTTGGCATCAGGAACCACTATGCAGCTTCTGGGTAATGAGTGTTTGTATTTTATGAATATTGTGATTCTTAATTCAACTGAACGATCAAACTTTTAAAACACCTTTGGCAATTCCACAGAACCTCCTTGTTTGTATTATGCATGCTAACTCTATTTCTGATTTTATTTTATTTTTGTTTGTTACTTCACTGAATTTCCATAGTTATTTATGTTTTTACACTGTAGTACTGGTGTGTATATTTTCATATACTATATAACATATTTCCATAAGTTTCCCCAAGTCTTTTTTTAAAACAGGATATAACCAACCAGAAAAAACTACACTCTGTCTTGTGGAGTTCATAAGAGAGATGATTCACTGTAGGAAGGCAGGGCCAGAGAAAACCTTATACCACATTTTGCCTTGGTCCCCTTTGGATCTTTGTTGTCTGTATTTGGGCAACATGGGAAATGACAAATTAATTGGGATTAAGTTACTGGAAAACCCTTTACTAATGTAATTCTATTTTTTTCCAACTGAAAAATATTCCTTATGCTATTCAATGTAAATAGTATTTAATAATCTGGGTAGTTGTCCAAATATCTAGGTTCTTTACATGTCATAGATATGAAAGTTTTTGAGGACAACCATTCAGCAAAAATGTTTAAGAAGTTTACCTAGGAAATAACAGAATTTGAAAACTGTGAGAAATGCTTTTCTGTTTTGGCATTTTCTATAGAGAGTTAGCTCAGTGGTACAGAACATCTGCTTCTGGTTAGCTCAGTTAATTAGAGCATGGTGCTGACAATACCAAGGTCATGGGCTTAATCCCTTAGTGGACTCTTTGACTTTGTTTCTGTGCTTTCGCTGGAGACTCTGCACCTAGAAGCCTGCCTTAAACATGTGTGCCCTTCAGTCTATGGGAACCATTGGAGATACTCTGTAAGGGCTGGTGCTCAGTAGCATCTCTGGGCCAAAATCTTCCAAAGAGTACCTGTTTGGAGTGTACAGGATGCCAGTTATCACCTATTTACCTTCTGTGGGCCAGTTCGGCCAGTTCATCTCTCTCTCTCTCTCTCTCTCCAATCCTATTGTGGAGAAGCAACTCCAGAATGTCTTTGCCACGGGTCAGTTAAACCAGTTTGCCTTCTTTGCATGCAGAGAGGACATTGCTTTCATTAAAGTGAGATGCCCAGAATGTAGCTGGTTCTCTACTTGCATACATGTACTTTGGGATCATCAATCAATTCTCATTTGATTCCACAAAGCCCCTTTACTGAAAAACATCCAGACCTCTTCAACCAGTATGACTCATGGGACACTTCTGATTAATACCAATCAGTTTAATGGCTTAGCTATAGATAATGGTGCCTGCTCTGTAGCTGCAACAACAAGAATAAATAACAAATCCCCCACTCGCTTTGCAAATCAAAGGAAAGATGCTAAGGGCCTGAGAAGCTCTAATCTTTATGATTTAATGGAATAGTGTTAGAGCACAGAGACTGCAGAGATTGGGAAAATGAAAAAAAATTATCTGTCACATCCCTGGCTTTAAAGATGTGAGCTCTTTCTAGTACTCTGTCAACAGCTCACTGTCACTGGGGCTTTACAGGACAGGACAGCCCTGGTGACAAACCACCTAGAAAAAAAGATATAAGAGCAAGTGGTTCATTAGTGCAGATAACACACAGGAGGCTTAATCTCTGTAGAAGGGGACAAAAAATTTAATAGGCATCTTATCATAATGAGCTGGAAAGTGTGTCTTAAAGCCATGAGGGATGATTCATTTTGTCTCTGCTCGTGACCTTTACTGATTCAATGTCACAGACACTCCAAGTGCTGAAGTATTTAGCATTGGACAGTCCCTAGGATAAGGCACTGGGAATTTTGTAACCAACTGCAAAGTGTACCAAACTACCAAATGTCAAGCATTAGCATGACTTGAAGTAAGCTCTCAGATTTCCTGAAATACTTAGCACTGGGATTAGTCATGAGTCAAGCAGGTTTGATGCAGAGGGAGGTTAGGATTGAGATGGTAAGTGCTGGTGGGAGGAAGAGGAAGCCCTTCTGGAGAAGGAACCAATTCTAAGCTAGAGTTTGGTATTTAGTGCATGGGCAATGATGGAGAATGGAAATCAGGGAGGAGACTGGCAAAGTCAGGCTTTATTTTAGCTGCTGCCAAAATCTACATTCTTGGGAGCCTCCCAGTGAGAATGGCCAGGACATGGGGGAACATTAAGTCAATGTATGGTAACACGGTGGATTGGTTTGGAGAAAAATCCCAGCTTTCAGCTGGAAGGAAAAGAAACAAAGGTGAACAAGAACTAAGCAGTCAGATGTAAGATGGCTGGTCAAAGAATTTGGGATTCTTATAAGAAACTAGAGTATTGAAATTCATTTTTATGGAAGAAGCCAATACAACTGGGGTTGGGCGAACATCAGCATGGAGAGCCGTTTCCAGAGCAGATACCAGGAACCCTGGATGCAGGACCTATGGCAATAAGACTCATCCTAGACCCAACCTCGGGTAGAATTTCCTAAGGAGGTCTCTGCTTTTGTAAATGATGGTATGGTTAGAATCTATGGGGACAGAAACCAAGGGCGAAAAATCTAGACCCAGAACTAAAGAAGGCAGTACAGGATGGCATTTGCAAAAGATGCCTTACATGCTCTCTGGGTTTATTTTATTTATTTTCCTAAATGTAGGTGTTTAGTCCTTTAACGTAGAATATAACCTTAACTTATTTCAGTACGTACCACACTACAGTGAACATCACTGTGAGAATAAAGTGCATACTCAGTTAAATCTCTTTGTTGTCTTTACAGCCTTACTTTAATTCTGAACTATTTTTTCTTGGGCTCTGGAAATGACAGGCTCAGAGTTAAATGGTTGTTGATATGTCTCAAGAGACCATTAAAAAAAGGATTTTGAAGGATTGGACCTGTGCAAGGAATCCTCTTACAAAGAGCAGAAGGTTAAGGATCAGCAGCGGGTTTATGGTTGTTTTAACCACCACTTCAACAGGAATTTCCTCTATGCCTGCTTCTCAAGTGACAACTGGCAGGCACAACCTGGACAGCCAGCCTTAAGACAGAGGTTGATATACATGTCCGAATGGAACCTAGCCAGTGCCCTTGATAAGCAGTTATAAATGGAGGTCTGGCGTATTATCCATTTGGCTAAATGGATACATCAAATATGTCTCCACTGTTCCTCCACTCTCCACAATCCAGTTACATAACAGCAGTGGCTTAAGTAACTCCACTAATTCCAGAAGAGAGAGTAGGTAGATTAAAATCATCTTCTGTTACCTATTTTGACACTCAGAAATCCATGTCTCTAATAACAACAGATTACTATTAGTAGACCCACAGACATAGAAAACAAACTTATGATTACAAAAGGAAAAGGGTCAAGGAGGAATAAATTAGGAGTTTGGGATTAACATATACACACTGCTATATATAAAACAGATAACCAACAAGGACCTAATGTATAGCACAGGGAACTATACTAAATATTTTATAATAACCTATAATGGAAAATAATCTGAAAAAATTAGATATATATGTATATGTATAACTGAATCACTTTGCTGTACACCTGAAACTAACGCAACATTGTAAATCAACTCTATCTTAATTTAAAAAGTTAAAAAATATTAATAACAACAGATTCTCAATGTGACCACTACTAGCTCATATAGCTATTTACATTTAAAATTAATTTACATTAAATATTAAGAATTTAGTTCTTCTGCCACACTAACCACATTTCAGGTGTTCAGTAGCCACAATGGCTAATAGTTACCATATTGGACAGTGACAAACTAGTACAAGTCCATTATCATAGAATATGCCATTGGACAGAATTCAGTTAAACTGTCATTCATCTCTGTACTCTATCTAGTACCTAGCACCCACTGAGAGTTTGTTGACTTCCTAATACAGGCTGGCTTAGCTAGAACAGGGACTGAGCTCAATTACTTTTTGCCTACCTCTCCCACCACCCCCTCTGTAATGCAGCCTTCCTTCTCAGCTTCTCTCTGTTCCCAACTCCTAGACAAATGAAAGACATGCCTGTTTGTGATCTCTGTCTCTGTCCATCTCTGTCTCTCTCTCTTCTTTGAAGGTTTGTTTGGCCTGGAACAGGGTGTCATTGAACCGTCACTGAGCTCTCAAGAGAGTACTTGAGAATGTGATTGTTCTGTCTAATATTCAGTGAGAACAAACTCAGGAGGGCTGAAGTGATGAGATAACTGGGATGCTTCGGATGTCTAATTTTGTCATCCAGAGGGGAAAGGGAGGGAAGTGGGAAGACACTGGGTAGTTGTACAAAGGGTTAACCCACTTGGCTCTCCTTAGCCAACAAATAGGGGAGAGAACTGTGGAGGAAACTGACATTTATTAACCCCCCACAATGATCTAGGTCTCCCCCGGCAAACACATGAGGTATATTTTATTTTCCACACTTAGAGAAAATTATACAAAAATTTAGGGAATTAAGATTTAGGAAGGTTAAGTGATTTGTTCAATGTCACACAGCTAGTAAGAAGCAGAGCTGATATAACCAGTCTTTTTCTCTTTAAGTACATAAGCTCTCTCTGCTACTGAAGGGGACCTTGCAAAAACTGGATGGGCTGGAGATTTAAGCTGTATATCGAGGGAATGGTCCTAAACAGAGAGTCATCACAAATTCATCACTCCTTATCTATGCCCTGTGAGGAGGAAACATGAGCACTCCTATAAGTGTGAAGGGAGTTCACGGGCCTAGGCTCTGCTAACTCATGGAGTGCTCCAGCAGTTGGTATTGGGGACAAAAGAGAGAGGAGGTTATCCTTTACCTGTTATGAAATATAGTCTGTTGATTTTGTAAAATGCATTTTGTGTTACTTTGTTGCTACCTACACTGCAGGCTAATCTAGGACACGGTCTTAGGGGTCTGATTGGTGCAGAATTCATTCAAGGCAGGATACTACCTTCTTTCTTATTGCTTCATCTATGATTTAGAACATGGATATTGCCATAGCAGGTTCTCTGACGGAATTAGTTTTCTAAGTTTCTGGTTGTGGGCTATCCCCACTACATGAAAATCAAAATTTCTTCATGCTGCGGGTATTTCTGATATTGCACCTTATATTTGTCGGCAGATTAGTAAATTTTTAAATCTTTCACATGCATTTCTCATGATTCTTACTAACATCCTGAGAGTTGATATAATCGTTCCCTTCCTTCAGGTGTGCAAAATAAGGCACGGGGTAGTTAAGGGAATGATGCAAAATCAAAGTGAATTAACCCAAACTTCTGACTCCTGAATCTTTTCTCATTTTTTCTATGAACAATAGAAAATATAGAAAAAGATAAACTAAAAATCCAGACCCTTCTGTGTCCATAACCTTGGTCCTTTTTCCTTCTTCCCTATATCTTACTCTTAGTTTGGAAATCTCTAGCTTCCAAGCTGTGGAAGTTATTGGTCAAGGATTGAGGGTCTTGTGATAATAAAAACTCTTCTGGGTCACCAATGTCAGGATATATGGAAGGTATAGGACATGGAAGCCAATGTCCTGCCCCAAAGCGTAAAGGCTTTGGACACAGTCCTTCACAAACGTTAAGTGTGACAAGCCAATCAATCAACTCACTAATTCATCTGCAGAAAGGCAAACTAGTGGCTTAACTGATTTTTTTCCCCCACCAGATTCAACGGCCATTATGGTATCTAAACTGCTCAGATTAAGAAGGGAGCAAAGGTGCAACATTATCTGGTAAATTGTTTAAAAAATATATATTTTACATGAAACTATCCAGTAAAAGCCAATTCTCTTCCACAGCTGAGTAAATAAACTAAGGCCCATTTGGGGACTAGAAGTTAGTCCCTTCATATCTCTGTTCATTAACTCACGCAGCCAAGAGATGAGAACACATACAGTATTCAGGTGGAAACCAGAATTATTAAGGACCATTAATATTAATTGATATTTTGAATAAAAGATTCATCCATCCAGCAAATATTTAATGAACTTCTATTTTGTGCCTTATGCCCTCTGCATGGTTGCCTTACTGACTCATGAAAATAGAGCCATGCAAGATAATCTAAACCCCCAAATGAAGACTTCCTTCTTCCTCAGTGTGGATTATCCAGATAATTGCTTCAATACTCCACTTCATGGCATTCTGCTGATAAAGCTTTAAATCTTTTAAGGCTACAGGCATAAGGAAATGCAAACCAAAGGTATATTCTCCCTAGATGTTTCCCAGGAGAGAAAGCCCCCCCACACTTGAAAGGAATGAAGAATTATCCCACATCAAGAAATTTGCCTTCAGAGGAGCAGGGCTGGTGAGAAGTCTTTTTACAACATTTTCCAGGACAGCATTAGATCCATTAATTACCTAATCCTCTGTGCCTTATTAGCCTTCTTTGAACCCTTTAGATGCCTCTTATTCCCTTATCCTAAAGGCCTCAGAACTTGGGCTACTAGTCCTTTGGTCCCAATTAGGTCCACGTGTGGCATATTGTGCTGCAAATCTCTGCAGCGTATTTACACTAATTATGAACATTAATTATAGGGTAGCCCTGGGAGCTTAATGCCCATTCCAAAGTCATGCCTGGAGCTAGGCAGTTTGCAATCTTAGAAGCACACAAGGCAAGCCCAGATTATATGGAGTCAAAAAAGGAAATGAGAAACAGACATAGAAACAATCAGAGAGGCAAGAATTTCTAAGAAAAAGGGAGTTTTGAGTGCCAGAAAAAAAAAAAAAAAAAGGCAGATGCCCACTTAGTTTGCATAAATGGTGCACAGGGTCAGGACTAAACATCCAGGCAAATGTCTCTGGAATCCTTCTTCTCTAAGATTAGAATTGATCTCAGGAGACCAGCATGAGCTGAGTCTGCAGGTGACAGGTTATTTAACCCTAGCTATAGGAAGAGCAGAGTTCAAAACTGGGATCAAGAGAGGGCTATGTAGAAAACAAGTCAACTGTAAGGATATTTTAAAATAATATGCATTCATTCATTCACAGAATGCATACAGTGTGCTGTTCTGTAACTTAAATTTATTGTGTAACTAACGTTTATTGTGCATTTGTAACATGTCAGACACCATTCTAAGCACTTTACATGCATTCAGACTTTGATTGTTACAACAGGTGGGTAATATTATTATCCACATTTTATAGACGAGGAAACCGAGGCATAGAAAATTTCATGTATAGCTTTTCAAGAACACAGCTAACAAGCAACTGACTCAGGTTCCAAATCCAGGCAGAGTCCAAAGCCCACGCTAATGAACACTGTGCTATTCTGCTTGGCCTGGGTGGGAAAAGGTAAATGGAGCATGATACCAGGCATAAAGGAATTCCTAGACTGGGAAATTTAGACATATAAATAACTATACAACATGGGAATAGTACAGAGGCTTGGATGACACTGGATCCTATTCCTTTATGTGTAAGCAAGGGCATTATTCTTTTGGTCTTCTGCATGATTAAGTTTCCTTTCTCTACTATTATTCTCATTAGCATATAAATATACTATAAAATCTCTCAATATAAAAAAAATTAATCTCCTGTCCCTTTCTAGTCACAGCCCTTATTTTCCTGCTTAAAAATAAAACAACAACAAAACAAAATCAAACAAACAAGTAAAAAGCAACACACCAGGCACGGAGGAGTTTTATTTACTATCTCACTTCCTACCACGTGGCTTGTGGGATCCTACTTCCCCAGCTAGGGATCAAACCCGGATCCCCTGCAGTGAAAGTGCAGAGTGCTAACCACTGGACCTCCAGAGAATTCCCCCATTCCCTCTTAATCCCATTTCAATCAGGTTATTCTCTCTACCATGCCTAAGAAATGGTATTCATTCATGTTGCCAAAGATTCATGTTCATTCATGTCCGCAATGCCAGTGAGCAATTCTCAGTCCTCTTCTGCATTTTCTCTGCAGGATTTGACATTGCAGATCATTCCCTCCTTCTTGCAACCTTCTTTCTCTTCCTTGACTTGCCAGAAACCACATTCTACTTATTTTCCTCCTACCTCATTGGCTGCTCCATTTTAGTCTTCTCTGCCAGACTCAGACCTCAGACCTCACCTCTACTGTTTTGAAACTTTTACTATGTGATCTCAATTTTTCCCATGGTGGAAATACTTGCCACATTTTATCAAATCTAAAACACAAATTGTTTTACCTTTTACATATCTGGAACAAGACGCATCCGCAAATGGTTGTCATCACCCAGGCAGCAGTCTTGACTTAGTCTTCCTTGCCTGCACTGTGAGAACTTGGTCATTGCTGTTAACACTATCTTAATTCAATAAAAATTTGTGGATTAATGGTACTAGACATGTTGGATTTAATGCTATTTAAAATGAACTTAAAAATTAATACTGTAATTTGGCATTAAAAGAAAATTATTATTATGTATACAGAAAACCATGGAAATAGAGCAATTTGAAAGAACATGTACTGACAACACTTTAATTTCTTTTTTCAAAGTAACAACCAAGAGCTTTATAAATCTTTGGAGTGTAAGATACCTTCAAGAAAATCTCTTTTATATTTTTTTACTGAGATATCTGCAAAAGGATTACTTATCACATACCTATTAAAGTAAGTGGAGAGAGGAGAATTTGTCAAATACTTTGGAAAAAATAAAACAACTTATAGCTGTGGCCAATTCATGCATCTTATGGGACTATTAAGGCATTATGTCATAGTTTAATTTGTAGGTTTATTTTTCCTCAGGGGTACAGCTTATATTCAATGGTGACTTAGATTTGAAGAACTATGGGACATACCGATGATTCCCATATTTCAAATTTCCAAAATCACAGTTCACTTGTGTTGACATTTTACCAGAACTATTTTTATCCTAGACATTTAATCCTAGAACTAATAATGGGTTCAACAAGGTTGTAAGACACAAGGTTGTAGGGTACATTAAAGATGTTAATTCTTCCCAAACTGACATACAGGTTTAACACAATTCCTATCAAAATTTCAGCAGAGTGTTTTGTACATATAGACAAGATTATTTTAAAATTTATATGAAAAGTAAATCAAAAATAAAAAAACAACTGTGCTAACTAAAGCAATTTTGAAAATGGAGAACAAAGTGGAAGGAAGCAGTCCACCTGATGTCAGGTTAAGGTCATCAAGAGGTTGTAGTGGAGGGGTAGACACATAGATCAATGGAACAGGATATAAAACTCCAAAAATAGACAAATATGGCCAAACGATTTTTGACAAAGTACAAAAGCAATTCAATAGAAGAAAGATAGCACTTTCAACAAATCGTGCTGGAGAAACTGGACATAGGAAACAAACAAACAAATAAATAAATAAATAGAATCTTGACCTAAATGTCACATCTTAAACAAAAATTATGTCAAAATATATTACAGATGTAAAAGTCAAACATAAAATTATAAAACTTTTAGGAACACGTATAAGAGAAAATATTTGGAATTAGAACTGGGTAAATTCTTAGACTTAACAACAAAAGCCTAATCCATAAAGTTTTAAAAAATGACAAATTGTCCTTCTCCAAAATTATAAACTTTTGCTCTACAAAAGGCCTTGTCAGGAGGATGAAAACACAAGCTATATACTGGGAGAAGATATTTCCAAACCATCTACCCATCAGAGAACTAGTGTTCAGAATATAGAAAAACAAAAAACTCTGAAAACTCAAGAGAAAAAAAAAAAAAGCCCAATAGAAAATGGGCAATATATATGAAAAGACATTTCGCTAAAAATAATACATGGATGACAAATAAGCACATAAAAAGGTGTTCACTGTCATTAGACATTAGGGAAATGCATATTACAGTCCCAATGAGATATCACAACATACCTATCAAAATGGAAACACTAAAAAATAATGACAACACCAAGTGATGGTGAGGATGCAAAGAAACTGGATCACTCATACATTGCTGGTGGAACTGAAAAATGGTATAGCCACCCTGGAAAACAACTTGGCAGTTTCTTTAAAAACTAAACATGCAACTTCCATATGTCCAGCAATTGCACTCCTGGGCATTGTTCCCGAGAAATGAAGATATATATTCCTATAAGCACTTGTACATAAATGTTTTATACTAGCTTTATTTATAAATTCTTAAGACCTAGGCACAGAAATCAGATAAGAAAAAGAAATAAAAGGAATCCATACTGGAAAGGAAGAAGTAAAACTGTCACTGTATGCAAATGACATAATACTATACATACAAAATTCTAAACACACCACCAGAAAACTACTAGAGCTCATCAATGAATTCAGTAAAGTTTCAGGATACAAAATTATTATACAGAAATCTGTTGCATTTCTATACACTAAAAATGAACTAGCAGAAAGAAGAATTAAGAAGGCAATCCCATTTACAATCACATCAAAAAAGAATAAAATACCTAGAAATAAGTCTAACTCAGAAGGCAAAAGACCTGTACTTGGAAAACTATAAGACACTCATGAAAGAAATTGAAGACAACATAAACAGATGGAAGGATATACTGTGTTTGTGGATTGGAAGAATTAATATTGTTAAAATACTACCAAAGTCAATCACAGACTCACTGCAATCCCTATCAAAAGACCAATGAAATTTTTCACAGAACTAGAACAAATAATTCTAAAATTTGTAGGGAGACACAAAAGACCCTGAATAGGCAAAACAATCTTGAGAAGGAAGAACAAAGCTGGAGGTATCATGCACTTGGATTTAAAGTTATACTACAAGCTACAGTAGTCAGAACATTATAGTATAGCACAAAAACAAGCACATAGGTCAACGGGACAGAATAGAGAACACAGAAATGAACCCACATTTATATGGACAATTAATCTATGACAAAGGAGGCAAGGATATACAACCGGAAAAAGACAGCCTCTTTAAAAAATGGTGTTGTGAAAACTGGACAGCTATATGTAAAAGAATAAAACTGGACTACTCTTTCTCACCATGCACAAAAATAAACTGAAAATGGATTAAACACTTAAATGTAAGACCTGAAACCACAAAACTTCTAGAAGAAAACATAGGTGTTAAGCTCTTTAACATCATTCTTAGTAATATTTTTTGGATATGCCTCCTCAGGCAAGAGAAACAAGAGCAAAAATAAACAAATAAGACTACATCAAACTAAAAAGCTTTTGTACAGTGAAGGAATGATCAACAAACTGAAAAGTTCACCTACTGAATGGGAGAAGATATTTGCAAAGATTTTTCCAATAAGGAGTTCCAAAATATACAAGAACTCATACAACTCAACATCAAGGAAAACAAACAACTCAATTAAATAATGGACAGAGGATCTGAATAGACACTTTTCCAAAGAGATACATCAACAGGCACATGAAAAAAAATGCTCAACATTAGTAGCATTAGGAAAATGCAAATCAAAACCACAGTGAGATATTTCCTCACACCTGTCAGAATGGATATTGTCAAAAAGACACCAAATAACAAGTGCTGGCAAAGATGTGGAGAAAGGGAACCCTCATGCACTGTTGATGGCAATGTAAAGTGGTGTGACCACTATGGAAAACAGTATAGAGATTCTTCAAAAAATTAAAAATAGAACTACCATATGACCCAACAATTTCACTCCTGAGTAGTTATCCAAAGAAAACAAAAACATTAATTAGAAAACATATATGCACGTACAACTGAAACTAACACAACCCTGTAAATCAATGATACTTCAATTAAAAAATTAAAAAAATATATATGTAGTCCTATGTTCATTGCAACATTATTTGCAGTAGCCAAGATTTGGAAACAACCTACATGCCCATCAATAGATGAAAAGATAAAGCAAATGTGATAAATACACACACACACATGTACACACACACACAAGCACACAGAGTGGAATATTACTCAGCCATAAAAAATGAAATATTGCCATTTGTGATAACATGGATAGACCTAGAGGGTTTTATTCTAAGTGAAATAAGTCAGACACAGAAAGACAAATACTGAATGATTTCACTTATGTGTGGAGTCAAAAAACAAAAATGAATAAGCGTAACCCAGAAACAGAGTCATAGATACAGAGAACAAACATGTGGTTGCCAGAGGGGTGTGGGATGGGGTGGGGGGAGGATAGAAATAGATGAAAGAGATTAAGAGGTACAAACTTACAGTTGCAAAATAAGTGAGTTATGGGTATGAAATTAAGAGTGTGAGGAATATAGTCAATATTTATGTCATATCTTTGAATGGTGACAGATAGTAACTAAGAATTTTCATGGTGATGATTTTGAAATATGTAGAAATATCAAATCACTATATTGTGTAATAGGACCTAACATAGTGTTCTAGGTCAATTATACTTCAGAAAAATAAACAAACAAAGAAACTCATAAAAAAGAGATCAGATTTGTGGTTACAAGAGTCAGGGGTTGGGGGAGGCAGAATTGGATGAAGACAATCAAAAGTACAACTTTCCAGTTATAAGTTAAATAAGTGCTAGAGATGTAATGTCCAACATGATAAATATAATTAACACCACAGTATGTTATATATGAAAGTTACTAAGAGAGTAAATCTTGAGTTCTCATCTAAAGGAAAATTTTTTTTCTATTTCTTTAATTTGGTATCTATGTGAGATAATGGATGTTCACTGACCTTAATTGTAGTAATTATTTCATCATGTATGTAAGCCAAATCATTGTGCTGTACATTTTAAATTTATAAGTGTTGTATGCAAATTTCATTTCAGTAAAACTAGAAGAAAAAAATAAAATCAATGACTTATTTCCACCTTAAAATGCCAGAAAAAGAAGAGTGAATTAAACCTAAAGTAAATAGAATAAAATAATAATAAAGATCAGAGCAGAAACAAATTATAAAATGAAAATCATAGAGAATCTATGAAACCAAATGCAGTATTTTAGAAAATAATAAAATTAATAAACAGTTAATAGATTGATTAAAAAAAGAGATAATACAAATTACAAATATCAGGAACTGAAAAGGAGACATCACTACAGATCCTACAGAATTAAGAAAATATTATGAACAACTTTATGCCAATAAATTAAACAAAATATATCAGAAGTATAAAATTCTTTTTTCAAATTTTTAAAAATTTGTTTTATTATTATTATTATTTTGGCTGTGTTGGGTCTTCATTGCTGTGCATGGGCTCTTTCTAATTGTGGCGAGTGGGGGCTACTCTTCATTGCAGTGCACGGGCTTCTCATTGTGGTGGCTTCTCTTGCAGAACATGGGCTGTAGGCGCATGGGCTTCAGTAGTTGCAGCACATGGAACCAGTAGTTGCGGCACACAGGCCCTAAGGCATGCAGGTTTCAGTAGTTGTGGCACACGGGCTCTAGAGCACAGGCTCAGTAGTTGTGCTATACAGGCTTCGTTGCTCCACGGCATATGGGATCTTCCCAGACCAGGGATCAAACCTGTGTCCTCTGCATTGGCAGGCAGATTCTTAACCATTGTGCCACTAGAGAAGTCCAAAATATAAAATTCTTGAAGACAGAAATTGCTAAGATTGATTCAAGAGGAAATAGAACATCAGATTTTATGTGTATATATATATATATATATATATATATATATATATATATATATATTTGTAATTGACATTTCAATTTAAAAAATTCCACAAAGGAAATTACTATCTTAGTTGGATTTACTTGTGAATTATATGAAATATTTAAAGGAGCAATGACCAGTAATAAACCTTCTCTTTACAAAGTTAACAAAGAAACACTTTTCAACTCATTTTATGAGGCCCACATTACTTCATTAAATAAACAAAACATTGCATCAAAGAAATTAGACAGACATCTCTCATAGATATAGATACAAAAATTCTTAAAGACATTTATCAAATTGAGTCTAACAACACATACAAAGGATAATGCCTTGTACCAATTAATTTAATTCCAAGGATGCTAGGATTCTTAACATTCAAAAAGCAATAAATATAATCAGTCTTATTAACAGAATAAAGGAGAAAAATCATATGATTATTTCAATACATTCAGAACAGGTATTTGTCACCATCCCATATGCACTCAGCATAAAAACTTTCACTAAACTAAGAGTAGATGGGAACTAATAAAATAACTAGTCCATAAACTAATAAAGTCCATAAACTAATAAAAGTCATTACATAAAACTTACAGCTAACTTCATACTTAATGGTGAAATAATTGCATGCTTCCCTCCCTAAGATTAGGAACAAGGTAAGAATGTTTGCTCTCACCACTTCCTTTTTTATCTTTGAAGTGGAGCAGCAATAAGAGAAGAAAACATTAATATATGGCATACTGATTGGAATTAGAAAAAAACAATTTGCTTACTATTGAACTATATACATACATGATTTACTTTATATGAAACTCTAGAAAAGATAAACTTTAATCGTGACAGAATGACAGATTTACTGGAGCTGGAGTAGGGGAGATTGACTAGGAAAATGAAAATGTTTTATATGTTGAATGTCAGCAGTGTTACTTGGGAATATACATTTGTCAAAACTCATTGCACTACACATTTGAAATTGAATTATATCTCAGTTAATTAGAAAACATTTTAAAATTTATTCTTAAATACCATCAAAATACAAATAGAAGGTGAAAATGGTAAAAGATACTCTTTACCATAACAGCCAAACAATAAGTAATATAACAATAAATCTTTCAAAATATATGCAATATAGCAAGATATGTAATGGGGAAAAATAATATTTGAATAACATAAAAATAGAAATAAATGTGGAGATATGTTATACTTGTAAATGGAAATAGTTACATGAAGATGAAAATTCTCCAAATTAAAAAAAAATATTTCAAGGCAATTCTATAAATATTATAACAGAGGTTTTCATAAAAGGTGATTAATGCTAAAACTGATAGGGCAGAGCAAAGGCCAAGAACATCTAAGGAGATTAAAATATGAGGACTCACTGTACAGGTTTATGAGTGCTTATCAAAAAATGTATGAATTAAGATAGTGAGGCACTGGTGTAAGAATAGTCAAAAAGGCCCATAGAACACATTTAGAATACACTTAGAAAAAAACTCTTGCCTGTATAAATAAAGCATACTACAGAATGACATTTTAAATTAGGTAGAGCAAGCATAGTCTAATGAAGACATAATATTATAATCTTTAAAAATATATAATGTATGTGTATATGTATATACATATACACACAAATAATAACTTGATATCTCTGTTCCACATCATTCACAAAAAATCAATTCCATATATATTTGAAACCTAAATGTAAAAAGCAATATTTTATTTTTAGCGGAGAACATATAAAATATCTTTACAAACTTGCAGTAAAAGAGGGATTTCCTAAACAAGACACACACATACACACACAATAAACCGTAAAGAAAAAAAACTGACAACCTTGACCATGTTAAAATTAAAATCTTCCACACAACTAAAAATATCATAAAAGAAATGAAAAGGTAAATATTTGTAACACATATAGAAATTAGTAACCGGAATAGTAAGCACTTTTTAAAGAGTAAAATAAAGATTATCCAATAAAAAATGGAAAAAAAAATTGGACAGAAACACTCATAAAGCAGAAATATGAATGCTCAGTAAGCATATGAAAAGTTCAACCTCATTTGTAATAAAGGAAATATAAATTAGAACCAGAAGGTGTAAAGTAAAACCACAATGTGAGGAAATGTAAACTATTATTCAGTGCTTCTGGTATAAAAATTGGCACTTTGGAAGACAATTTGACACAATCTAATATAATCAAGGATAGGAATACTTTATAACCCAGTGACTCTACTCCCAGAGAATTTCTTGCATTACGTGCTCATGTAGATATATAAGAATGCTTAATGTAGCAATTTTTTACACATCTTTATTGGAGTAAAAATGCTTTACAATGTTCTGTTAGTTTCTGCTGTACAACGAAGTGAATCAGCTATATGTATACGTATATCCCCATATCCCCCTCCCTCTTGAGCCTCCCTCTGACCCTCCCTATCCCATCCCTCTAAGTCATCACAAAGCATTGAGCTGATCTCCCTGTGCTATGCAGCAGCTTTCCACTAGCCATCCATTTTACATTTGGTAGTGTATATACGTCAAAGCTACTCTCTCACTCCATCCCAGCTTCCTCTCCCCAACACCCCGTGTCCTCAAGTCTGCTCTCTATGTCTGCATCTTTATTCCTGCCCTGCCACTAGGTTCATCAATACCGCTTTTTAAAATTCCATATATATGCGTTAGCATACGGTATATGTTTTTCTCTTTCTGACTTACTTGACTCTGTATGACAGATTCTAGGTCCATCCACCTCACTGCAAATAACTAAATTTTGTTCTTTTTATGAATGAGTAATATTCCATTGTATATATGTGCCATATCTTCTTTATCCAATCATTTATTGATTGACATTTATGTTGCTTCCATGTCCTGGCTATTGTAAATAGTGCTGCAATGAACATTGTGGTACATATATCTTTTGGAATTATGGTTTTCTCAGGGTATGTGCCCAGTAGCAGGATTGCTGGGTCATATGGTAGTTCTATTTCTAGTTTTTTAAGGACCCTCCATAGTGTTCTCCATAGTGGCTGTATCAATTTACACTCCCACCAACAGTGCAAGAGGGCTCCCTTTTCTCCACACCCTCTCCAGCATTTATTGTTTGCAGATTTTTTGATGAAGCCTATTCTTACTGGTGTGAGGTGATATCTCACTGTGGTTTAGATTTGCATTTCTAATGATTAGTGATGTTGAGCATCTTTTCATGCATTTGTTGGCCATCTGTATGTCTTCTTTGGAGAAATGTCTATTTAGGTCTTCCACCGTTTTTGGACTGGGTTGTTTTTTTTTTTGATATTGAGCTGCATGAGCTGTTTGTATATTCTGGAGATGAATCCTTGTCAGTTGCTTCATTTGCAAATATTTTCTCCCATTCTGAGGGTTGTCTTTTTGTCTTGTTTACAGTTTTGTTTGCTGTGCAAAAGCTTTTAAGTTTCATTAGGTCCCATTGGTTTATTTTTGTTTTTATTTCCATTTCTCCAGGAGGTGGGTCAAAAAGGATCTTGCTGTGATTTATGTCGTACAGTGTTCTGCCTATGTTTTCCTCTAAGAGTTTTATGGTGTCTGGTCTTGCATGTAGGTGTTTGATACATTTTGGATGGAGTGTACTATAAATATCAATTAAGTCCATCTTGTTTAATGTATCATTTAAAGCTTGTGTTTCCTTATTTATTTTCATTTTGGATGATCTGTCCATGGGTGAAAGTGGGGTGTTAAAGTGAATGTGTTACTGTCGATTTCCCCTTTTATGGCTGTTAGTATTTGCCTTATGTATTGAGGTGCTCCTATGTTGGGTGCATAAATATTTACAATTGTTATATCTTCTTCTTCAATCGATCCCTTGATCATTATGTAGTGTCCTTCTTTGTCTCTTCTAATAGTCCTTATTTTAAAGTCTACTTTGTCTGATATGAGAATTGCTACTCCAGCTTTCTTTTGGTTTCCATTTGCATGGAGTATCATTTTCCATCCCCTTACTTTCAGTCTGTATGTGTCTCTAGGTCTGAAGTGGGTCTCTTGTAGACAGCATATATAAGGGTGTTGTTTTTGTATCCATTCAGCAAATCTGTGTCTTTTGGTGGGAGCATTTAGTTCATTTACATTTAAGGTAATTATCGATATGTATGTTCCTATTCCCATTTTCTAAATTGTTTTGGGTTCGTTATTATAGGTCTTTTCCTTCTCTTGTGTTTCTTGTCTAGAGAAGTTCCTTTAGCATTTGTTGTAAAGCTGGTTTGGTGGTGCTGAACTCTCTCAGCTTTTGCTTGTCTGTAAAGGTTTTAATTTCTCCATCAAATCTGAATGAGATCCTTGCTGGGTAGAGTAGTCTTGGTTGCAGGTTTTTCTCCTTCATCACTTTCAGTATGTCCTGCCACTCCCTTCTGGCTTGTAGGGTTTCTGCTGAGAGATCAGCTGTTAACCTTATGGGGATTCCCTTGTGTGTTATTTGTTGTTTTTCCCTTGCTGCTTTTAATATGCTTTCTTTGTATTTAATTTTTGACAGTTTGATTAATATGTGTCTTGGTGTATTTCTCCTTGGATTTATCCTGTGTGGGACTCTCTGTGCTTCCTGGACTTGATTAACTATTTCCTTTCCCATATTAAGGAAGTTTTCAACTATAATCTCTTCAAATATTTTCTCAGTCCCTTTCTTTTTCTCTTCTTCTTCTGGAACCCCTATAATTCGGATGTTGGTGCATTTAATGTTGTCCCAGAGGTCTCTGAGACTGTCCTCAGTTCTTTTCATTCTTTTTTCTTTATTCTGCTCTGCAGTAGTTATTTCCACTATTTTATCTTCCAGGTCACTTATCCGTTCTTCTGCCTCAGTTATTCTGCTATTGATCCCATCTAGAGTACTTTTAATTTCATTTATTGTGTTGTTCATCATTGCTTGTTTCATCTTTAGTTCTTCTAGGTCCTTGTTAACTGTTTCTTGCATTTTGTCCATTCTATTTCCAAGATATCGGATCATCCTTACTATCATTATTCTGAATTCTTTTTCAGGTAGACTGCCTATTTCCTCTTCATTTGTTAGGTCTGGTGCATTTTTATCTTGCTCCTTTATCTGCTGTGTGTTTTTCTGTCTTCTCATTTTGCTTATCTTACTGTGTTTGGGGTCTCCTTTTTGCAGGCTGCAGGTTCGTAGTTCCTGCTGTTTTTGATGTCTGTCTCCAGTGGCTAAGGTTAGTTCAGTGGGTTGTGTAGGCTTCCTGGTGGAGGGGACTAGCGCCTGTGTTGTGGTGGATGAGGCTGGATCTTGTCTCTCTAGTGGGCAGGTTCACGTCTGGTGGTGTGTTTTGGGGTGTCTGTGGCCTTATTATGATTTTAGGCAGCCTCTCTGCTAATGGGTGGGGTTGTGTTCCTGTTTTGCTAGTTGTTTGGCATAGGTTGTCCAGCACTGTAGCTTGCTGGTCGTTGAGTGAAGCTGGGTGCTGATGTTAAGATGAAGGTCTCTGGGAGATTTTCGCTGTTTGATATTATGTGGAGCTGGGAGGTCTCTTGTGGACCAGTCTCCTGAAGTTGGCTCTCCCACCTCAGAGGCAGAGCCCTGACTCCTGGCTGGAGCACCAAGAGCCTTTCATCCACACAGCTCAGAATAAAAGGGAGAAAAAGTAGAGAGAATTAGTAGAAGTATGAAGAAAGAAAGAAGGAAAGGAGGGAAGGAAGGAAGGAAGAAAGAAAGAAAGAAAGAAAGAAAGAAAGAAAGAAAGAAAGAAAGAAGGCAAGAAGGCAAGAAGGAAAGAAAGGAGGGAGGGAGGGAGGGAGTAAGGAAGGAAGAAGGGAAAGAAGGAAAAAAGACAGAAAGAAAGAAGATACAGTAAAATAAAATAAAGTATAATAAAGTTATTGAATTGAAAAATACTTATTTAGAAAAAAAAAAAAAGGGACGGATAGAAACTTAGGACAAATGTTGGAAGCAAAGCTATACAGACAAAATCTTACACAGAAGCGTACACATACACCCTCACAAAAAGTGGTAAAGGGGAAAAAAATCATAAATCTTGCTCTCAGAGACCACCTCCTCAATTTGGGATGATTTGTTGTCTAAAGGAGGGAAAGTAGGAAGGAAAGAAAGAAAAAAAGAAAGAAAGAAAGAAAGAAAGAAAGAAAGAAAGAAAGAAAGAAAGAAAGAAAGAAAGAAAGAAAGAAGGTAAAGTATAATAAAGTTATTAAAATTAAAATTAATTATTAAGAAAAAAATTTTTTTTAAAAACCATGGATGGATAGAACCCTAGGACAAATGGTGGAAGCAAAACTATACAGACAAGATCTCACACAGAAGCATACACATACTCATTCACGAAAAGAGGAAAAGGGGAAAATATCATAGATCTTGCTCCTAAAGTCCACCTCCTCAATTTGGGATCATTCCTTGTCTATTCATGTATTCCACAGATGCAGGGTACATCAAGTTGATTGTGGAGCTTTAATCCACTGCTTCTGAGGCTGCTGGGAGAGATTTCCCTTTCTCTTCTTTGTTCTCACAGCTCACAGGGGCTCAGCTTTGGATTTGGCCCTGCCTCTGCGTGTAGGTCGCTGGAGGGCGTCTGTTTTTTGCTCAGTCAGGACGGGGTTAAAGGAGCCGCTGATTCGGGGGCTCTGGCGCACTCAGGCCGGGGGGGGAGGGAGGGGCACTGCGTGCGGGGTGGGCCTGCGGCGGCAGAGGCCGGCGTGATGTTGCACCAGCCTGAGGCCCACCGTGCGTTCTCCCGGGGAAGTTGTCCCTGGATCCCGGGAACCTGGCAGTGGCGGGCTGCTCCGCGGAAGAGGGGTGTGGAGAGCGACCTGTGCTCGCACACAGGCCCCTTGGTGGCGGCAGCAGCAGCCTTAGCATCTCCCGCCTGTCTCTGGGGTCCGCGCTTTTAGCCACAGCTCGCACCCATCTCTGGGGTCCGCACTTTTAGCTGTGGCTCGCGCCTGTATCTGGGGTTTGCACTTTTAGCCACGGTTCACACCCGTCTCTGGAGTTCCTTTAAGCAGCTCTCTTAAACCCCTCTCCTTGCCCACCAGGAAACAAAGAGGGAAGAAAAAGTCTCTTGCCTCTTCAGCAGGAGCAGACTTTTCCCCGGACTCCCTCCCGGCTAGCCGTGGTGCACTAACCCCTTCAGGCTATGTTCAAGCCACCAACCCCAGTCCTCTCCCTGCGCTCCGTCCAAAACTGAAACCCGTGCCTCTTTGATACATTTTGAGTTTATTTTTGTGTATGGTTTTAGGGTGTGTTCCAATTTCATTCTTTTACATGTAGCTGCCCAGTTTTCCCAGCACCACTTATTGAAGAGGCTGTCTTTTCTATATTGTATATTCTTGCCTCCTTTGTCAAAGATAAGGTGACCATATGTGCATGGGTTTATCTCTGGGCTTTCTGTCTTGTTCCATTGATCAATATTTCTGTTTTTGTGCCAGTACCATACTGTCTTGATTACTGTAGCTTTGTAGTATAGTCTGAAGTCAAGAAACCTGATTACTCCAGCTCCATTTTTCTTTCTCAAGATTGCTTTGGCTATTTGTAGTCTTTTGTGTTTCCATACGAATTGTAAAATTTCTTGTTCTAGTTCTATGAAAAATGCCATTGGTCATTTGATAGGGATTGCATTGAACCTGTAGATTGCTTTGGGTAATGTAGTCATTTTCACAATATTGATTCTTCCAATCCAGGAGCATGACATATCCCTCCATCTGTTTATTTTATCTTTGATTTCTTTCATCAGTGTTTTACAGTTTTCTGCATACAGATCTTTTGCCTCCTTAGGTAGGTTTATTCCTAGGTATTTTATTCTTTTTGTTGCGATGGTAAATAGGATTGTTTCCTTAATTTCTCTTTATGACCTTTTGTTGTTAGTGTATAGCAATGCAAGAGATTTCTGTGCATTAATTTTGTATCTTGCAACCTTACCAAATTCATTGATTAGTTCTAGTAGTTTTCTGATGAGAGCTTTAGGATTTTCTATGTATAGTACCATGTCATCGTTAAACAGTGACAGTTTTACTTCTTTTCCAGTTTGTATTCCTTTTATTTCTTTTTTTTCTCTGATTGCTGTGGCTAAGACTTCTGATACTATGTTGAATAATAGTGATGAGAGTGGACATATTTGTCTTGCTCCTGATCTTAGAGGAAATGTAGCATTGTTTTTCAACAGAGAAAAATTGAAAACAACTTAAATATGATTAATAAATTAGGGATAAAATGTAGTGTATTCATAAAATGAAATGCCATTCAGATAATAAAATAAAATCAGTGCATCTATGCTGAGAAGAATTAATTTAAAAATACATTAAATGAAAAAAGGCAAGTCACTTACAAATACATATACTTTATATACAAAATGTACTTATAAATACAATTTATATGTATTTAAAATTACACAAAGCAATAATACATATGATTGTAGGTATATTAACATGTAGTAAAATTGTGAAAACCATACTAATGATACATCATCAACTCCAGAATAGTGATTGCCCACAGTGAGAAGGAAGGTTGTCTGAGATGCACGAAGGTCAGCCTTTCATTAAGTTTTAACCTTAAACATATTGGAAAATAAAAAAGATGTGGAGCAAATATGTTAATGTGTTAACATTTGATAAATTTAAATGTTGAACTTATTGGGTTTCTTATATTATTTTGTTTACTTTGTCCATTCCAAATATTTTCTTACGTAAAATAACAAAATTCCAAATTGAAGAGGTCCTTCAAATACCCACACTGCCTGCATTGGGTGGGATTCTGCTTAGAGGTTAAGGAAGTGTTTTATGGTTTTCAGGGAGCTGAGGGTTGGAGTTTTGCCCTAGAATTAGGTATTAGTGGTCACGCTGCTCCTGCTTGTTTCTGAATTCCTTACAACTGCACTTGGTTCTTCAGCTTGCCCTCACCTCTGTATATAGTCCCTGCTTTAAATTGTCTTTGGATGAACCAGCCGAGTGCACTTTTGTTTTCCCACTGTGACCCCACCTGTTTTGTCTGTGAGGATGATGGGCAATGAAGCCTTATATTTTAATATATTTATAGAACACAGAGTAGAATGACTGGAACTTCCTGCCGAGGAAGGCCAGGCCTCTCCTCCTCCCTTGCTTCCTGACTGTGGAGAGAGTCCTTCCTTACATCTATACGAAGCCCGAAGAGAGAAGCAAGTCAGAGCCGACATTTCAGCCAGCCTTCCAGGGATGGAATCCAATCCTGCAGCTTACTAGCTGTGAGGTCTTGGGGAAATTACCTAACCTCTCTGTTCTCCTCTAGACAATGGGCTTATTATTAGCACTTACCTCACAGGTCTGTTGTGAAGATGAAATGAAACAATGAATGTGCAACGTGCTCAGAGTCACGAAGTATAAACACTTCACTAAACACTCTCCAGTCTGAGAGTCCAACGGTTGCTAATATCAGATAGGTCCTGTGACTGGCAGTGTGTCTCCTTCCTCTCCTCTCACTAGCTTACTTTGTCTCTGATCATCTTGATTGTTTGCTTCCTTTGCACTGAGCCTCTTAAAGGAGCCACAGTTGTAATAATAGCAACAAACCATTTAGGAAGAATTACCCTCCCATCTCTCTTGTAAATGTCGACAGGTTCCATCCTTACATTACAATCCCAATTAAAGGGAAATTCCCCACCAAGCCGTAAACCTAAACTGAAAAAGATCCTATAGGGGTGAATAAGCCTTTTCTGTGAACAAACCTGCTATTTATGCTTTTTTTTCTTTTTGTCACTGCTTATGTGCACTCAAGTCCCCACTGAACCAATCCTGCAAGCTGATGAAGAAGTAAAGCTACGGGCATCCATCGGTGGGTCTGTCAAGATGTTACTTGTAATGAGTCTCCCATGGATTTGATTATTATTGGGTATTAATTATTAATGGTATTTCCTGCAGGAGGCCAGCGTAGGCTTCCCACCCCCCAACGTGTATTTTCAAATGGAATTAAAAAATAACCAAAAATCTCCCTCTGAGGAGCAGTAGGAATAAAAGGAAGGAATCAAGGGTATCCCTTCCTAGTCTTTCACCACTAGCACCACTTGATATTCTGGGGCTGTTCTTATAATTAAGTGTAAGGGAAGCAGACCTGCACATGGCCTCCTGCAGCTGCAACGCCTCTCAAAACCACAAAGGAGGAACAAAGCACCCTTCTGCCTTTCCCCCTTTCCCCCTAGCCTCACTATCCTGCTCTAACCTTGTCTTTTCGGCGGTTAATTTCCTCTGATGGTTATGTTAATTTTTATGGCTTCCTAATGATCAGCAATATTTGGCAAATTAACATCCTTTAACTTTCCCCTCCCTGTGGAGGTGAGGAGGGTGCAAGGAGACTGGGAGGGGGCTAAATGGCGAGAAACAGCTGGAAAATGCAAGGATGAAACTCAGAATTCTGTGCCAAGCATGTCAAGAAGACAGTGAAAGATGGACCCAGTGAAAGCCTGGAGAAACTAAAACCAAATTAAAAAATAATAATAAAGCTGAAAGATCAGAAGCAGAGCCTCTCCCTCCCCCCCTGCATGGTTTTATACTTTATTCACTGCTGACAGTCCATATGTTGCTTCATAGCAATGCTTTAAAGATGGCTACACCTGTCAGGATGTCTGGGAGGTAAAGACAGCAGGTGTTGAGATTTGTGTCATGGAAAGGAGAAATTCATCTTGTCTAGCAAAAAGTGGCATGCTCATGAGTGTCCTGAAGGGGTCTCTCCTCTATTGCCACACTCTCCTTTTCCATAAGGCAGTGGTCCCTTCCTGGTGCCGCAGATGGGAAGATGGAATTTAATTTTACTGGTGTTCAATCAAAACAGAATAATGTGTTTAATATCCCTGCAGTGTAAGTGAAAGGGAGAGATTCATGAACTCATGGGAGGTGAGGGATTCCAAGCAGTGCTTCGATATCCTCTAGTATACATAAACGTAGAAATCACAGTGGAAAATATGGATAAATCCAGGTTAAGATCTCGGCCTGCTCCCCCATGTTGCTACTTAAGTTCAAGCCTTTCTGACAAAGGTATGGCACTCACCAAGAGAACAACTGAATTAATACAAAGGTAGTCAGGTGCCCTGAGCTTAATCCCAGAGGAGGGTGATTTGGTGGCTGTGTCAAGGGAGGAGATAAATGCTCCTGATTGGCAGAGGTAATAAGTAGGGGAGAGCCTTACAAAAGAAGTCACCAAGACTTCCACTTTAAGTTTCATTTAAAATCCAGTAGGTAGTTTAGTAGTCGCGGGGTTTTAAGTCTGCTTACAAATAGCAACACTCCATGTACATCGGGGAAAAATTTGGAAGTCAATAAACCAAAATGCTACAGGTAGTTGGGTTAAGAGAGTAAAATTATGGGTAATCATTGTCTTTTATTATTATTCTTTTTTCTAATGCAATTATGTAATAGTTATAATGATGGATGTGTGCATGTGTGTGTTTCTCTACCTTTGGTGTGCATCTAGGGAGCTTGTAAAAAATGTGAATGCCTGGGACACACTTTTAACCTCCTGAAATAAGTAAGGAATTAAAACCAAATATAATAAAATGTAAAAATCTAGTCCTACCCTAAACTAATTATTCTCTTTCTCAGATCTGTCTCGGTGGTGTGGAGTTGTCTAGCAAGCTTTCCTACATGGTCTGCATTGTACTCATTTTGGCCACCTCAAGCTTATTCCAAAAGAACACTGCTTTCTATGTAATTTTCCCAGAAAACATTTTGCAGTTATGCATATATCTAATTCTTTTTCATAAAAAAATCTTTAAACTCTGCACTTTTCTCTCTTAGATGTGCTTTTCTATATCCAAATAATAAAGCCTAATGTCTCCAGAATCCACACTTGTTCCTGTCCATTTCTCATACATACATGCACAATTCTACCTCACATCAGGGGTGAGTCTACACACACAGACATGATTCCTTTACTATTATATAAATTTAGTTAATTTAGTAAAAAGAATTCAGTGTTAATCACATTTGTGGTTGATTGAGTGAAGCATTTGGGAGGATTAAGAAAAAAAGCCTTTGTTCAATGTGTATCACTGTTAGTCAAGAGAGTTGACTCAGTTAATACTGAGGATGTCAGTATGCAGGTGCAAAGAGGCATTCTTATTTTAGCTCTCTGGTGACAGAGCACAGTCATATAATATAGTTTTCTCATGTTAATTTCCATGAGTCCAGTTAATAATGGTAACTGTATCAAATAAAAAAAAAAAACCTCATGGTTACAATGCTACCTCAGGCACAGTTGATTGCACACACACGAACACACACACACACACACACACACACACATGCACAGAATACACATCAATTAGAGCTCTGAAGATTGCCACCACATTTGCATAAGGGTGTGGTGATTCACATGAGTGTTGTTTTAAAAGACGTTATCAATGGGATTGAATAGGTGCTCTCCCCTCCCTCAGTTAACTGCACAGCACCGCAAGAAAAATGCCAGGACACTTCATTTTGGTTTTGTCTAAGCAGGAGCTATTGATGCAAAGGAAACTCATTTCCCCCACCATCAGTCTGTGCCACTAAATGGCTGTTATTACATAGAGTCAGCTGGCTCCTCTGCCGGGGCTGACAGCTGTCCATTCTCTGGACCTGGATTGGATCCCAGAGCTGGGGCACAGGGTTCCACAGCTAATGAGATGTCAGCTTCTTCAAGGAGAGACCGCCCATTTGTTTAGCTATTTGTAAGACAAGATCTTTGAACTTGCGTGTTGCCCATTTTTCCCAGACCGAGCATATTTAGATAGATAGCACTTATTAATAATAATAACACACTACTTGATTAGTCTTTCCCACTTCCCAGAGCATTTGCACATCCATTATCTCATTTAATCTATTACTGTGTCTTGCAATGAACATTAGTCTTTGCGACTCACATATAATTCTCTGACAAGCTAGTGACCTGGCCTTGGATTACTCATAACTTCTCATAGACCCAAACTCAAGATCTTCAGTGACTGAAAATGTTTCCTTTTATCTACCTGATATCCAGCTGAAATAAATTTCTGTTCAGTCTAGCCTGAAGGCAATGTCAGCCTACTGTTTCTTCAACAGTTTGTCTGGCTTTCTGACCTTGTGATTCTCCCATCTTCAGAGCAGGGTCCATATAACCCCACCTTTAGTTTCAGTCTTATGAGAAACTCTGAGAAAACTCTTGTCCCTGGGGAATGGGAAATGTTGCACGTAAAGTTTATGCATTCGCTTACCATTACTGAGCGCTTAAAATGCTCTTAACTCCTATTGTTTCATTTAATATGTGCAACATCTCTTCAGTGGGTGCATCTGCTCCATTTTAGAGGAATAGGAACTGAGGTTTAAGGCCACATGCCTGTAAGCAGAGAAACAATACAGCATTCAGACCTAGTTCTACATGAATCTGAAACCACTGGTCTTTTTCTCCAATTCCTTGCTGTCTTTCCACTAGGAGCAGCCCTTGCAGGCAGTGTTAGCTGTTTCTCTCTGGAGAGTTAGCAGAGTTCCTTTAGTCCTTTGACTAATGGTAGCTATATTCTACCTGGTGTTCCCCCAGGCCCAAACACCATGTGTTATCACAGAAGGTGTATCTTTCTCTCTCCTCTCACATTGTACAATCTTTATGGGTAGTCACAATTTCTTACTTATTCTTATAGTGCCAGCTTCTAGTAGAGTTCTTGGAACATAGTAACTACTCAATAAATGTTTATTGAACAGATGACCAAATGAGTAAACATATCCACACTAGGCCTGTGAAGGATGAAATTTTGAGATTCTGCCTTGAAAAGCAGATGCACACTTCTTTAGGGACATCTGGGTCCTAGATGCTCCAAGTTTGGCAGCATTCAGCATCACTAACCATGCCTTCTCAGCCTCCCTAGCCTTGCAATCATTTTAGCCCTCCATACAGAGACTCAGAACTGGCAATTTCTGAAAATGATGGGAAAGTGTTCCTTTTTTCCTCCTTTGCATGGCTTCTGAAGCATGTCTCCCCTGGAGCACACTTAGGCAGCCTCTGACAGCTGCCTCCACCATCCCAAGTTTCTAAAGCCTGTGACAGTTTTCTCTGACCCATTGAAGCTCAGTCTTATGATAAATCCTCAATGTTCCTCCAACTATCTCTGGTGAAACAAAAAAACTGTTTTTTTCCCAATTTTTTATAATCATTAAACATCATACACTTGGATGTCATTGTTATGCCTAATTGATATAAAAGTTTCTAGAACCTTCCTCTCAAGTTCTGCACCTGTCTCCTCACTGACTAGGAACGGCATAAGTATTGATGCCATAGACAGCACTTGAAGAGGACCCCAACATAGTTCACCAAATTCTGATTTTTACTTGTGGAGAAGAGGATCCAACAGAAATAGAATCCAAGTCACAGAATAATTTTAATTTTTCTAGTAGCTGCATTAATAAACATAAAAAGAAACAGGTGAGATTAATCTTAATACTGTATTTTATTTAACCCAACATCTCCAAAATATTAGCATTCTAAAATGCAATCAATATAAAATAATTAAGTTATATTCTTTTTTTGAGTTAAGCCTTTGAAATCTGGTGTATATTGCATACTTACAGCACATATCCATCTGGAGTAGACACATTGCAAGTGCTCAGTGACATGATGCTAGTGACCGTTGGATTGGACAGTGCAATTCTAGAGCCCTCACCACTATCTCGCTTACTGGTTCCCCAGACCCAAGAGCCCCTTAGGGATTTCACTGTTGCTCTACAGAAGGTCCCTCAGTTATCTTCTAGCTTCAGAAACTTCCCCACTCATCATGACTCTTGCATTCAACTTCAGGCAGTCCTCTAGAATGAAACATTTAGTTCTAGTCAAAGTAGTGACAGAAAAGATAAAGGCAGCAACTGGTAAGAAGAAAGATACTCTCACACGCGGGGGATACAGATTGTGATGCAGCAAACCATTTTGAGCCTCTATAAGGTGTTAGGCATGGCTGCTATGTGGACAATCAGCCAGAATCTGTGCCCCGTGTCTTTATTTTGTGTAGTTGGAACGAGCCCATTCTTAGATTCTAAAGACCCTAGGATTCATTCTAGCACAGGAAGAGAAAAGATCCCGAGATCAATAGACTGCCTTCAGTTCAACCCTGAGTCAATTTCGCTCCTGGTCTTACCTTGAATTCCTAGGTCTGCATTGACTAGATTCCATGTCTTTCCATAGTGGTATCATATCTGCCTGGGTTGTTGCTCTTGAACCTGTCTTCTTTTGGTACTTGCTACCAAACTATTTAGATGCTGATCTTTTATCTTTATGGAACCTCCATCTTTTACTGTCCTTGTTTCTCCTTAAGAGCCATTCTGAGTCACTGTAGACTGGCTGAGGATACTCGTGATCCATTCATCCTCTGCCCTGCAGAATAGTTTTCAAGTTTTATTTCAACTATTGCACTTAACTCCTATTATCCATTCCTTAATCCAATCTTCATTTGACCTTGCATCTTTGCCTTATATGTGCTGTATATACATAGATTGACATAGCTTTCCATGGTTTAATCCCTAGTCTTGACAGTTATTGTTATTAAGAAATATCTATACTCCCCCAAAGCTAACATAGGTAAAATGACTTATGTTTTAGTGACAGGTATTTAGAGTCAAAGACCATGTTATTAAAAAAATCAATTAGCTATAGAAAGATACCTCTCTCCAAGTTTCTTTCCAATTTGCAGCAGAGAAGCAGTGGCTGGTTAGCATCTGGGTATCCTCAAGACATACTGAGCATTCCATTCATCATACATGACATTTGCATATTGCAAATATCATACTTTATGCACATGCCTTCCAGGCTAGTCTAGAGAGTATGATTGCTGCCTAATCCTCACATAAATCAATGCACCAGGGAGTGCCACTTCTAAACAGGGGGAAAATCAAGGGTTTCTTTGCCCTAGACTCTTCCTGGGACCATCTCATTCTCTTCACATCCTAAGTAGATTCAGTGCTTTCATTTTCTCTTCTTTCTTGAAGCTATTCAAATTCTATTAGCCATTTGCGAATATTATTTTATACCATCTTCATTTTCTCTAAGTTGTGATAGTGACAGCTACAATCATTTGTATGCATCTTCTGTGCAGGATTTTTTTGTGTGTGTGTGGAAGAACAAAACCTTTCCTTTGTGTGACCATGTATCCAAATAGAAAGATGGTTTGTTTGTAAATCTGTTTCTCCTCCAAACAATATTTTATTTGCTGAGGAGACAGAAAGAGAAGATATTGAAAGAGGGAAGGCAAAAATATTTGATCTGAAATGACAATGTAGGTTTGCTTTTTCTCATTCCTTGGTTTGCTGCCTCTTAATCAAGGTTGACCTCATAACTACCATTAGATTCTGTTTTCTGCTTGATGGCCTTCAGGGTATTTTCCCCATGCCACTACTACTGTAAAGTCTCCCCCCTTCTCTTTGTGTCTCAGCAGAATAATGCATGTAGTCAAGCTCCTCCTTTCTTTCTTACCCAAGAATGAATTTTGTTCTTCTTTGGGAAAGGTGTAAGTTAGGTTGGAAGGCCAGGGAAACCAGCCATAATCTATCACATTGGGAAGTCATCTGTCTGTCATTGTTTCAGAAGGGTGGGTATGATGACCTGGGAGCAGAACCTGCCCCTTTATGAGATCACCTGATACATCATCCAAAAATTAAAAACATGCTGGACTCCAATTAGGATTTAAGTTGACCTATTCATGAAAGGTTTAAGTAAGTGTTTCAAGGAAGTTAAGTCAGAGGAATGTCATTCACAGATTTATTCAGCTAACCAATTTCCTCCTGCCATGCAAGGAGCCACTTGGCCACAACCTAGTGCAGGTCTTTGGGAGTTGTCCCAGTTGCATAAGGCTTTCTTTCCTAACTGCCAACGTCACCCAGTCCTACTTGCCTTCTTCTAAGAGACGCTTCTGGAAGGCTTTACTAATATTCAATGGCTGAAGGCTTCATCTGGATATTAATGGTAGGAGTTGGGATAGCTTTCTTCCAGGGCTCTCCCTGATGTCAAAAAAAGAATTGAGTGGGCTTTCCTCTGATGGGATATGTGAAGGAGATAGTGTCTCTTTCAACCCAAGTTTGGTCCGCCAGCAGAAGTATCTATGGTTACATGTCTCCAGAATAACTTAATTGCAGACACTCTCAGCATGAGGAGTGTAGATATTCTTCTAAAATTTCCTCTAGGCCTAATCTCGCATAAGATGTACATATTTCATCTATTGAAATGTTTTTGCTTTCTGTAAAATTATAAACCCCATCAGTATTTTGATAAAATACCATACTGCCTCCTTATTAGACTTATTTCCATTTCATATGGTCCCTCGTTTAGCTAAGAATACCTCTGTTATCAAAGACACCTATAATGGATATACCATTCCAAATAATTGTTCTCTGATCTCCAAATTTCTCCCCTGATTTAGGGTAAGAGTGGAGGATATGTTCTCAGTTAATCATGTCAACTTCTTGTTGGTAATGATTATAAAAGAGGGAAGTGGAGAATGGGAAGAAAGAAAGGAGAAAATGGAAATTTAAAAAAAGAAGTCATAATTTTACAGTAATAATTTTTCTTAATCTTTAAGGCAGATTAAGAAAATAGAGTCAAATCACATCAAAACTTTGAGCCTGTGCTCTTATCTGGTAGAAAACAGGAATCTGTCTATAACTGAAGAGATATTGCAACCAGGTCATAGTGCTGATGGGTCCTCATGTACCCTGACTTAGAGTTATCTTCAGAGGAGTTAAAGCCATATATATTTCTGTGCACTGGGAAGAGAGAAGAGGTAAAGAATAACCCTGGAATGCATGGAGAAGCTAGCTTCACTAAGCTAAACTCGGTAATGTAAGTCACCCAAAGCATTCTTTACAGAAATAAACAACATAGGTGATGACTTCTAATCTGTGACTACAATTGGGAGTCAAGGACTAATGGCTGTCGTTAGTGGTTTATCCTTTGGCTTAAGCAAAAGACAACAAACAAACAAAACAAAACAAAACACACACACACACACAAACTAGCTATACTTCACACAGGCCTGGGACTAGGCTAGGGAAAGTGGGGCACTGAGGGTGCATAATTTAAGGAGATTGTACAAAAGTGAGTAAGTGTTTCCCAAAAATGTGCTCTCAAGTGCTTCACTTACTTCACCTTCGTCCCAACCCTGCTTTCAAATATGGGAAAGAACTTCCCTATGGGTCAGGGAGACCTGCTAGCACAGATATGATTGAATGGCTAAAACTCAGCCTGTATGTGTTTCATGTCGTCAACCCCTGGACTTGCCAATTAAGTTTCAGATTTGTCTTTTTAACTATGGATTGCTGATTTCATATGTTTATATTCATGATATAATACTTTAAGGCAGTAAAGTTGATTATGTACTTTCTTCTGTGTAAAGGGACAATCAGGCCCTTGGGAAGAGGGTAACAGGAGGAAATGAACATTTAGTGAACACCTACTGAGACAAGTGACATTATTTGACCAACCTAGTATTATGTCCTACTCCCTTTGTCCTTTGCCAACTATGAAGAATGAAATCATCAAATACTTTCACGGCTTCCTTTGCAGTACTGATTACAGAGTCACAGAGACTGGCCAATGAGGCTGCAGTGATAATCTGCTGAGTTCCTGGCATAGGGATGCCAGATTTAGTAGATAAATTACAGGATGCCCAGTTAAATTTGAATTTCAGACAAACCACCAATATTTAGTATAAGTATGTCTCAAATATTGTTTAGGAAATACTTATCCTAAAAATGTATTCATTGTTTATCTGAAACTCAAATTTAACTGGGGATCCAGTATTTTACCTGGCAACCTTATCCAGGCATATACTTTCACTTTGTGTGGGGCTCACAGTGTCCCCGCTCCTTTCTCCTTGTCTTAAACAAGGACTAAGCCAGTCAAAGTAATCGCCGAGATGCTGACTCAGAGCTCAGACATCCTGAAGTCTCTGACTAAATGTGTAAAACATCCAAACCCTGGACTATTTTCTTTGTGACAAAAATAAACTCTGTTTAGATTTAAATCATTGTTAATAGGGTTTTCTGTTGCTGAGACACAAAAGCATTCGAAATTAGCGCACCTATGCTGTGCCAAACATGATGTCGTGTCTCTATACCTTATCTTATTTAAATATTTATAAGTACTGTATGAAATGAGTGCTGTTGTGTCTATTTTCAGGTGAGAAAACAAAAATAAAAAGAGCTTAAGCATTGAATACCTTGCTCAATGCCTCATAATAATAATGATTAATGCTGATTGTGTACTTAATAGGTTCAGACACAGATCTAAGTGTCTACATGTATGCACTCATTTAATCCTCCCAGCAACTGCTGAGAAAAACATTGTAATTATTGTCCATTTTATAGATGAGAAAACTGAAGCAAAGGATGATTAAGGAACTTACCCAGTGCAACAGAACTGGCTTCAAGCCCACACAATGGGGTTTCAGATCCTACACTCCTAACTTGTATACATACTGGCCTGAGATAGAGCTGATATCCACACTAAGCCTTACAATACTAAAATCAGTGTTCTTTTCACCGAGTCCGCCTGGTAAACTAAGGAGTACTGTGCTGGCCTGCTGGATTTCCCAAAGCTTCTCTCTCTAACCCTGATAACTGTAACTTACTTATCCTCCCCTGCAGGTTCAACCTTGTACAAATAGGTTTAATCTGACACAAATTCTGGCTTTAAGCAGGTGGCATGAAGCACCTTCCCTCAGTTGCTCATAGGGTTGGCATCAGTGATTTCTGGTGTTCCAAGAACCCAGTCACTGCATTCCCCTTATTCCCAAGAAAGTAGGTTCATGCTCTGTACCACCAAGTTTCATAGTGAGCCTGGTCCCCCAGAGGCAGTTTCCTGCCTTTCCCAATATCCTCTTACTCATCCCAGTGCATATTTCCAGCCTACTAGAAGCTTAATGATTTGTCCCCTTTATCCTTACTGAGAGAAATACCCTGGTGTTTTCTCCCTACTTATTTTCTTTTTCTATGCCTCAAATAAATCACCTCTTTGGGGAATCTACTCTCTAGACTCCCATTTCTGTCTGACTTGCCAAAGATAACAGATCCTTGACTGTGTTCTCATGGTTGCCTCTAGCCTACCATGACCTTCTGGGACTACTTGGACTCCTTCCTGGTCCCAGATAACTTCACTCAGCTTATCCTGCCTGCGATCAAATTCCTCTCATGACAAGCAGGTATTTACCTCCCAGTTTTGCCTGGAACTTGTCCTAATCTTGGAAAGAGCTTAGGGTTTGCCTTAATGTCCTCTGACAGCACAAGAATAAACATATTTTATTTTAGGGGTGTATTGACAGGTTGTTTTTTCTAAACAATCCCCAAAGGCAAGGAGGTGTGGGCTGGGCATTCACATACTAAATGAGAGAGTGTTTATTCAACCTTGTTACTTGGGTCACCAATCATTGAAATAACAGTGAACTCAGTGTCTTGAAATAGAAAGAATCACTGCTTGTACAATGATATTTAGTTTGCCATTTCTAAGAGGAAAGAAATGTTCAGAGTGACAGGGACTCAAGTTCCTTAATCTCATCTTTTAAAATCATATCAAACCATTTACATATTCAGGCTCTGCTCAATTTCCATCTGAGGTCATCTCTCTGGATCATTTTCTATGCCCTCTGTAGATTCAAGTTTAGTCTTCTTTTTCGTAATCAGGTATGTGGCACGCAAGTATGGACAGAGGAGCCTGGGGGTAGGAAACCATTATCTCCTTTGTTCTTAAATTGCTCTCTCCATGTGTCTCTGTTTGTAAATATACAGAACCAAGCAATGAACAAGTCAAATTGAAGGACTTCAGAAAAAGTTTCTTGATTTCATCTCAATTCCCAGCAAAGTAATTGGTGGTACTATTTTAGAAGTAAATGAGGTTTGATTGCAGAGATTTGTCTTTGGAACATCTCTACCCAGACACTTTATTCCTTACTAGAATGTTTAAAGGTTGACGAACCGAGATTCAAGATGGCAGAGGAGTAGGTGGAGGTGGAGTTCATCTCTCTTCACGGATGCATCAAGAATACATCTATAGATGCAACAATTCTCACAGAACACCAGCTGAAGACTAACAGAAGACCTTGGACACCTGAAAGGACTATAAAGATCCTTGCATAACTGGGTAGGAAAGAAAAAAAAAGGGAGAAGAGGAGGAGAGGAAGTGGGAAGGGACCTGCACCCTGGGGCAGGAGAGCTGAAGCAGAGGAGAGATTCCCAAATTCGGGGAAACCCCCTCTCCAACAGGGAAATAGATTGGGACAGAAGGGAAGCATTTGAGGCTGTCAGAAGAGGGTGAAGCAGCCAATCAGTGGCAGATGAGACAGAGTAAGAACTACACAGACGGTCCGTACCGCGGACCTATGTGCTTCGGACTGGGATGTGTATTCACAGGGGTGCAAGGGGGCTGGGAGCTGATACATGGGGATTGGAGAAGGGGTCCAGAGAGAGAACTGCTGTTGGCTGTGGGGAGACGGACTGAGGGGATGGGAGGGAGGAAATCTGCAGCAGGGAATGACTATGGAGGAAGACTGGACTGCCATGGAAGCAGGGCACTACTGCTGAGTCACACACAGGGGAAGGAGCCACTATTATAGCCTCTCTCTCCCCACACACTGACGCCTGCCGATGACAATAAAAAACCCTGCTCAGGGATGGCCCTCACGCACCTACTGCAGGGTGCCAGAAAAACCTGGCCAAGGCTGGCCCTCACGTGCCTTACACCGGGCACCAGAAAAGGCCCTCACTAGGGTCATATCTCCTATGCCTGTGGCCACTGACTTCCCTGTGCATCCGGCGCCACTGGGGCTCCTGTGATCCAAGCAGTCATCCCACCTCTGCACCTGGTCCTCACAGGGGCAGACCCAAGAGCTCCAAGGCAGCCTCAGGACCAGACTCCTGTGGGTGGACCACATGCAGAGGTGGGGATAAAACCAAAGCTGAACCCCAGGGAGGGGGTGACTAAGGAAGAAGATCAAAAATCTTTCCATCAGCTGTACAAGCTGCAGATTAAATCCCTGTAATCAGCTAGGTAGACCCTGCATTTATGGAATATCTGAGTAGACAATGAGTGTTCCCACAAATGAGAACGGTCTACCTCTGGCAGCTGTGGAATTTGGAGGCAAGCACATGCAGGAACTGGGCCAGATCGGAGTCTGAGTGGTCCCCATAGGGCACACAGAAGGTCCAGAGACCAGGCAGGGGAGAGGACGACCTCTTGGGGAGGTGGAGGTGGGCTGTAACTCACAGCATGTGCAAGGACACTTACAGCTGAGACTCCAGGGAAACAATTATTACTATTAATTTTATTATGGTTTGATTCATTCTGTTGATAGTTCTAGCTTTTTTTTTTTTCCTTTTTGGTTTTTGTTTCTCTTTTTGTTTGTTTGTTGTTGTTTTAGATTTTTTTTTAAAATTTAGTCTTTTGGAATCTCCATGTTTTATAACATATTTTTTTATGCATTTCTATTTTTACTTTGCTTTTCTGTTGTCCTGGGTTTTTTTCCCTTTTTAATTTATTTTATTAATCATTTTTACTGGTTTGTTCTGTTTCCTTGCTTGATTCCTCAGTTGGCACACTGCTTTGGTTTTGTTTTTAAGTTATGTGTTTTTGTTAGTTTTAATCCAAATTGTCTGATTTCATTTTTGAGTTCTTCTATTTGTGTGGTTGTTCTCATGTTTCTTGTTTTATTTGGCTCTGTTTTTGTTTCTTGTACAGGTGTGTGTGTTTTCTAGTTTCTGTCTTTGTTTGTTTGATTTTGTTTATACCATATCTCTGGTGTTTTGCTTGTCTTTTTTTTCTTTAATATATTTTCTATTTTTTAAAAAATATTTCTGTTTCTATGTTGCTTTTCTGTCATTCTATCTTCTTTCCCCTTTCTCTTTTTCTTTTTTTCTAAATCTTTTTTGTCAGTTTGTTTTGTTTCTTTGCTTCATTCTTCAGTTGGCACTCTGCTTTGGTTTTGTTTTTTGGTTTTGTGTTTTTGTCAGCTTTCTTCTTAATTGTTTGATTTTGTTCTTGGTTTCTTTTGTTTGTCTGGTTGTTCTCTTGCTTTTTAATTTATTTGGTTCTGTTTTTGTTTCTTTTGTGTGTGTGCATGTTTCCTTGTTTCTGTTTGATTTTACTTTTTACCATTTGTCTGGGGTTTTGTTAGTCTTTTTCTTCCCCCCCCCCCTTTATTGCTGGGAAGAGTGACTTGCAGGGTCTTGGTCCCTCGACCAGAAGTTGGGCCTAAGGCTCTGGGGTGGGAGCACCGAGTCCAGGATGCTGGACCAGTAGCGAATTGCTGGCCCCAGGGAAGATTATCTGCTGAGAGCTCTCAGAGAGGCCTCTATCTGAATCCAAGGCCTGAATCCACCCAACTGCCAACAGCTTCCAGCACTGGACACCTCACACCAAACAACAAACAAGACAGGAACACAAACCCACCCATCATCATACAGACTACCTAAAGTCATACTAAGCTCACAGACACCCCAAAACACACAACCTCACACAGCCTTACTCATTGGAAGGAAAAGACTCAGCTCCACCCACCAGAAAATGCAGGCAGCAGTCCCTCCCAGCAGGAAGCCTACACAAGACACTGGACCAACTCCACAAGTGGGGGGCAGAGAACAGAAGCAAGAGGAACTATGACCCTGCAGCCTAGGGAAAGAAGACCACAAATACTGTAAATTAGACAAAATGAGAAGACAGAGAAATATCTTACAGGCAAAGGAGCAAGATAAAAACCTACAAGATGAAATAAATGAAGAGGAAATAGGCAAACTACCTGAAAAAGAATTCAGAGTAATGATAGTAAAGATGATCCAAAATCTTGGAAATAGAATAGAGAAAATACAAGAGACATTTAACAAGGACCTAGAAGAACTAAAGAGGAAACAAACATTAATGGGCAACAAAATAACTGAAATTAAAAATACTCTAGAAGGAATCAATAGCAGAGTAACTGAGGCAGAAGAATGGATAAGTGAGCTGGGAGATAGAATGGTGGAAATAACTGCCACAGAGCAGAATAAAGAAAAAAGAATGACAAGAATGGAGGACAGTCTCAGAGACCTCTGGGACAACATTAAGTACACCAACATTCAAATTATAGGCATCCAAGAAGAAGAAGAAAAAAAGAAGGGGTCTAAGAGAATATTTGAAGAGATTATAGTTAAAAAATTTCCCAACATGGGAAAGGAAATAGTCAATCAGGTCCAGGAAGTGCAGAGAGTCCAATACAGGATATACCAAAGGAGAAACACTCTAAGACACATATGAATCAAACTAAGAAAAATTAAAAACAAAGAAAAAATATTAAAAACAACAAAGGATAAAGAGAAAATAACACACAAGGTGATCCCCATAAAGATAACAGCTGATCTTTCAGCAGAAACTAAACAGGCCAAAATGGAGTGTCAAGATATATTTAAAGTGATGAAAGCAAAAAAACTACAAACAAGATTACTCTAGCCAGCAAGGATCTCATTCAGATTCGACGGAGAAATCAAAAGCTTTACAGACAAGCAAAAATTAAGAGGATTCAGCACCACCAAACCAGCTTTACAACACATGCTAAAGGAACTTCTCTAGGCAGGAAACACAAGAGAAGGAAAAGACTTACAAAAACAAACCCAAAACAATTAAGAAAATGGTAATAGGAACATACATATCAATAATTACTGTAAATGTAAATGGATTAAATGCTCCGGCCAAAAGACATAGACTGGCTGAATGGATATAAAAACAAGACCCATATATATGCTGTCTACAAGAGACCCACTTCAGACCTATTGACACATACAGACTGAAAGTGAGGGGATAGAAAAAGATATTCCATGCAAATGGAAATCAAAAGAAAGCTAGAGTAGCAATTCTCATATCAGACAAAATAGACTTAAAAATAAAGACTATTACAAAAGACAAGGAAGGACACTATATAATGATCAAGGAATCAATCCAAGATGAAGATATAACAATTGTAAATACTTATGCACGCAACATAGGAGCACCTCAATACATAAGGCAAATGTTAACAGCCATGAAAGGGGAAATCAGCAGTAACACAAGCATAGTAGGGGACTTTAACACTCCACTTACACCAATGGACAGATCATCCAAACAGAAAATAAATAAGGAAACACAAGCTTTAAATGACACATTAGACCAGATGTACTTACCTAATATTTATAGGACATTCCATCCAAAAACAACAGAACACACTTTCTTCCCAAGTGCACATGGAATATTCTCCATGATAGATCATATCTTGAGTCACAAATCAAGCTTTGGTAAATTTAAGAAAATTGAAATTGTATCAAGCATCTTTTCCAACCACAACACTATGAGACTAGATATCAGTTACAGGGAAAAAAAAAACTGTAAAAAATACACACATGGAAGCTAAACAGTACTCTATTAAACAACCAAGAGATCACTGAAGAAACCAAAGAGGAAATGAAAAAATACATAGAAAAAAATGACAATGAAAACACAATGACCCAAAACCTCTGGGATGCAAAAGCAGTTCTAAGAGGGAATTTTATAGCAATATAATCCTACCTCAAGAAACAAGAAAAATCTCAAATAAACAACCTAACCTTACACTGAAAGCAATTAGAGAAAGAAGAACAAAAAAACTAAAGTTAGCAGAAAGAAAGAAATCATAAAGATCAGATCAGAAATAAATGAAAAAGCAATAAAGGAAACAATAGTGAGTATCAATAGAACTAAAAGCTGGTTCTTTGAGAAGATAAACAAAACTGATAAACCATTAGCCATACACATCAGGAAAAAAAGTGAGAAGACTCAAGTCAACAGTATGAGAAATGAAAAAGGAGAAGTAACAACTGATACCATAGGAATACAAAGGATCATGAGTGACTACAACAAGCAACTATATGTAAATAAAAAGGACAACCTGTAAGAAATAGACAAATTCTTAGAAAATTACAACCTTCCAAGACTGAAGCAGGAAGAAGAAGAAAACATGAACAGACCAATCACAAGCACTGAAATTGAAACTGTGATTAAAAATCTTCCAACAAACAAAAGCCCAGGGCCAGATGGCTTCACAGGTGAATTCTATCAAACATTTAGAGAAGAGTAAACACCTATCCTTCTCAAACTCTTCCAAAATATAGCAGAGGGAGGAACACTCTCAAACTCATTCTATGAGGTCACCATCACCCTGATACCAAAACCAGACAATGATGTCACAAAAAAGGAAAATTACAGGCCAATATCACTAATGAACACAGATACAAAATCCTCAATAAAACACTAGCAAACAGAACCCAACAGCACATCAAAAGGTTCATACACCATGATCAAGTGGGGTTTATCTCAGGAATGCAAGGGTTCTTCAATATACACAAATCAATCAATGTGATGCACCATATTAACAAACTGAAGGATATAAACCATATGATAATCTCAATAGATGCAGAAAAAGCTTTTGACATAATTCAACATAGATTTATGATAAAAACTCTCCAGAAAGTGGGCATAGAGGGAACCTATGTCAATATAATAAAGGCCATATAAAATAAAACCACAGCCAACATCATCCTCAATGGTTAAAAACTGAAAGCATTTCCTCTAAGATCAGGAGCAAGACAAGGGTGCCCACTCTCACTACTATTATTCAACATAGATTTGGAAGTCCTAGTGATGGCAACCAGAAAAGAAAAAGAAATAAAATGAATACAAATTGCAAAGGAAGAAGTAAAACTGTCACTGTTTGCAGATGACATGGCAATCCTAAAGATGCCACCAGAAAACTACTAGAGCTAATCAGTGAATTTGTTAAAGTAGCAGGATAAAAAATTAATGCACAGAAATCCCTTGCATTCCTATACACTAACAATGAAAAATCAGAAAGAGAAATTAAGAAAACACTCCCATTTACCATTGAAACAAAAAGTATAAAATACCTAGAAATAAACCTACCTAAGGAGGCAAAAGATCTGTACGCAGAAAACTATAAGACACTGATGAAAGAAATTAAAGATGACACAAACAGATGGAGAGATATACCACGTTCTTGGATTGGAAGAATCAACATTGTGAAAATGACAATACTACCCAAAGCAATCTACAGATTCAATGCAATCCCTATCAAATTACTAGTGGCATTTTTCATAGAACTAAAACAAGAAATTTTACAATTTGTATGGAAACACAAAAGACCCCAAATAGCCAAGGCAACCTTGAGAAGGAAAAATGGAGCTGGAGGGATCAGTCTCCCTGACTTCAGACTACACTACAAAGCTACAGTAATCAAGACAGTATGGTACTGGCACAAAAACAGAAATATCAATCAATGGAACAGGATAGAAAGTCCAGAGATAAAGCCATGAACATATGGTCACCTTATCTTTGACAAAGGAGGCAAGAATATACAATGGAGAAAAGACAGCCTCTTCACTAAGTGGATCTGGGAAAACTGGACAGCTACATTTAAAAGAATGAAATTATAACACTTCCTAACACCATACACAAAAATAAACTCAAAATGGATTAAAGACTTAAATGTAAGGCCAGACACTATAAAACTCTTAGAGGAAAACAGGCAGAATACTCTTTGACATGAATCACAGCAAGATCTTTTTTGACCCACCTCATAGAATAATGGAAATAAAATAAAAAATAAACAAATGGGACCTAATGAAACTTAAAAGCTTTTGCACAGCAAAGGAAACCAAAAACAAGATGAAAAGACAACCCTCAGAATGGGAGAAAATATTTCCAAACAAAGAACTGACAAAGGATTAATCTCCAAAATATACAAGCAGCTCATTCAGCTCAATATCAAAAAAACAAACAACCCAATCCAAAAATGGATGGAAGACCTAAATAGACATTTCTCCAAAGGAGACATGCAGATGGCCAACAAACACATGAAAAGATGTTCAACATCAATAATCATCAGAGAAATGCAAATCAAAAGCACAATGAGGTATCATCTCACATCCAGAATGTCCATCATCAAAAAAATCTACAAATAATAAATGCTGGAGAGGGTATGGAGAAAAGGGAATCCTCTTGCACTGTTGATGGGAATGTAAATTGACACAGCCACTATGGAGAACACTATGGAGGTTCCTTAAAAAACTAAAAACAGAACTGCCATATGACCCAGCAGTCCCACTACTGGTCATATACCCTGAGAAAACCATAATTCCAAAAGATACATGTACCACAATATTCATTGCAGCACTATTTACAACAGCCAGGACATGGAATCAACATAAATATCCATCAACAGATGAATGGATAAAGGAGATGTTGCACATATATACAATGGAATATTACTCAGCCATAAAAAGGAACAAAATTGAGTTATTTGTAGTGAGGTCGATGGACTTAGAGTCTGTCATACAGAGTGAGGTAAGTAAGAAGGAGAAAAACAAAGACCATATGCTAATGCACATATATGGAATCTAAAAAATGGTACTGATGAACCTAGTGTCAAGGCAGGAATAAAGACGTAGATGTAGAGAATGGACTTGAAGACATGGGGGTGGGGGGAGGGGAAGCTGGGACAAAGTGAGAGAGTAGCACTGACATATATACATTACCAAATATAAAATGGATGGCTAGTGGGAAGCTTCTGTATAGCACAGGGAGATTAGCTCCATGCTTTGTGATGACTTAGAGGGGTGGAATAGGGAGCTTGGGAGGGAGGCTCAAGAGCAAGAGGATATGGGGTTATATCACAAATCTGATTCACTTTGTGTACAGCAGAAACTGACACAACCTTGTAAAGAAATTATACTCCCATAAAGTTATTTAAAAAGAAGGTTGACTTCCCCTGTCATCACTAAACCCCTTCATCCAATCATAAACTTTTTTTATTCCATGTGCTATCCCTGTGGATTTAAGTTTAAACGTGGGGAACCTAAGATGCGTGTATACTTTCTGAAATGTGTTGCTTTCACAGAGAATGACAATTTGTCTTCTAGAAGCACAGAGTTTTCAAATTTTCCTTCTTCTTATAAAGCCCCCAAATAATATTTTTATTCTATACTAATCAGTATACTTTTATATTGTTACCAATAAAGGAGTAAAGCTTACTAATTTTTAATTTCCTCAGTGTTTTCTCTCTAAATGAGGAACAGATTATGGAAGGGAAAATTTGAAAATCATAGTTGGTTGCTAGCTGCTTTTTTAGCACAATCTATTTCTGAGATTTTATGAGATCTGGCTTACAATGCATTCATTGATAAATGATTCAATATTTAACCATGATTTACCTGTGCCATGTGGAAGAAAATTATGCTGATGGAGCTGAAATCACCGGAACAGAGATTTTTACATCCCATAAAATACATCAACATAGTGTTGAGTGTGAATCACTCACTTGGGACATAAAATATTCCTCTTTTCTAGGACCCAGGATTATATCTCAATATAAATGGTTGATGGAAGTCAACAAAACGAGCCCAGTGCACTGCCTGGTGACATGTGGTAATAAGGATCAACAATGAAGGATGGAAGGTCTCCCCTGCCATCTCTAGGTGCCAAAGTAGTTTTTAAACTCTTTGGGTGGTATAAGCCTGGAAATAGAGAAACATTCAGACCATATGGAAACAGATACAGATTCGTGGAAGGAAAGATGAGAAGCAGCCTTGCCTCTTTAAGGGAATGACTCACCAAGGGAGCATGATACATGGGTTCCTCCCTGAAGCTTCACTACCTATGTATTTATCTGAAAATTTACTTCATCTAAATTGATGAGATCCAATGTTACAATCTAGGAGATTTCAGTTGGAGACTATACTTGTACAGACATTGGAAAGGTGATACCAATTCATGTTGACTCCAATTAGCACATGGAGTCAATAGACTAATACAATATTTATATATTATACCCATATGCTAAAGAAGGCACAAGTAAAAATGGTCAAAGTTTTATATTCAGGATAGGAAGGGTAGTAGATAGCTCATTTTCTGGGGAATCTGGAAGTTTTATTTTGCTAGACAGTAAACTTTACTTGTGTAGGATCACCTATGTTTTGATCATTAGTATATATCTTATTCCTTCTGCCACTGTTGGCCCAAAGTAAATTTAAAATAATTTTATTTTGGTCTGTCTTCTTGGAGACCAGGAAATTTCAGAAGCAATATGAATTTTGGAAGAGGGGTATTTTGAGGGGAAAAATGGGAAAATGGGAAATAGCTGATCTTGCTGTAGGAGAAGCTAGGAAGACCCAGGGGTCCAAATTCTACTCTCATTATATTAATCCTTAAACCCTGGGAAGTTTTCCTGGGATGCTATTCTAACTTAAGGCCGGGCTACTATCCTGATGCATCTATAGCCAAAAGCAAATCTGGATTTGCTTCATCCCTTTTTCTATAAATTCTCATCAAGTTAACCAGATCTGCAGTCATGGCCAATAAATACACCATACCTTGGCCTTTCTCAAGGCCCAAGGCATTTTAGCTGGTGTCCAGGCCAAGAATCAAAATGAGATTTCAAGTCCCTTAAACTGATTCTGGGTCTTGCATTTAGGCTGACAAATGACATTATTCTTGTAGAATCCAGTAAGTGCCAAAGCCCTTATCCTCAAAATATGGTGGCTTTGGATGTAGATAAAGGGCTGATTTTCCTAAAGGTGACATGACTTATACCACCCAAAATGTTTGGCTGCCATTGTCTCAGGCTTACTTGAGGCAATTTAAAAAAAATTTTTTTGAGGTGGCAGACAGCTTGAAAATCGTGGTGCTCTTTGCATAATACTGTGAAATATGGATGTATTTAATTCTAGCATTTGAACTAGGAACAATTTTCCTAGCAGAAAATGACTATATTATAGGTATGCAACATAAAATCACAACACATGTGCATGCAAACAACAAGCTCTTGAGGGAGGCATGATCTGTTGTTTCAGACTTTTGCCATTAATATTCATTGGCTGCTTGTTCATTTGTTTTGTTCTCTGCCTCACAGGCAAGCAGTAGAAACCACCAAAGGTTTAAGAAAAATTTATGGAAGGAAAATTTAAAGTTGAAAACATTCTATCCATTAAGTTATTATTTCCTCTAAATTGGCAAGGCTGCCATTATTCAATTTCAGCAGTGAAAAATCTTGGATCAGCATGTGGAACATTGAGGCTCTTTGGGAAAGCAGTTTGAAAATTACAGATGGAAATCAGTATAATGTAGGTTAACAATCTGAAACTCAGGGTCAGACACACCCAGATTTGGGTCCATACCCTGTCAGTCTTACTAGCTGTGGGATTCTGGGCATGTCATTGAATCTTTCTGTGTCAAACTTTTTTCCACAGTGAAATGGTCACAACCATAATATCTTAGAATTGTGTGTCAAGTGAGGTAGTATATCCTTAAGGACTCTTTGATTTTGAGCAAAAGAAAACAGCTTTGAGTAAATTAAGCAAATAGTTTATTGGATGGATATTGGTGCTTGACAATATCCATGAGAACCTGAAGAATCAGGCATGGAAATGCGGTTGAACCAAATCAGTTCTGGAGGCTCAGAAGCAGAAAAGATAGCAGTAATTTTATAACAGCAACTCTAGTCCAGTCATCCTTAATCAAATGGAATAGAACTTCTTTGACTCTCTGATGGTGTTTGAAATATCACAGAAGAAACATCTAATTGGCCTAGGTTGGGTCAAAGGCCACTTCTTGTTCAGTAATAAGGAGCACATTTGATTACAGTTTCTTGTCAAGACTGTCTTCAGTGAAGTATTCCTTTTTTTTTTTTTTTTGGATTATGGTCATTTGGTTATGTGTTTAATTTTGAATAAGAAAGTTTGAAACAATAAGTCCATAATCAACACAGAGTGAGGGCCAGCCTCTGAGTATCAGCTTATATCAGCTTACAGAGTTCTTTGGGATCCTTGTTAGAACAGTGAGGTTTGAACAGGGAACCAGAAAGGCAAGCATCTGTTTCTTGTGACCATTCCATTAGATAATATGTACCTCATGCCCTGGAATCCTAACACACAGGTCCACATGTATTACAGTTCTATTCTTTTTTAATTTTTTTAATTTTTATTTTATATTGGAGCATCATTGATTAACAATGCTGTTAATTGTTAGTTTCAGGTGTACAGCAAAGTGATTCAGTTATACATATACATGTATCTATTCTTTTTCAAATTATTTTCCCATTTGGGTTATTACAGAATATTAAGCAGAGTTCCCTGTGCTAGACAGTAGGCCCTTGTTGGTTATCTATTTTACATATAGCAGTGTGTACCTGAGGTATTCTAATACCTTTTCAGTGGAAGCGGTATTCTAATGAAGAAAAATGGGATACAATTGGAAGGGGAAATGAATACAGGTGTTCTAAAACAAAAATGTCTTCTTTTTTCAGCTTTTTTGAGGTATAATTGACAAACTGTAATAAATTTAACAGGTACAATATGATGATGTGATATTTGTGTACATGGTGAAATAATTCCCATAACTGAGTTAATTAGCATTCATCACCTTACATGTTTACTTTGTGTGTGTGTGTGTGTGTGTGTGTGTGTGTGTGTGTGTGAGAACACTTAAATTCTACTCTCTTCACAAATTTCATTTGTCCAAACAGTATCATCAACTATAGTCACCATTAAACAAAAATGGCTTCTCTAGATGGAGTATGCAGGGTGCCTGATACCTACTAGGTACTCAGTATATGGTATTTAACCTCACCTTCCTACTTCATTTAAGGCAATCAGATGATGCACAGTAAGTGGAGTTGACTTGGGATACTGGGTATTACTCTGTAATATTTTGACATTAGTCCAGTAATTTTGAAGAGTGTCAGAAGCCCAGTATTAGTGGTTTTCCATCATTTTGGAATGAGCCCCTTCACTCACAAAGGGGCTTTGGATGCCAATCCTTCAAGAGGAGTCAAAGGATCTCTAAAGATGTAGTTTCTCAAACCTGGGGCCCACAGAGGTTGCTTAGACAGAGTAACTCTGCCCAATGAATTATTATAGTGACCTCCAGGGATGTGTGGCTACTTACATCATTGTTTTCAAGGATATTGAAGATCTTGAAGATCTACATTTGGGATCACTATAAAAGAAAATTCTATGGGAAATGTTCTATTCTCTAAAGTGTGTATCTTTTGATAGATATTTTCAGAATAAGCATGGCCAAAAAAAAAAATACTCTTTTTTATCTCTGCTGACTACAAACTAAATCTACAAATACCCCAGAGAGTCTGGCAAATCTTAGCCATCACAATATGATAATTTCACTATTTCCCCTGAAGTGACTGGGAAAATTCACTTTGTGGGTATATTTTCATTGCCAACCGTACTCTAACATTTTCCTTTTATCTCTCTCTCACTTCTTGTTTACCCTAATTATTTTATTTGCTAAACCACAGTCCAATTTTATTCTTATACAGATTTGTACTTTAAGGAGAACTTTCTAACTATGGTCTTTTGAAACTCCAACAACCTGTATTCTGATGTCAACATTTTAAAATAGAGTAATCCTTCATTCCGCCCCCAGTTGTAATTCAGAAAACAATGGCGGGGAACAGTCCCTGTAGTGCACTGTACCTCTTCCCCATTTCAACTTTGTGACCAAATTCACCACATCACCTCTTGAGTTCTTCATTAAATTATCAGGACTCTACTGCATTTAGGATTGATTTGATAGGGGACTCAGAGGCCATCAGAGCTACAAGGTCTGTATCTCCAGCTTTCATTTTCCTTTTTCCTTCTTAAATCAAAAAAACACTTTGGTTTGTCACAGCCTGACCCATCTATTCAGAAGTTTGTTCCATTAACTCTTTTAATAGTCTCTTCTCCAGGGCTCTGATGAAATTAAAGTCATTTCTACCCTAGACGCTGGAGGGCTCCTGTCTTTCACCATAATTCACTGGCTCCAGCTAATGGGCAGGGGAGGGGCAGAGTGGAGGTTATTGCAAGGCTAGGCCATGCTTTGCAGACTGTGCGGTGATTGAAGATGTGAAATGGTGCTTTTTGTCTCTTCTTAGATCTTTGTTAGAATGCTTATTTTGTCCCTCCTAACCTAGCTCTGGTGGGATGTAGGTAGAGTGGCCTCCATCTTAGTCTATATAACTTGTGCTAGGAGAGATCTAATCTTTCCATATTCTTTTCCACCCCTTTGACAGAGGCCTGAATTCACACTGTTAGTAATTCATTCTTTCAATTTAAGGTTTTAGATTTTCTAAAATTTTTAGAATAGCATATTGAGTTTTATGAGTCATTAGCATCTCATAAAAATTTTATTTTACATTTACTAGGTAACACACTTTGAACCAGAAAGATGAGAAGAGTCAGAGAATACTGGGTCCCTGAGTTAGTGGGTAGAGGTGTATCAGAAAAGCCAAGAAGCTGGCAGCAACTAAGGTAGCTTTTGCCAAACTTTATGGTATTTAACACAGAGCTGGCCAGTCTCTATTCCCTACATTCAAATATTGTTCTGTATTCCTAAAAGTGTGGATACTATTTTCTATTTCTTGGAATTAAAGTTTATCAATCACTCTAGTCAGATCGTATCCTAATCTTTTTTTTTTGGACATAATTGTACACCCTATTTAACCTCTTTTTCTGGCAGGACTGGGGAGGAAACTTCAGAAAATATTTCCAAAAGAGAAGTCATAGACACTGCCAGTCAACAAATAACATCAGAAATGTGAACGAATTAAAATCAAAGTGAAGTAACTTTTTTTTGCGGTACACAGGCCTCTCACTGTTGTGGCCTCTCCCGTTGCAGAGCACAGGCTCCAGATGCGCAGGCTCAGCGGCCACGGCTCACGGGCCTAGCTGCTCTGCGGCATGTGGGATTTTCCCGAACCGGGTCATGAACCCATGTCCTCTGTATCGGCAGGCGGACTCTCAACCACTGCGCCACCAGGGAAGCCCCAAGTGAAGTAACTTTTGTTTCCAACCATGATACAGTCATTAGTCCGGGACTTGCCCTTCTGGCATAAAAGGATAGAAAACTCAAAAAATATATGAAACAACTGTAAAAAGCAATAGAGAACTATGCGGGAAGGGAAACAAACTAGGTGAGCTCTACAATTGCCTTGACTTTCTGCTTGGGGACAATTTTTACTGATAAGAACAGATACTACACTTGATCTTAGCCAAAAGGCTGAGAAGCAACTGGGGGCAGTTTTTAGAACACAGTGTAGAGATGGGAACACGTGCAGAGCACAGTTGTCTTGCTAAGTTGAAGGTACAGCAATCAGAGTTTTGTGAGGATAAGGTTTAATCCAGAGTACCGGAGAGTGGAGGGAATTACACAGATTAAGAACTCTAGAAACCAGCATGGAAGTTCTTTTGAACAGGTTGCTGAATATTAAGTATGCACTTGTTGGATAAGGTAAGCCTGAGCAATGTACAAATGCTATGAAAAAAATAATTGTGTAATGGAGAGCTACAAGCTGAATAATTCCCAGAGAGAACAGGATATGCTCCAGTTCTAACCAGACAGATTAGCGAGAACTTAGAAAGTTCACATTTTAATAGTAGGAATAAAATAGATATAGATTGAAAGCTATTCTAGACACACCTTAACAAAATTTATAGGTTTAAGAGGATTTCACATAATTTAACTGCCTGACCAAACTAAACTCAACATCCTTTAAAAGAAAGCAACAAAATTCAGTATTCGAAAATGTAACATTTACAATGTCAAGCATCCAGTAGAAAACAAAGAAATAAACAGCAAAAAAAAAAAAAAAAAAACAGGGAAATATATGTGACCTATAATAAAGAGAAAAATCAATCAATAGAAGCAGATCTGGAAATGACAGAAAGGGCAGACAATACTAAAACTATAAAACTCATAGGAAAAATGCATAGAAAAATACTTGTATTTTGGGATAGGCATTTTTTTTTAGACAAGGCACAAAAAAGCTGAAACATAAAAATTATAATTTGGACTTCATCAAAATTTTAAATTTCTGCTCTTTGAAAGACACCACTAAGAAAATTCAAAGACAACCCTTACAATGGGAAAATATATTTATAGCACATGGGCAAGGGACTTATATCCAGGATATAGATATATATATATATATATATATATATATATATATATATATATACTCTCACAACTCAGTAATAATTTTAAAAGCACAAATTTTTAAAATAGGAAAAATACATGAACAAATATTTCACAAAGAAAGATATAATAATGGCCAATAGAAACATGAAGAGATGCTCAGTATCATTTGACTTCAGGCAAATACAAGTTTAAACCACAATGTTACCACTGTATACCTACTAAAGTTGAAAGGACTGACAATACCAAATTTTGACAAAATTTAGAATCACTGAACACCTACACATTATTCTGGGAGTATAAAATAGTTGAACCACTTTGAAAAGTACTTAACAATCTCTTATAAAGCTAAATATATAACTCACCAATTACACCACGAGACATTTATTTGTCCACACAAGGTCTTGTAAAATAATGTTCATGGCAACTTTATTTATAATAGCCAAACACTGAAAATTAGCAGATGAATAGATTACAGATTATGGTATATTTATTCCATGGAATATAGATCAATAACAAAAAGGAATGAGCTATTTTACATGGAACAACATTCAGCATTATGCTGAATGAGACATTCTATATACAAAAGAATAAATACCATGTGATTCAATTTAGATGAAATTCTTGAACATGCAAAATGCATCTATAGTGACAGAAAGTAAATCAGTAGTTTTCTGGATCATGAGTGAGGGACAATTGACAACAAAAGGGAATGAGTGAAATTTTGGAGGCTATGGAAGTATGACATATCTTGATTGGCACAATGATTACACAAGTCTATGTATTTGTCGAAACCCACTGAATTGTACACTTTAAACTGATACATTTAATTTTTGGTAAATTATATATCACTAATGTTGATTTTTAAATTAACAAGAAAAAGTGAGGAGGGTGGATGCTTTAAAAAGACAGTTTATTTTCAAGTTTAAGCTTGTGGGACTTGTGAATAGAGTAGAAACAGAGGTTCCTATATACTTAAAGACTTATGAAGTATACAATCTAGATACTAAAGTCTACATAAAGTATGTTCTTAACCCGCTACCTTCACTCAAATACATTTATTATGACCTGGAAGCCAGATCTGAGCTAGTATTCTTGGACCCCTCAGAACCTGGAATGTTATTGTATAGACTCCTAGCCAATTCTCTTTCTACCTACTTATGCTTCACATACTACATATGGGAGTCTCAACTTTTATGTCCAAGTTCTGTTCACATGGCTCACAGATGCCTTTTTTGGGCACTTTTATGGGGGTGCACACTGAGAGTGGAAAGATAAACCCAGGAACAAGGCATATGGAGGCCCTGGACATAGGCCTGGTGCCTTTTGGTTAAATTAAAAGGTCTTAGAATATGATCTAGAGGGGGGCATGGGATTCAGTTGAGCACATATCCCGGTCCCAGGGATGACTTGTCTGATGAGGAGGCTGTGGCTGGATGACAGACAGGACCTCAAATGCAGGGTTCCAGCCTGGTCTGAGAGCAGCATTGATCAAGAGCAGGCATCGCAAATAATTTTGCCAGGAAACTATCACTAGACTTCCCCCTCCTCATTCTCAGAACAAGGGAGAGGAGAAGTAGAGTTAGAAGAAATAAGCCTCATTTAAGCCGTGTATAACTGAAGCTTAAAATATCGAACTGGAGGAGGAGGCAAGTTCAGCCAAGGAAAGAATAGGTAAATATATTTATAGCAAGAGGCTGTTCCAGTTATTTGTGAAGGGCAGCATGTAGATGTTTCAATTACTAAAATTTAGATGTTTTGGTTCAGCATCTAAAACTGTGTGGATGCTAAAGCAACTATAGGAAGGATTAAGAATTTAGGAATTTCAGTACATGAAAAAGAATTCTCCTCTCCATTCCTCCTTTTATCTTCCATCATCCCTTCCTTCCCCCCTTCCTTCCTCCCTTCCTTCCTTTCTTTCTTCATTCCTTCCTTCCTTTCTTGATTCCTTCCATCCCTCCTTCCCTCCTTCCCTCCTTCCTTCCTTCTTTAAGCATGATTTAAACCTGTAAATGTCACAAGTCTTTATAGTTGAACAAAGCAATGTAACCCTTGATGGTACCTGTTCTTCAAGGAATTTACAAAATGGTGAAATAAGGTGTAAACATGTGAAAAATAAGACAACGAGGCATATTATGATGCAATATGTTATTGGCTATAAGTTCCCGGGAGGGAGAGATTAGTGTGAGTTTGCATAGTTAGAACATACTTTGATATATAAGTTGATCAGTAAATTGAGTTGGGAAAGTTGAGTAAGGATTAGGAAGTTGGGAGCAAAAGATACTCCCAGGAGGAAATGGCATCAGCAAAAATGTGATTATGGGAATAAACATGGCAGTTTTTAGGTAAGTAGAATGGATCAGGCAGTTCAGCAATAGATGAATGCACAAGTAAAAGAAAGAGCCTAGGTTTTGAAGTTAGAAATTTGAACATAAGTTTAGAAAGCCAGGTTGGGGACAGATTATAGAAAATGTGTCCCTATATTAAGTATACAGTCACTAACAATTAAAACATCTTGTAGCACTTGAAAGTTTACAAAAGCTTGTTCCCATACATTATTTAAGCTGGACTTCATGAACTTTAGAGGACAATTTGTAAATGAGAAAAAAAAAGTCTCAAAGAAGAAAATAACTTGCATAGCTTTACAGAGTTAGGTATGGTGGAGTTAGGACTCAAGCCAGGGTCTCTTGGCTTTATGACTTAAATTCTTATATTGTTAAACACTACCTTCTAACCCCGGTTACCCTCACCTACACCAATTTCATCTTTCATAGGGCACTTCGTCTGTGTATTCATCTTGTTTCTTTCACTGGGTTATAACTCTCCTGTAGTTCAGAACTGTACCTTCCACTTCTTTTCTGTCTTCCATAGGGCATAGCATAGTGCTGGACTCCTAGAGGATATTATTACATTAATTATTAATGAATGAATGAATGAGTGCATCAAGTAATGAGCTGAGATATGAGAAGGAACTGGATCAAACTGCACATTAGAATCACCTGGTGAAATACTTAAATATCCCAATGCCTATGATCCAGAGATTTTTATTTAATTGTTCTAGGGTAGGGCTGAGGCACTGGTATTTCTTGTTTGCTCTTGGATTCCTCTACACATGGCAGAGTTTAGCATCTAGGCTTCCCTTACATGTGTTTGAGAGGGGGCTGGGAGCCTTCTTCAAATGGAGATATGGGCAACTCAATTCTTTCAGGACAGAAGTAGAGTATATATAATTTCAGTAAACAAAACAAAAGTGAACAAGGCTTCTGTAGCTATAGGTCTCAGGTCTTGAGATGAGTGTGCTTGTGACAGGCCTGGAAAATATAAGAGGGAGGACTTTTTTTTCCCCTCTTGTCTTTGTAATATTTCCAATAATATGCCATTAAACTCCTTAAATGACATTAAACATTGTTTAACAGAGAGCACTAACGAACAATGGAGTGAGAGCCTCCTGTCTGGCTGGTGTGCGTACCAGGCAGGCACACTGATGTTCATTCCAGGCTCTCTGCCTGGTACACACAGGACAGAAACCAGGAGAGCAAGAGACTGAGACAGAGGGAAAGGGAGGGTGTCCATTTCTAGGTAACAATGCGGGTGAGCTATTTTTCCTTAAGCTCATCCAACTTCATTCCCAGAATATTCCTGCCCTTGTATGGTTCTTAAATCTTTGGAAACATAGTGCAAAGGGCTGACAGTAACAGCTGTTAAAGCCTCCCTGCAGATGGAAATGAAAGCCAAACTAGCATGCACATGTGAAGGGGATTATCAACCAAATATGTTGACTTCATCCCTGGATTTTTGCAGCAAAAAAAATGTATGTTTCCGGAATAATAATGATGTCTTCCACTTCTATCATGTCCTTCTGTACAGGACTCCAAGACAGTCTATTTTGTCATTTGTCCACTTAATGGGAAGGATGGAGGAAAGAGTATAAATATTTCATAGTGTGACCAGCCATCTCAGTTTGACTGGGACTACTGATCACCATAATTTTTTTTCTCCAAGTGTTACTGTTGTTTTTAACTTATATGATACAAATTATTCGTACTTTTTAAAAAACTAGAAAGCATACACACACACACACTAAAAAAAAAACTCAAGAAAACAAAAAACAACATCATCCTATTATCCAGATATAAAAAATTTATATTGTCTAGGAATAAATATGTATGTCATATTTATATAACATATATTATATAATTATATATTTATATTTTAATAAACATTTATATGCATTTTATATAAAATATATATTTATATATATGTGAATTTGTGGAATTTTGTGTATATATATATATACATTCACACATACACACATACCTACAAACACACATACACACACACACTACTTTGTTACCTGATTTTCATTCTTCATGAAATTTAGCATGAGTGTATCTTCAGGACTATACTGTACCGATAACTATAATTATTCTTAAAAGCTGCATGGTGTTTCATTGTAAAACTATTCTCTGCTATATTCAATCAATCTCCATTGGTTGTCTCCAGGTACACACACACAAACCAGATTTTTGCTCTTAAAAATAGAGCTGCAAATAATACCATTAACATATAACAGAGGATTATCTAATTATTCATTGGTGACTTTAATGTCCACATAGCTTATCCTTCCCAAACCCCAGCTATCTTAAATTGGGTTTCTCCAAAACAGATCCTGAGACGAGGATTTGGGTGTAGGTGGTTTATTTGGGATGTAATTCCAGGAAGCCCAGTAGGAAGTGAGACAAAGGAAGAAAAGTCAGTAATAGGTGGATTACTGAGTGAGTTTCATGTGTGGGAACTGGGGCTCAATACAACTAAAGACCTTCAGAGAGATTGTAGAACATACTTTAAAACTGTATGTCAGAGGGCCAGTAAATTTGGGAATTTATCCACTAATTCCCTTCCCTCGTTGATTAAGAGTCACATTAACTCCCCACCCCATGAAGGCCAAGGACATGCTTGTGTCCAGAGAACACCCTCAGGCAGAGAGATGCAAGAAAACATCAACATTTCTGAGAACTGTCTAGGGTAGACTCAGGGGTGGACCAAGGAGACATAGGAGAGCCAACAGCATCTGTTCCACGGCCCTCTCAGTCCTTGCCTTCTTCTTCTCTGATGGTGTTGTGTTTCCCCTACCAGGGCACCTTTTGTCAGCAATATCTACACCGCCTCCATAACATCATACCCTCCAACTCCCTCCTGTCTTTCTCATTCCCTCTGGTACCCACCAACGTGACAATTCTTTTATCACACTGGAACCTGTAATACATTGATGCAACCACCTTTTCCCTGTCAGCCAACCCCTTCAAGTCATCATGTCTATTCTTAGCCATCATTATAATCACTCTCTTGCATATTTCCTCAACTCTTTTGCCTGTCTCTTTATGAACCGAACTAGCCTAGCAAAACTCCTTTCCTGAGTTAAATCCAAATTTCTGTCTCCTCTGTGCATGTACTCAAACTGTCTTCTAGACATATCATCTTCTTCATACCACCTTCTCTCTTCTGAAACTTCTGATATCAACCCCATCCTCACACTCAGCTGATTATCATGTTCTACTTCTTTAAGAAAATGAATCACTCAGAAGAGAACTTTCCAAGCTCCCACCACAACCATCTCCCATCTACATTGGTGTCCTTCTGTCACTGTAAGTCTGGATAAACAGTTTAGTGTCCTGTCTCAAGGACTGAGTTTTGTCCCAGATCTTATCCCCTCTTACTTTCTTGAGAACATAATCAATTCTTTGTTCATTCCCCTGCATCATCAACTTTTACCCCTCTCTTTTAGATCATTTTTATCAGGCCATAAGCATGGTAAGTATTTCTAACATCTTAAAAATACCATCTTGAGACCACATGCCCCTTTAACCTCTGCCTCTTTTCTTTGGCCCCATTTTAGTAAAACTCCTCAAAATAGCCACACTTGCTGCCTGCAATTTCTTCTCCTTATCTCAGATCCTGGCCAACTAAGCTTCCATTGCCACCACTCCATCAACGCTTCTCTTATAAATGGCAACAATGGCACTGCGTCTTACTAAATCCAATGGCTAATTCTCACCCCTATTTGACTCTTAGCTGTATTTGAGTCAGTCGATCACTTTCTTTTCCTTGAGATATGTTCCTCACTTGGCTTCAGGGACAATATGATTTTCTGGTTATCATCTTATCTCATTGATCTCTCCTTCTCAGTCTCCCTCTTTATCTCCACAAAGTCTAAGGTTGGAAATGCTAGAACCATCAGTATTTTCTATTTACACTCAATTCCAACATCTACTCTTTATCTACACTAATGTCTTTAATCAGGCCCATGGCTTTAAGTACTATATGTTTGCTAGCAAGCCCAAATTTATATATTTAATCTAACCCTCTCCCAGATCTCTAGAATCATTTATCCAACTCCAGCTTTAATAGCTCTATTTGGATATCCAAAAGGCATAGCAAATCTCTGACACCCAAACCCAAATACCTGATCTTCTCATCCAAACCTGCTTTGTTCTCAGTCTTTCCATTTCAGTAAACAGCAACACCATTCTTCCAGTTGTTCAATCCAAAAACCGTATAGCCATCTGTATGCCTATCTTTTTCTCACATTTTATAACAAATCAGCAAATCTTATAAGCTCCAACACTCAAACTATATACAGATGTCAACAACCAGGCTGGTCCAATCTGCTATTATTTCTTTCTTGGATTACTGTCATAGACTCCTAAGTGGTCTTCTGCTTCTGGTCTTTCCTCTGTGATGTTTAATTTTGACACCAGAGCTAAAGTGATGAGTCAGATCAGTTATTCTTTGTTTGAAACCCACTAATAATTTTAGCACTTATTCAGTAAAAGCTTACAGGGCTTGGCATGATCAGACCCCACATTATCTCCATGATCTCATCATCTCCTCTTCCTCTCCCCATTTCCCACTCCATTCCAAACACACCGACCTCCTCATTATTCTTCAGTTGGGCCAGACAGACACCCACGCCAGCATTCTTGCCCTTGCTGATATCTATGTAGCTCATTTCCTCAGCTACTTAAGCAGGTAACTCAAATTTCACTTTCTCAGGTCTTCCCTGACCTGACCACCTTATTTAAAATTGTAGCCACCAGGCTTCCCTGGTTGCACAGTGGTTGAGAGTCTGCCTGCCGATGCAGGGTTCGTGCCCCGGCCCGGGAAGATCCCACATGCCGCGGAGCGGCTGGGCCCGTGAGCCATGGCCGCTGAGCCTGAGCGTCCGGAGCCTGTGCTCCGCAACAGGAGAGGCCACAACAGTGAGAGGCCCGCGTACCACAAAAAAAAAAAAAAAACTTGTAGCCACGATTTCCCCACATCCTCCCATTCCTTATGCCCTTCCAAACTTTATTTTTACCATAGCACTTACCAACACGACATAATATTTTATAAATGCATTCATTTATTTTATATCTCTTTCTTCTAGAATGCAAGCTTCATAAGAGCAAGGGTTTTGTCTCTTTGGTTCTCTGCATAGAAATGTGCCTGGCATGTAACAGTTGTTCAATAAATATTTGCTGAATAAATGATTAAATGAGAACACGGTTTGGTTTCACAAACAGGTTTTAGCTGTGTGACTTTGGGCAAGCGTTTGGAACATTCCAACTGTATTTCCTTACCCATTCAATCATATGGCAAAACCCAATTTATTGTACTGTTCTGAGGATTAATGTATGCAGAAGAACCTATTGTATCACTTCACATGAAATATACATTCAATAAATATCCACTGAATCTATTTCTCCTAAATAGAGATTACCAAAATTTCTTGCAAATTTTATTTCTTCCATAGTTCCCATCCTACTGCCTGCTCTTGGATATTTTCACCTCTACTTTATATTTTCCACTCATTTTGCTAAGCCAACAGTAATCATTTACCTCCAGCTGCTCAACTGATCTTGAATGGATTAGTGCTTTGTGTCAAATAATCAGTTCCTTCCTTCCATTCTTCCATCCTTCTCTTTATTGTCCACCTAAAGACCACATGTAGGTAATGTATAAGACTTAACAAACTTCAAAGAAACTTTCCCAGGTGCTTAAAATTTAATTTTAAAGCTAAAATGTACATCATTGAAGGAAAATGTCTGAGCTTTAGTGTTAGGTGAATGCATAAATGTTATATATTTAAAGAAAGATATCTTCAGAGAGGTAACACTTGATTTTAACCCAAAGGATGGATAGGTACATTGATCAGAGTAATTAATGTTAACTGCAGCAACAAGTAAACCCCAAATAATATGGGCTTAACACAATAAATGTTTATTTATTGCTTATGGCACAGTTTGATGTGAATTGAGGGGCTGTTCCTGGTCACACCTCCCCCAGGTGATGATGCCCATGACGTTTTCAGTAGGCCATCTGCAATATCTGGCCCCTGAGATCACCAAGCATATCCTTTATCTGTGCTGGTCCTAGAGTAATGCAGCTTGTAGGCTTAATACAGAGTCTTGAGTCAATGTGACTTGACTCAGGGAGCACCACTCTGATCCCCAGGAGGGCATGGGGCTGCCACAAATGGCTGTACATTTCAGAAACATTTGAAAACAACAGAGCATTGTGGCCAGCACCCCAGAGAGACTTTTCTGAGTCTCACAGTGTGGATTTGGAAAACAATGGTGCACCATTCTCAACCTATTACCATAAGACAGTAAGATATTCCTGATACTGGCATGGAAATTTATGGGTCTGTTGAAGAGACAGAAACATCTATAAATCAGGTAAATAGGTGTGCACGGGAATACAGGTTTATTAATGAAGTGATGGGCCTTTGAGAGAGAGAGAGAGAGAGAGAGAGAGAGAGAGAGAGAAATTGCATTTTAGCAATTGTCATAAGAGGTTTGTTTATGATGAGGACTGTGACCTTGGAGGCCAGCACAATGGCACTCTGCATCTTTTGAGAAGATTATAGTGTAATTATAACTCTAATGGGCTTCAGGCAAAGACTCTTAAGTAACCAGAAAGTTCCTGTTTTCTCTCTCAGTAAGGCATGTGCAGGTGATATATTGGGACTAGCTCACAGGTATGGTACTTCTCAAAAACATGTCAGCAATTAAAAGAGAAGACAAATGAATTTCCAGAAATAAATCCCTTACATTTAGAAGGGGACCTTCAAACATAAGCAGTAGCTACTTTCCTTCGGTGTGTCTCTTTATCTCTCCCTCTTCCTAACTCTACTTTTACCTCTGGTTTCATTTCTTTGTCTCTGTATTATTTTTGGTCTTTGTATCTGTGTTGTTCCTCTGTAAACCTGCCTTATCTCTAGTATCTGGCCTGTGCCTCTGTCCTAAAGGAGGATCAACTCTGTCTCACGGACCATATAATCCTTTACACTCAATGAAATAATACTTTAGTGTCTATTTTTCAAGATACTATGCCAGGCCAAAGGAAAAGAAACCCAAAGCAACGCTCTTAATTCCATTGTCTCAATGAATATAAGCAGGAAATGTCATGTAAACTAACATTCCGAAATGTTATATTCCAGTGGATATAACAGATGATCTGTAATCAGCTTATAATTTCTGTAATAGTCTATACTAGACCGGCCAGACCTAGATTTTACTCGTAGCTACTTCTGGCTATGCAACGGAATTCTCTGATGTCCTTCTGATGATCTACCTGAAGGCACTTTTATAGCAGCTGAGAATTTACCTCAATCTGGGAAGGACTTTGAGAGGCAGTATCATCCATCCTCTTCCTCTTCATAAGAAAGATATTCATAGAGATAAAGAGAGAGAATAAAAGAGAGGTGGGATTCCCTTCTTATTTTTAAGGCTTTGTCCTGGAGCAAAAGAGAAATTTCTATGAAAAGAATCTAATGGTATTTAATATTCATTAAACACCTAAGGTGTGCCAAAGACCGTGCTAAGCATTTTGCATACATCAACTCATTTAACATGTACAAGAATCCTGAGAAGTAGGTGCTATTATCAGGAAACTGAACCGTGGTATTTTGTGGCTACTATGAGCTGGTTCTTCACACACACTAACCGCATTCAACTGCTGAGCAGTTCTTCATAGTAGGCATTATTATCTCTATTTTATGGGTCAGTAAACTGAAGTTTAAGAAGTTTAATATTTGACTAAGCTAATATAGATGGTAAACGGTAATTTTGAATCTATATTCAGGCCCATAAGAGTACTCCACATCTTAGAGTACTCCGTTTCCCTCCCATCATGCTCCCTCCTGAGCTCATTCCAGTCAAGATTTTATGTTCTTATGTCTAACCTAGATCCCCATAGTAGAGTTTATCTTTTTTCCCTCAGTATCAATCACTAAATCAAAAATATTTATCATGATTTTTCAATATCTACTCTGTGCAAAGTCTAGTGCTCAGAAGGGAAAGAGATAGAAAAATAAATAGGAACTGGTCCCTGCCCTCAAGGAGTGATGATCTTAATTGGGAAGAAGAAAGAGAATCTCCTAATGAAGTTAAATGGCTTTTCCACACAACAATGGAAAACATGACATGAAGCAGGATATGATGAATGGATGAAAGAATGTCACCGACAATATGTGCTGGAGACTTTCAGATGAGGGAGAAATGGGGAGCAGATGGTCACTCTTCTCTGCATAATACACTTTCATGTATGTAAAGCTCATCATTAGGCCCTTCCGGGATCCTTTGTTTAGGATAAATCTTCTCATCTTTCCTTGAGAATATTATTCCCCACTCCTTTTATCCTCTCCCTGCTTCTGTGCAAAGCATGGCTGTACATGTTGAATGCATTGATGTTTCTTAGACAAGGTGGCATCTAGAAAACAATTCAACAATATGAATCCAGAGAATCTTTCCTTTGAGTTCCTGTGTGAGTGGAGCCTTTTCTTCAGGTCATTAGACCACTCCCAGGCAATAATGAAAAACCAGTGCTGTCCCAGTGTACTCTTCGTTCTGATATCCCTGAGGAGATGAAAACATACCCACTGGTATTTTCACATTACTCTTGGGACTGGAGTACATGACCATTCCTACACTGCAGCCCATGTGGTAGACTTCAGGATGAGTGGGAGGTGGCGGAGGAAGCATGGGAAAATGTCTCAGCGCTCTCTTAGCACCAAGATGTACACTTCCCACCCAGGTAGTGGGGGCACCTTTATAGATACATTCTTAGGTGACCCCTTTAAAAAATAAATACTCTTGACTCCTGTGTTGCACAATCTCTTACTTAAAAAGGCCTAGGGGTGTGTTTATGGGGCCGGATGAGGGAGGGTGGGTGATGCAAAGTAAGATAACTGCTGTTTGGGCTGAAAACAGAGTAGTTGGGAAAGAAATGCAAAAGACTTGAAGGGCCGAATCCACAAAGTGCAGATGGAGAGCCCTGAAGTAAATCATACCTACTTCACCATCCTGCCAGGGACTAAAACCTGGTGAAAAGTTCATGGCTATGGAAATATATGCACTGATTTTTTGGGTTTTTTACCCTTTAGTCAAATGTCAAACACAAATCCTAGGAGACCAAAAAATTTAGGCCATCATAAATGCCCTCTATCTCGAATCAAAGATGACAGAGAGAGGGAAAACCGACATGATGACCTGGAGAGATTTTATCTCCTAGACAGTTTTCAGGATACATGTTTCACAAAGAGTTGTTCAAAGTCACTTTTGTGTCCCTTCCTGTTGTCACCTGATAAGTTCAAGGCATCTAGTTTGCCAGAAGACAAGTCCCTGCAAAGAAACTGCCAACAATCTTTGATTCATGTTCTCTGTTACAGTATGTTAGAAACTTTCTCAAGAGCCTTTAATTCCCCTCTTAGGGTGAATTGAGTTCTGTGACAAGGAACACAATCACCAACCCAGGCTGCTCCTGAGGGGCCCTTGTGCAGCCAAGCCCATGACTAACTCATCCAGCTAGAGACCAACAGGCAGCAGGGAGCCCTACAGGCACACAGGGTCATGCGAAGAGGACTCCAGTGCTGAACTCTGAGGCAGAAGACTCAGAGCTTTAGCTGGAGATGTGCCATTGTCATTTAAGCTTATTCACCTTCAGATTCATTATCTTTAAATGGTGCTAATTATATTACAACATATACCCATGGGTGTTGGGATACTTAAGATAGTCTGTGTTACAGCATAGCAGGAAATAGTTGTTTAATCTACGTATCCCATTGTCCAAGGAGAAAGGAGTTTGTAGGAAAGAAGTGGGTCAAAGAAAATAAAGACAGAACAGAGTGATGGCTTCAGGACAGTTACCTAAACCCTGTACAGTAGTCTATTTTGGTGGCTGAGGATATTAAATTTGAACTTTCATGAAACACATTGTTTCAAACTCAACTTCGTATTGTTCACTTTTGCATTCTGTGCATGTAACTGTTGCTCACTAGAGGTTACATGGGAGATAAATGGATGGATGAGTGATGGACTCCTCTAAGGAGTCACTCGATATTTTCCTCAAAGTGATGGCCTAATCAACCATAGCAGGTTATGTCTCAGAGACCATGGGGGTGACCCCTTCCAAGCGTGACAGTAACACACTACCTGGAAGGACATCATCGTGGAAATCATTTCCATCTGAAACTCTTCAAAGCACATCAGAATCTCACTCTCACTGTGCTGGCAGCACCCTTTACAGCCCGAGTCCTTTCCTATTTCTGCTCAAGCCCATCTGCACATGGGTTCAGTATGTAATCTTGCCTGCTATAGGATTACTGATGACTGACAGCCATTCCCTGAGAACATCAAGTCTGCCTGTAGCCTGGCTGTGCATGGTTGCTTCATGGTGACAGGATTAAGTGCTGAAGCTTCTCCAGGGACAGCCCATGCTCAGGATGTGTGTCTGAGATACTGTCAAACATGGCAGCCAGGGGATGGCTACTAGGCAATGATGCCTCCTGTGCATGAAGAGCATCACAGAAACAAAGCACCAAGACCCACTTGCAGGCTAGCTTCCCTGAGCACCTTACATTTGTTTGTCTGGCCAGGAAGATGTTGGTGGCAAGCAAAGGACCCCATCTGCCTTACCTCCTTTATTTTGATAGGTGTTTTCCCAGTAATTAAATGTGTTATAACCTCAAAACCCAGCTGGATGCCTTGTAGACATACAACACACTCTCATCTAAGTCCAGGGATTAAACCTCCTGAACCAAATGTTTGACAGGACATATGAGGAAGAAGGAAGTAGGAAGGTAAACAAATGATTGCAGTTTCTGGAACCGTCAGAACACACTGGGGTTTGGCCACTGAAAGGGAAGAATCAGCCCACTGAATTCATAAGTAGGATTAATACGTGTGTGTGTTTTTTTTTTTTACTACTCAACAATTAGATTCAGAAGAACGTTTTATTCTCAGGAACACTTGACTTTCAATTGTTAACTCTTAGTTTGTGATGAATATTAAGGCTTCAATGAAAAATATAGGTCTTGCTCATATAATCTAGCTCACAAATGGAGCTAGATTGGGGGAAAAGACCTCCTACATCCTCTGTGGATCCCACTACTTTTTTAATCAGCCCAGTAAGCTGAAGTTAAGAACATACTCCAGGTTTGGGATGAGAACAGGTCTTAATTCCTGTTATTTGCATCCCCCTCTCCTATCCCACCACCTCTTCCAACCCCCCATGGCCTCACAGCCCCGGGGGCACTGCCCAAATAAGTATTCCCTCTCCATTTGCCAATTGGGCTCAAAATTCTTCAGGAGGAGAAGAAGTGGTACCATCTAAAGGAAAATTCTTATCACTGTTGTTAAAACTAATAGTAGGAAATGACAGACCTGGGGGACTGAGGTAATTGGTCTTGTTCAGATGGACCCGGATCACAGTAATTTAGGTCTTTGGGGAAGCCTGTCCCCATGTGCTCTATCACCTTGCTGGGCAGGCAGAAGGTGACTTTCTTACTTTCCTTGAGTGATGACATGGATCGCTTCTGAGAGAAGCTGAGATATGAAACCAGTACATCCTTTTCTCACTTGTTCTCTTCTTGTTTTTGTCATTTGACTACCCGGCATTGCTCTGCTTGCTATTGGTTATTAATGATCCTCTCCTTATTTTGGCCAGTTTCTTGAAACCTTTAGCCACCACTGAGGCTGTCTCTTCTAGAAATACTAACGTTAATATAGGCTTGTTGTCGATGACTCCTGTGGACATAAGGTCATTTAGAATTATATAATGATAGAGATCATTCACTTCTACATACTAGTTTATAGAATGGGACACAGAGGCTAGAGAGTTGTAACGGATTACCCAAATTCAAATGGATTATTGTGGCTGAACAGAAATGAGAATCCAGGTGTTCTAGCTCCAAGCTCACTGATCATCCTGGCCATTGAGTTCCTTACCAACCCTTTTCAATGATTCTACTCCATACTCCATGATTAAACTTCTCTTGTTTTCCTATATTCATTTGCTTGAGAATTTTGCATCTCACTTTTTATCCATCTTGTTCTCTATAATCTCTGTGTCTACTACCATGTTTCCTCCTTCTGCACCCCCAACCCACCCCAACTATTGCTCTCTGTTATTCAGTCACCTTTAGGAAGACACACAGAATGGGGTGAATGGAAAATAAATTCTGTTATTACTTGTCAGCGAAGCCTGAGGGAAGTTATCAAGAAGCAGCTCTTCCTAGAGATGCTTCTACTATCCCTGTTATAATTGTGGCTGAAATTTCAATATCAAAGTTTAAAGTATTATGGTTTCCCTTTCACTTTCTTTTATTTGCAGTTAACCTGGGAGGAGAACATATCCAAGGAGGAATGCTCAATGCAGTAATTCCCAACCCAGGTCACACTGCAGGATGAAGAACCATCTAAATGTGCTATCTTGGACTCCAGGAGTACAAACTAGATGGAGATGGGTATAGGGAAGGGGATGGACAGAGAAGATGCCAGAGGAGGAACAATCTGGGGGAGTAGGTGGACCACAGAAGTTGGAGGAAAGGATTTTCCATCTTTGGTTTGGTATTCTAGTACAGATGGAAAAGAAGGCAGGTGAGTAAGTTTTGTTTCAAGAAAAGGAATAGAACTGGGTTAGAAGAATGTGGTAGTGATTAATTAGGGCCCCTAGGAACCAAGGTAAACACAAGAGCTGTAATGCTACTGTGGTGGTTTGGAGAGTCAGAGATAGACTTAAAGAAAAAGGGGATGGAACACTGCAGGACTGGACATTAGGAAATGCGGTTTTACTGTCAAATTTCTTATGTGACTTTGAGTATGAGATTTCTCCTTTCCGGGCCTCAGTCTCTTTAACTGTAAAATGAGTCAGTTGGACTTGATTATCCCAAGGTCTTGATTTCTTCTAATTCCACCGATGCCCAAATTCCCTAACGTTGCAGTTCCGCTTGACCAACCTGGGTAAGTGTAACTTTCCCTTGGCATCTCCACAAAGAAGCTGAGTCATATCCTTTCTCTTCTCTTGCATGCCTCTCCTCCAAAAAGCAAACACTTTTTGAGTCTTTTATATCAAACAAATCCAAGCATCTTTTTGAAGACTTGTTTTTCTGAAGGCACAAAGCCCTGGGGCACAATTCCTCGTGAACTCCCTCCCCACCTTACCCCTGCCTTTCTTTTTCCCAAACTCATCCTCTATACCTAGCCGGTGGAACTCATTTAAAGTGTAAATAATAGAAAATCAGGAACCTCCTGCTTCTTATAATGATAACACTTCCCGTAATTCGCATGATAAAATTCGACTGATTTCAGACAGCATTGCTTAGGACAGACAGGTGACACTGGGGCTCTATGAGGGGAATAAATTACCACCTCAGGTTCTATGCCATCACAGCTGTGGATACGTATTGGCTGACATTCAGCCTCAAACAAAAGCACAAAGCCTTGTCTAATGGAGCAATGAAAAAGCATATCTAGGAAATATTAACAAGTTCCGCATGGTAATTTATGCAAATACATGCCATAACCTAGCTGAAGAGGTTCAGCTTACACCTATAGAAGGGAGCTGCACTAGCCAGGGATTTTATGGAACTGATACCATCTCATTACATCTCAGAACTTGTGGGTTTCCATACAAATTAGCACTGGAGAAGGCAAAGGTGGCAATTAGTCCTCAGACCACCTGCATCAGAATTACCTTGGGGTGCCTATTAAATGCAGTTTCTTATGGCAGACCCATTAAAATCAGAAGCCCTTTGAGTGGGCCTGAGAACATGCATTTTAATAAGCTCCCCTCCCCCCCACCCCAGGCAGATTAGACCATCTTTCTGAACTTGGCCTCCCATAGTCAGTACTGTCAACATCTAGGTTAGTCACACAATGCCCTACTCTCTTACTCGATGAATTGTCTAAGTCGCTTCACTATTCTCACCCTCAAGTTCCTCATCTATAAAATAAGAGGTGGACCCAATGACCTCTTAAGTGTTTCAAGCTGAGATTCTTTTGTAAGTCCAAACACGGGCCAATTCTGCAGGCCAAACAAAGCATACATGCAGGTGGCCAGTTGGCAGACTGTCTGGATGGACCGTGTAGCCACATATCTCTGCAGTTCTGCGGCCTCCCAGGAACAAGGAAGACTGCATAGCCTCCCCATCCATCATAAATCTGCCTCTCTGATTTCTTGCCCACATGGTCCTTTTTAGTCTGGAAGCCATGCTTACTCCACTGCTTCTGCCAGAGCTCTGTCTAGACCCAAATCTTTTCTCATATTGGTGACTTAGGTTTTTTTAAAATTTAAGTATAGTTAATTTACAGTGTCATGTTAGTTTCAGGTATACAGCAAAGTGATTCAGATATATACACACATACATATATATATATATATGTATATATATTCTTTTCAGACTCTTTTCCCTGATAGGTTATTACAAAATATTGAGTTTAGTTCCCTGTGCTATACAGAGGTCCTTGTTGGTTACATATTTTATGTGTAGTAGGGTGTATGTGTTAATCCAAACCTTCTAATTTATCCCTCCTCCACTCCTTCCCCCTCTGGTAATAATAAGTTTGTTTTCTATGTCCGTGAATCTTTCTGTTTTGTAGATAAGTTAATTTGCATCTTTTTTTTTTTTTTTTTTTTTAGATTTCACATATAACTGATATCGTAGGATATTTGTCTTTGTCTGGCTTACTTCACTTAGTATAATAATCTCTAGGCATATATCCAGAGAAAACCATAATTCAAAAAGACACATGCACCGCAATATTCATTGCAGCACTATTTACGATAGCCAAGACATGGAAGCAACCTAAATGCCCATCAACAAATGAATGGATAAAGAAGACGTGGTATATATATATATATACACAATGGAATATTATTCAGCCATAAAAAACAATGAAATAATGTCATTTGCAGCAACAAGCAACATGGATGAACCTAGAGATTATCACACTAAGTGAAATAAGCCAGACAGAGAAATGTTTAGGTTTTTGAAGGTAAAAGCCATTATGTTCTTTATTTCTTTGTTTTGCTTTTGAAACCTGGTTATATTTTCCACTGGTTATATTTTCCACTCTTTAGTGTCTCTCCTCTAGGGAAATAATACTTTGTATATTTTATATTCTACAATATTGCTAACACCTTCTAGGCACCTGTTATATAGTAGGCTCTTAGTAAATATTCATTGACTGAAGGAACTCAAGGAAAATTACCTGCTGGGATAGGGAATGGGAAAGAGGGAACTAGAAAGCTATATACCTGGCAGGGGTATATTTTAATAGCTCAATATATTAGTACATAAAACTAACATTTATTTACAACCAAATATGCTCAAGTTTTTCTACACATAGTATCACATTTATTCCTTATACGTCTATGAGGCAGCTATTAATATATTCATTGTACCTGAGGAAAGTGGCCTCAGACAGGTTAAAATACTTATCCAAGCCTTCACATTTGTAAGTTGCTGAGGATGGATTCAGTGCCAGGTTTGTCTGACAATAAAACATTGACAATAAAATATTTCCATCTCAGCTCTGTGTCTCCCAAGGGAAGGTCCAGCAAAGAAGTGTTAATCCATTGTTTCATCTAAGTCAGTTTTTCCCCTACTTATTGTTATTTCCTTCTTTTCTGAAACTAGTTTGTCTGTCTTGTTAAGAGATTAAAAGCAATATTGGAGTTTGTTTAGGTTGGAGCTCAGCTGTTTCTGCAACCAAGACAGCCAACTACTGACTCCTGGCATAGCTGGGTTGAAGTGAAGCTCAGAGGCCCAAACCACACGGCCACCACGCAGGGACTGGGGACATTTCTCAGAGCTCATGTCTCCAGGTTACACATTGCCTTCTCTTTAATCTTCCACACTTTTCCAGGCACCCGTTATTCCATGAGTGTTCCCTAGGTGCTCTCGTCTGCACTCCTCATGATTTCTCAGGTTACATAAGCTTTGGGAAGGATGGAATGTGGCCAGATGAAACAAGGGTAATCCAGGCAGAGGGATCAGTGTGGGCAAAGACTCTGTGTGGCTCTAACAGTCCAACAGAAGTTTTAATCCTACATTGTCTTCATTATTAGAGGTACTCAGAGGCCCTTTTTCTTATTTCTCTTTTTTCCTTTTTTGCCTCTCTTTATCTCTGCATGGCTCACATACAAACTCCCTGAGAAAGAATCTCACTGTTCAATGGGTCCTTATCGTTCCTGCTGAGCAGAGCGCTTGAGCCAGGCCATCTGACAGCTTGATGGCCAAACAGAGGCCAATGGTCCATTTGCAGGGTCAGGTTTCCTCATGAGGAGAGTGGGCGTGGCAGGCCCTTGGTGCTTAAGAGTTTTCTCTGCAATAGCCTCTCCTTCTGCTCAGCTGAATGCCTGGCCATTCAGCACACACAAGTGCAGACACACGGGCAACAGTTATTGCTGGGCAAAAATGTACCTAGGTAGACATAGCTGTGTGTGTGGGGGTGGGGTGCTGTGGAAGACGTAGTCAGCAGCAGTGGAAAGAGCATGATAATGAACAAAGAACAAGTATTACAAGATGGCCCACTGTTGGTGATCTGCCACCTTCTGTATCTAGAGCTGTGCAAAGGACGTTCCTCTGTGGACTCAGTTTCCGAAACACAAAATCTAGCTTCTGTCTCCTTAAACTCTTCCCCTCTCCTTTTTATTGGAAGGCATCCGGCCATGGAAAACTGTCAGCCCACCACATGGCTTGCAGCCACAGCTCCTGATTCTTCTTAGAGCAGAATGTGTACGTCACTGGTAGAAGCACAGCTGGGACACAGGCAAACTGGGAGGCAATGCCTATGGTTTTTCCTAAATTCAAAGCACAGCCTGTATTCTGGCCCCACTGGACTCCATGTCATCTCTCTCTCTCTGTTTTCGTTCTGAGTGTGCCTGCCTTTGGTTATGGTGAGGTCTGGTTTCATCACTTTCTTCCTCAAGTCTTTTCTGTAACTGCTCTCTTTGTTCCCAAAGGCCCACTGCATGGGGGTGTCTTTGTTTTTCTCACAAATGGAGTTGTCAGCATTGAAAGCTCTTTTCAGAGAGGCAGGGAGGAGGCTCTTGGTTGTCTGAGTCACAATCAGATGCGTTATTTGCACTTCTATCTGCTTTCAGGCATTCGGCATAAACATAATGTCATAGAGAGATCCAGTATTCGTGGGCTTAGGATGGAGTGAATGTGTGTGTGTTGGGATAGGGCATGGCACAATTCATAAGAGGAGAAAAATGAGACAGAATACAAAGGGGAAGAAACAGAGGAAGAGAGGAGGAGCTTTTCACAGGAAAGCCATTGGTAATGGTACCACAGCCCCCAGGCTTCAGTATCTTCCCCCCAGGGGAGTGTTTTTAATGTCAGATCTTTTCAAGGCTCCCTTCAGCTCAGGGATTAAGTGGGCGTTTGGGCATCATCCCGTGTGACATCCAGAGTGACATCCATCAAGTGCCCCTTTGGGATCCTCTTCGGGTTGATGAAATTAGAGTTGTCACTGTGGATACAGGCAGCTCCACAGTGGCTGTGACCAGGAACACCAGCCCGAGGAAGGAAAGCCACAGTGCATGTTTTATTCTGGGCAGTCTCCCTGGGTGCCAGGCTCTGTGCCCCAAGGGCAGTGCTTCAGCCTTCACTTTTCATTTGTCACCCCTGTTTTATGTCTGTCCTCCCTAAGGTGGTCTAGAGCTGAGGAATGAGCGAGACGGCCCTCCTCTGCAGGCTGGAGGCCAAGTTCACACGTCACCAGAAGGACCCCAGTTTGGCTTTGCCAGGTTTTTCACACCCTGCACAGCTCTGCAAAATGCCCTTTCATGAGCTGATTCTGATGGATGAGAGCTCTACTCGGGGACTGGCTGTCAGTCCCTGTGTGATCCTGGTTTCATGACCACACTTGCAAGGACTGCTGATGGGGACGTCAATGAAATAACTCCAGCCATTGCTTTTCTTCCCCATGGCGCTCAGCACTGCTAGGGAAAGATGCTTTGCAGTTTATCAACAACAACAATTAGTGGAGGGGTAACTGACTGTGAAAGGAGGCCAGTTAGGGCGGCAGGGACCATCTAACCTTACATTCCTGGAGCCAGGACCTCCCAAGGGAGCAGACTACCTCCTGAACAAGCAGTCACTGAGCTGTGGAGGAGACACATCTTGAGTTCCATGGGGCCAAAATTTAGGCAATGCTGGCCTGGGGCTGGAGTGAACATAAAATTGCAATGCCTGACAAAGTCTCTTTGTTGGATTAAGCTTCTGATTCTGAAGGGAGAGTCATTTCCTTAATGTGCAAAGCCACAGGTTCACAGGCTGGCCATTAGAGCTGGAAATGACCTTCATTGTGTGATCTGGGGCCACTCCTGTAAATTCCTGCAGAAGATAATTTGCCTGGACTCAGTGATAATATCTAGTCATTTCCCAGAATTCAGGGATAGTATCTAGTAATTCATGGTTGGAGATCCAGTTATGTAAGATATTAGTTCCTGCTAAAATGCAAAAACCTCACGGAAAGGATAACACACAGAGCATTGAAAGTCAATAATGTGATTAAGATAATAGCAATAACAACCAACATTTATCAAGATGTTATCACCAGGATCGTCATCGTCATCGTCACCATCAACATCAAGCCATTAACGTGTCCTGTATTGAGATATATTTGTTACAGGAACCATTTTAGGCACTTTCAGTGCATTACTCCTTTGATCTTCATTACGACACTATGAGGTCAGCGTCACCATTATCCTCTTTTTTGTAGACAGGGAAAGTGGAACAGAGTATTTAAGTAAGTTGGCCCAGGCTACCAAACATAGGTGTTGTAAAAGCAAGCAAACATAGGTGCCAGAATTCTAAACTACGAGCTCTTCTCAGTTATCTGGGGTCTTTGACATTAACCACCGTGTAGCCGGGGTAGAGCAAACAGATGGGTCTTTATGTCAATCCTAGGGCTGTGTGACGATGGGCCTCTCTATGGCTGATTCCGTTATCTCTGACATGAGAATACAAGTACAAATCGAGTCAAGAGGTCCAGAATTAGGTGGAGGCAAGGGAGTTGCCTGGGTACAAGATTGAAGGAGATGCTCCCCTCAGGGTAGTGCATGAGGCAGCCCTGCACTCTGACCCTGGAAGTCAGTGCCTCCTTATGTTTTGTGGCCCAAGCAAGTGGACACCCACTAACCTCATCCTCGTCTTGGCCCTAGGAGCAGAGGTTAAATGAGATCCTTTATTCGGGTTTCTGGCATATAATAGGTTCTTAAATATACATTTCCTTCTTATTCTTGAGACTAATATTATTAGATCTTTCCTAGGGAGCACAACTGATTACAAGACAAGGAAGAGATGGCAGAGACCTACCGTCCTTGGATTGGGGTATAAGAGACAAGAAAGGGAACCAGGAGGGCTGTGATGACAAACTCATAGCTGCTTAGGCTCTGCTTGGTTCACTGGAGGCCACCAGAGGCTTTTCCGTCTCACGTGTTGAAGATCTCACTTTAAAGGAGCGGGGAACCAATGCATCTGCGGTCCCCGAGAGTCTGTTTCCGGGCTCCTCAGACACTTACTCTGTGTCGTGTTCAAGGTGTTTGTGTTCCCCCAGCCATTCTGCAATCATGCCTGCTCTCCGCAGGGCACCCACATGTGCTTCTCAGCAAAGAGGCCCCTGCCAGGGGAGGGGATCACTTTGTATAAGCAAAATGACCCTTTGGAATAGCAGGGTATGATGGCTTGAGGGCACCTTCCAGACCATTTCATCAAACTCTCTAATTTTAAAGATGCTGCATCTAAGGCCCAGGGCAGAGGAGTGACTTATCTCCTGTCCATAGGTTAGGGTGCACTGGGTCTTCTGTTCTGGTTTTACATAGCTTTCTGCACTGTGCATGCAGTGTGCCACCAACGAGGTTAGCAGTGGACATTGCAGGGCAGGAAGCTTGCTCTGAACAGCCTAGCCTTTCCCTTTTGGAGAAAACTCCTTTTAGAAAGCTTGAGGATGACCCACCCTTTCCTGTCCAGAAATTCCAAATTATGTATCAGTAACTTTCATGAAAGAAGAAACTATATTACATACCCCTCCTCTCTGGGTAGGGGGGATAGAATAAGTGAACTGTGTGTGTGTGTGTGTGTGTGTGTGTGTGTGTGTGTGTGTGTGTGTAGGTGATGGAGAATTTGGAGCTTATAGTAGGTAACAAAAGAGTTTCTCTTCCTGTGAAAGCTAATTGCAACATTTTCCATTCCCAGGATCTAGCACAGGGCTTGGCACAATACAGGCTCAGTTTCTGAGCATCTCCCTTTCCTCCCCTGCCATCTTGTATTCCCAGCCCTATGCTCCTAGAGGAAGAGCTGAGTTAATCTCAACCATATGGATGTTGCCACCACAGCATGATATTTATGCTTTAGGGTGCTACTGCTTTATGCATCTTTCTCCTCCTTCCCTATCTTCCTAATGATGACAAAGTCATAAGGCCAGTTCTGCTCTCTTTTCCCTCGTCACAAAGTGGCTCCTTCTAGGAGTCTGGTTGCTTGTTAATTACTGATGAAATCTGATCTAATGGAGCCCCCAGCCTTATGGATGCTCTGATTCCCTGAGACCTGGGAGCTGAGTATTTAGATGGGTATTTAAGGTAATGTCTCCCTCAGCCTTGGGGAAAGTAACGAAGTCAACATTGACCCCAAGTACCAAATGCTTCTGAGAGAAATGCTTGCCATGTACTATTGTCCTTCCCAGATGATTTCTCTCTGGTCACAATGATTCATATAATCCAGCCAGAAATAATTTTGAGGCAATTTGGAATAGCCAAGTAATTATGATATCTGCTTGTAGGTTTGTAGTCCTGAATTATCTTAGAAACTGGAAAAATTGCCTCTGCATCATTCATTCCTGTATATTCAGTGCTTGTGTGCGTGTGTGTTGGTGTAAATGCTTATTTAGACTAATTGGCTTTGATAATATAAAAATAATTCCATCAACATAATTTTATTTAAACTTTGCAATAACCCTGTATGGTTATTTCTATTATCTACATTTTTCATTAAAAAAAAAGGACATGGGACTTCCACAGTGGTCCAGTGGTAAGTAATCTGCCTTCCAATGCAGGGGAACTCTGGTTTAATCTCTGGTTGGGGAACTAAGATCTCACATGCCGCGGGGCAACTAAGCCCATGTGCCACAGCTAACATAGCTAAGACCTGAGGCAGCCAAAAAAAAAAAAAAAAGACTTGTCTGAAGTCATCTAGCCAATAGGAAGCAGAGATGAAACTTAAAACCAGGTGTATTGATTTCACATTTAGTGATTGTTCAGTGACACCAGAGTTACTTTCAGAAACATTCCCAACATGTATTGGTGCCCTGCTTCTCAAAGTACGGTCCACAGACAAGTGGCATGGGCATCTCCTGGGAGCTGTCTAGAAATGCAGCATTTCAGGTCTCACCCCAAACATACTGAACCACAGTCTGCATTTTGACAAGATTCCCAGGCAATTCCTCTGCACAATGAAGTTGGAGAAGCAATGCTTTAGAGCAGTGCTACTCAATAAATATATGGTATGTATTACATATGTACTTTGAGTTTTCTTATAGTCACTAAAAGGTAAAAAGGAACAAGTGAAATTAGTTTTACTTTTATTAATACATTTAGCCTCAAATATTGAACATATTATCGTATTAATACGTGTCAGTATAAAAATGATTAGTGAGACGTTTTATATTCTTTGTTTTTTGGACTAAGTCTTTTGCAATCTGGTGTGTATTTTATACTTACACACCTCAGATCGGGCTGGACATATTTCATGGATTCAAATGCACTTGTGGTTAGTGATAGCCCTACTGGATTGTATAGATGTAGAATGGTGACGGAGTGGGGTTCTCGAACTTCAGCACAGATCAGCATCATTGGGAGGGCTTGTAAACACACATGGCTGAGCCTCCACCTACAGAGTTACTGAGTCGCCAGATGCTGCAGCTGCTCCCAGGACCACGCTTTGAGAATCGCTGCTCTACAGGTTCTTTGGCCCCTTAGAAACCATAAGGTTCTGTATTTAAATGAGAAAAACAAAGAGGACCCAAGAATACAGGGGCACAAATCTCAACCAGGAGAAAGAGCGTCAGCTTCTCAGCCTGCCAGGAGGAGTGAGTAGGATGGTTGCTGGGTCCTGGACCTAGCTGTCCACAGTAAGACAAATCAGAATGCAGATTTTTACCTGCCTTACAAAGGATGTGTATCTGAGTCTAGATGCACTGACTGCAGTGTTCATTGTCTCACTAATCATTTTTATATTGACACATATTAATATGATAATATGTTCAATATTTGAGGCTAAATGTATTAATAAAAGTAAAACTAATTTCACTTGTTCCTTTTTACCTTTTAGTGACTATAAGAAAACTCAAAGTACATATGTAACTAAACTAAAGGTTAGTTTCAGAGGGTGTATCTAGACATCCGTGGGCTTTCTTGACACTTTCCTCCCCCTGGACCCAACACAGAATCTCTTACCACGTTGTATCCTCTTCCTTGAAAACTACCTCATTCCTTATGTCTCCATCCCACCTCCCTCCTGTCTTACCTGGAAACCCCCTGGTAGTTATCCCTGCTTCTAAGCTTCTCCCACTCCCCAATTCATCCTGCACACTGCAGCCAGATACCTTTTTCAAAGGTAAATTTGTCCGCGTCTCTTCTCCGATTTAAACAACCCCAAAATCTTCCCCTGAACCTCAGCATAAAGTTCCACCTTATTCGCTGACCTTTGATGCACTTAATGGCAGTCTTCGCCCACTCTGCAGTCACACAAGGCATTGTTCTCCCTTCAGCATCTTGCTCCGAGACACTGACCTTCCTCCTTTTTGAACAAGAAACAGAAAGCTTTTTTCTGACTCTGGGCCTTCACACACATGATCCCTCTGCTTGGAATTCTCTTTCTCCTCTGATTTGTTGGGCCTGCTGTGCTTCCTTCAGGTCTCAGCAAATGCCACTTCCTCCGAGAAGGCTGATTGGACCACCCTATGGAAAGTAGCTTTCCCATCCTCTAGGTTTATTAGAGCACCTGATCATTGTTTTCATGCCATTTAACACCATTTGTATTACTTGTTTACTTGAGCATTTTCTGCTTCATATTGGCTTCCCTCAATAGTCTACAAACAACCAGAAGAAAGGTAGCACATATTTGGTTCACTTCTATGTACAATTTAACCCAGCACCATGACCAGCACGGTAGTAGAACCTTATGTATCTGTTGGATGAATGGATAATTCTGTCATGTTAATAAATTAAATGGTATAAACGACAGAAAAGATGATCTTGAGTATGTTTCCAACTGCTCAAGGCCACTGGCTAATAGTAGCAGAAGAAGTATTGTTTTAGTCAACAATATTAACGTTAATATAAGCATATATGTTCTGAATGTTCAGAAATGGTCCAAGAAAACAAAAATGGACCAGGCCAGGCTAGCTGGGTTGTGAAGATCAATGTCAAGAAGAAAACGTATCAGTTATTCACAGCAAAATATTTGTCGGGAGAGGCAGCCTAGTGCCATAGAAGACAACGATTATTTTCTTTATTTGGACAACAAGTAGAAACTAATAGCTCCTTTGCCATTTTAAGTTAAATTGAATCCAGCATCGTTGCTTACTGTAGAATTTTATTTTTAGGCTTTAGTTACAATCTCTAAGATGTATCCCATTTCCTTTTGTATCCAGATCACGGCTATTAATTCCCAGTATCTTTGTTGCTTCCCAGTGTAGGTGCAGACAATATGCAATCTCAGGAAGAAGGGATTGCCTGCCCCTCAAAGGGGTGCAGCCCGAGAAATCCAAGAGGCGGCTTGGCCGCAGTCTCACGTTTCATAGCTGCTGGTCCAGGCTGGACTGCAGAGCACTGGGGCTGGGGAGTAGGGGCGCTTCGTTACCTGTTGCAGAAGTTCCAATAAATCAGGCAGAATCCCACAGAGGGGCCCCACCGATTCCGGCATTTAGGCGAGAGGCGAGCAGAAACAGCACTAACCCATTCTTCATCCTGCCTGGCGCTGCCTTTCTCCTGGAGGTGCCTTTTGTTGTGCCCTGACTAAAATGGAGTTCTGGAGCCTGTGCTATTGTGAGCCTCATGAGCTGGCTCCCAGTGTGTATTTGGGGGGGGGGGGGCGCACACCTCATATGCCTTTCCTCCCTCGTTTCTCCTTTTTATTATCATTAATAATGCAATATTGACACCAGGCTGCTAATGAGCCTAAACTCCCTCCTGTTAGTTTATTTTTCGCTTTCAGACTGTCACTTCAGAGTAAATTACTTTTCTCTGCATCTTGTTCCAGTCATATTACACCAGCATGACCCTCCCCGTCCCACCCCGTTCTAATTTCAGGATTATTCAGTTTCTCTCTCTACAGTTTACTAAGCAAGGGAGGGCGTCCCATCTATCATAGTTAAACCTGCGCCACATGGCCTCTCCTGCAATTGAGACATCACTCTTGTTGCGCTGGATCCAGTTGGGTTTTAAATACTTACACAATACACATAGATATAACCTATAAATAAGTAAGTAAATAAATAATGTATAGCCATCTCTGGATGTTATTTCTGGATCTCTGTGGAGGAAGATTTAGAGGCGAGGAGGCAGAGTGAGACCTGTTTTGGAGGGAGGGAGCTGAATACAGACAAGCTGTGGTCCTCGCCATCCGCTGCCACTGCCGTCTGCTCAGTTCTGGCTCCTGTTCATTTCATGGCATGCTAAGCATTTCCTTGTCAATTGGGAGATGTCTGGATGTGAAAACAACCAACATTAAGTAGATATTTTGTGCCAGCACGACAGCAAGTGTCTCAAATATGCTTTTGTCTCCTGTTCAAAGATGCTAAACTGGTCTCCATCAAGCAGCCACCATTTCTGTGTGCTTCCTTTGCTATTTGGGACCACAAAGGACTGAAAACTCAGTACTGCTTTCTCTCCCTTTAAATTCCTCCCTGCTTCCTTTCTCTCTTCCTTGTCTTCATATAAGGACTCTCAAGCCTTAGTTGAAATCCTAGCTCTGTCATTTGCTACGTGATCTTGGAGAACTAATTTAACCTATCTGTGTCTGTGTCCTTGTCTATGAAGCAGTGATAATAATAGTATTTATTTCATACTGTTTTGAGGACTAAATGAATTAATACGTGTAATGTGTTTAATATGACACTTCATACTTTAAAACACTCCATAGATCTTTTTTCCTTATTCTTCCTTTTCTTCTTCCCCTCCTGTCTTTTTTTCAATCTCTCTCTTGCCTTTCTTTTTTACCACTGGGAATTCTGACCTCAGAGGATTAACTTTTACTAATCACCCACCTGTCTATTCTACACAGAAATGAACGCGTTTCCACTGTTTGATTGATAGTTGCAGGCAGTGCTATGTAGAATCATCGGAGCCTGAAGCAAAAACTCAGTAATACTGATCCTGTACTTGTTTAAAAATTTGATCTTTTGTTCATCACGGATCTTTTTGGTTTAATTTTGATTTTTTTTTAAGTAGTACATTAAAATGTCATTTATCTTGATCATTGAGCTTTTTGACAACATTTTACTTTGTGCCCAAGGCAAGTGCACTGTGGGCCTTGTTTGCGTTAATGTAGCCCCAGCCCTGACTGTCACAGAAATCAATTTTCTTCTAGTCATCCTATCTTTCCCTTTTAGTCTGTGTGTGGACCCTTGTAAAGGACATATCTTCTCTACAACTGGCCTCTTACCTGGTATTGATCATTGCAGAGGAAAGGAAGTGAGACTCAATTTGATCCAGAAGCAAAAATTTCTTTGGACTGAACATGAAACGAAAGGCCAGCAGGGAAACACATTTGAGATCTACGTGACCTAAAGGTTAGGCCTTCAAATCTTCCCAGCTAATCCATGAAATCTTGTCTTGCCAGTCTTGATAGGACATGAATTAGGGCCAGCCAGGAGGTGGGGTTATTTATGAACCTGACACTTTGGGTGCAAGTTGGTGCTGATGGAAGAGTCAGGCAGAAGAATTCAAATGGCATAGCTTTTCCTTTCCCATTTCTATCCAAGTGAGTAAGAATCTGCCCTGGGGTTAAGCATTTTTATGGGGGTCTTCTGCTGTGCCCCATGATAAAGTAGGGGCTGCACAGCACTTATCCCTTACAGTTCTTTTGATTTAAGACTAAAATAGTGCAGCTTTTGGTCAAACAAGAGGCTGACTACACAGGCTTCTAGACTCTCTTGCTTATAGAACCACCTATCACAGTGCTGAACCCACTTCCCCTCAGTGCTCAGGACACTGCTGGAAAATTACGTAAAGCTTTCTAAGCTTTGAGGGTCTTGGGGGGAGTCTCAGCTCCTTTAAATATGCCCTAGAAAGAGCTACTTTCTAGTAAATGTTGAAGCTATTCTATGTCTTCCAACTCCACACAAACCCTCTAGATAACACTACCCTAATGGCCAAGACAGGCAGTGTACATGCTTGGGATCACACAAGTCACTGAGAAAACCTCATGCATGTTTTTTTTTTTATTTTCTCAAGTGATTCTGGTTTGAAGGAGAGTGTCAGTATTGCCTTTGTTCCAATTTGTTTTTCCAATGTTCTCAAATATGCCTGAAGAAAATACAAAAATGTCAGAATTAGGTGCATCGAGGCTCTTACCTATGTGAAAAAGTTTCAAGATCTGTCCTGGTACTGAAATCTTCAAAACGATTCTCAAATTTCAGCATGTATCAGAGCCACCAGGAGGGTTTATTAAAATTGTTGGGCTCCTCTTTTGGAGTTTCTGATTCAGGAGGTCTGGGGTAGGATCCCAGAATTTGCATTTATAATATGTTCCCAGGTAATGTTTCTGCTGCTCCTTTGGAGATCATGCTTCGAGGAACATGAGCGTAGACTCTAGGTGTTCATTGGGTCACAGCTTCAAGTCAGTGCTTTTCCTGATCAGTTGAACTACCTTACAAATTTGGTAGAGAGAAAAAGTCTTTCCCTTTTTATCAGTCGGGGTAGGTTATATTCTTACTCACATAAATTCCTTTTTGGGGTCCTATCTTGTATTATCTCTGTCCTTTTCCGTGTCCTTGTGGTCTTTTCCCGTGAGCTGGTGGGTAGGAAAAGAGAGTAAGGGGAAAACACACCCACTTCTTAAGCAATTTGGCACATATCCAGTGTGGCACATATCACTGGAAGGATGGAGGAGAATGGAGTACGGCAGTGAGCCTAAGAGGGAAAAGAAATATGTGTTGGTGAATTTATAGTCCTCTCTGCTACACCCCTCAAGAATATTTGGGAGTTCCCTCTTGTTTTATATAAATTCTTCCATCAATGGTCTCATTTTTCTACTTTACATCAACTATATCAAACACTGGTAGTTATATCCTGTGTTCCTTCCCTAGTTATTTGGTAACTTGACATAATCCATCACCCTTTCCTAAAAAGAAAGTGTTCCCTCTCTGTGTAATTGGGATTTGAGGAAACATATCACCAGGTAGGGGAAGATGCTGGTTCTTCTTTAGAGACTTGTGATTCCCTTCTATAAGAACTTCTGAAACAATAAAAAGCAATTTGACAAACCCCTTTCTATTTTAGATGTCCCTTATTTCCTATACTCTTTTGTTAATGGGAAGAGAACTGGGGGTGGGTAGGGAGTGGAAGGGAAAAAGAATAACTTTTTACGTTCCTTTTTACCCACCTGACTGCTTCTACATTTCAATTATGTATGGTCTGTGTGAGAACATGAGAATGAACATCTGCCCAGACATCAATTTTTGTTGCAATCAGGATTCTGACAAATTGTATGATATATAACTATGTATGTAGGCAGAGATACTTAAAATAGTCTGGAAATCATCACTTACTTGCAGGCATATTGTTGCATATGATGAAATATTATCATTGTGTGTCGAGGAAGGTTAAAAGGAAGATGCTGAAATCAGTTTCTCTCCCACTTTCCTGTAGTTTACAGGGAGAGAATGAATTGTTATAAAATCTATTCTGGCTACTGGCAACTCTGACCATATACTTATTCATACACTTCTCCTTGTCCTTTCCAGGGTGTCTATTTTCTATCTAGAAAGTCATTGAAAGCAGCTCCTCTATAGAGCTTTCATATCCCCTAGAAATCATTAAGACGAGGAACTGCTGTACTAAAATCATTTCGAAAAACAACAGACTAGTAAATGTATGTAATTCCTTATACTTTTCACAATAATGTTGCATACATTTTCTCTTTTGGTGTTATTTATAATCTTGCAAAAATATATATGTATAGGGTGGGTACTATCTGTTCAGTTTGCAGATGGAAAAAGTGACATACAAAGTATCAGAGTCACTTGCCTAAGGTTACCAAATGAAGATGGAACTGGGTCTAGAATTGAGACATGTATGCTTAATAGAATACTGGGCTCAGACACATGTGAATATTACCCCAACCCTAATGTTAGGGACCGCTTTCCACTTCCTTCCCACAACCAATCCAATGGTTTGTGACGTTTACGAAGTTATTACTTACATAACTATAATAAAACTTAGGCCAAACAAATTCTCTTGATGATATAAATTTTTAATATGTTCAGCCATTAGCTCCAGGGAATTTTAACACATACATATTTTAGACATCGAATTATTTATCTACAGCGAAAGTGGCAATGTCAAAATATCATAGGCATAGCTTAAGCAAGCAAATGATCAAATACTTTCTCCACCAGCCTCTCTGTATTCTGAAGAGAGAAAAATACAGCTCCAAACACTCGTGTATGTTTCTGTCTTCTCCTTATCCAACTTATTTTCCAGGAAACAAGGATCCAAGTAAGCCCAACTTAGATCTATCATAGAAGCTTATAATGGCAACAATGACCTAGCACTTCAGTAACATTTTCCTTTTTCAAAAAAACCTTATCCCTATTATTGACAGGACCCATTCTACCATTTCAACTTTCAAGTTCCAACTATTGTTCCTATGCACAGTGCTCTACATTATCAAATGTCTCGCTATCTCTAAGTGTGATGTCATCATGCAAAATGAGTGCACATTCTACAGAAAAGTCTTATTTACATATCTTATGACCTATCAGATGAGGCACATGTAAAATGACATAAAAGAAAAAAAAAAAGCAAAACAAAGAACTTCTTTATTCCTTTCCTTTTTTCCCCCCAGGATGTGCTCCCTTTCTTACAAAACTCTTCCTCAAATCGTTTTTGTATCATAACCTAATGGTAGAGGATCAGGTCAGAGGCATCAGGGAACATGTCTTGGCATTTCCTGTGAATTCCCCTCTCTCCAGGTGGGCTTTAAATGCCCTCGTGGTGCTAACAATTTGGTCTTCATCCAGAGCACTGAGCCCTGCCGGCATTATGATTACATGTTTTGCATAGTCGACATTGCTACATTAAACTCCAGATGCTTTCTCACAAGTCACTAAATTAACATCACATTCATTTTGGGCTCATTAACATTACACTAAGACCACAATAGGATTATCACCCAGAAAGGTGATCCTGTGCTTATCTTCTACTCTCCTTATCTCTTCCCTTTTCACTTTTATAAAATTCGGTCTGGGAAAAGGAGGGTAGAACCCTAAAGAAGTCCCATGCCTAAGGCGTCATCCAAAAAACTGTGTCCCTATCAAGAGAAAACGATCACCATCCTATGTCTGTCAGTAGGTTAACATGTTTTATGAAGTGCAAGTGACAACCTTTAATGTAAGTACTAATGAAATTACTGTTAGAGGGCTTTATTTATTTATTTTAACATCTTTATTGGAGTATACTTGCTTTACAATGGTGTGTTAGTTTCTGCTTTATAACAAAGTGAATCAGCTATACATGTACATATGTTCCCATATCTCTTCCCTCTTGCATCTGCCTCCCTCCCGCCCTCCCTATCCCACCCCTCTAGGTGGTCACAAAGCACGGAGCTGATCTCCCTGTGCTATGCGGTTGTTTCCCACTAGCTATCTATTTTACATTTGATAGTGTATATATGTCCATGTCACTCTCTCACTTCGTCCCAGCTTACCCTTCCCCCTCCCCATGTCCTCAATTCTTTTTTTTTTAGATTCCATATATACGTGTTAGCATACGGTATTTGTCTTCCTCTTTCTGACTTACTTCTTTCTGTATGACAGACTCTAGGTCCATCCACCTCACTACAAACAACTCAATTTCATTTCTTTTTATGGCTGAGTAATATTCCATTGTATATATGCGCCACATCTTCTTTATCCATTCATCTGTCGATGAACACTTAGGTTGCTTCCATGTCCTGGCTACTGTAAATAGAGCTGCAATGAACATTGTGGTACATGACTCTTTTTGAATTACGGTTTTCTCAGGGTATAGGCCCAGTAGTGGGACTGCTGGGTCATATGGTAGTTCTATTTTTAGTTTTTTAAGGAACCTCCATACTGTTCTCCATAGTGGCTGTATCAATTTACATTCCCACCAGCAGTGCAAGAGGGTTCTTAGAGGGCTTTTTAGAAAACGAATATATTTTATAACATGAAGTACATTAAAACGTCAGTGTTTTAACCAATGTTTATAAAAATATATCACAGCCATTTATTAAGTTTGTAAAGCACATTATGGACTAACAAGATAAAAGATGTTTTGCAAATAAAGTTGCTATTATTTATAATGTGCATCTGCTGCCCTAGTATACCGAGTGTAGAGACGTGGCAGATTTGACCTCTTTTAAACAGAATATATTTGCCAAATGCTTTATTTTGGAAGATAAATAAATTGGTCTCCTCCATAGTTAGCACTCATTTAAGCAAACTTCTTCGTACTTCTGCACAAGTACTTTTGTGCAAAGTCCTGTACACCTTGAAATATTTAGTAACTATCTGAGAAATTGGTTCACAAATCCAGCACTACAATTGCCTGTCCCACTGCAATTGCCCATGTACTTGACTGTGGACCCTCATTAGACCCTCAGCTTCATGAATCAGGAGGGATGCATTGTTTTCCATTGTGTGCCCAATGCCTGGCTCAGGTCAGGACACATAGTAGGTAATCAATAACTGTTTGTTGAGTAGATAAATTAAGTAATGAATCAACAAAGCATAACCTGAGTCCACTGACCTATCCTGTAACCACAAATTTGAATGGGTAGAGATAGTGTGTCTATTTCAAAGAATGGCTTTTCTGGTTGTGTTGGCCTGAAAAAAATCAGACTTTTAAAATAACAATTATTAACCGGAGAGGTGCAGTTTCAGATGTTTTAAGCTTATTAGCAAACGGCATCTCTTCTGAGACAAGAGCCCTGAATTCAGGCTGTGACCCTGGATTTTCTCTTTTTGGGGAGAAGAAATTATTGAGTGAACGAACCTTCATGTTGTATGACTCAGGGGTGAACATCCATGTGGTTAATTGGTCTTCATATGTCAATAGCTTTCTACTAAAAATTCTCAATATTCCTTTATGTAAAACTGTCACTGAAGGAGGAAAATACTGGGTGAAAGATGTATCGTTTTGTCTTTTAAAGCACCTGTTTAATTTCACACACCACCAGGCTATTGTCCTTTGCCCTGTCTTCTCAGCTTCTTCAAACTTCTGGGAACCACAGTCCATGGTACCCCAATGCTGAGAGGGGTGACACATGGTTTAGGCACAGAAGCTGTTTTATTTTGCTGAGCACGTTCAATTCAGGAAGGGGTTGGAAATTGGCTTTCAAAGAGCCAGAGCCACAAGCTGCCATATGTGAGGTGCTAAAACTAAACTCAGACTTAATGTAGCTGCAGTGTTTTCCACGGTTCAGAATGAAGTTCATCTGAAAACATATTCACATTGTAGAAAATCTGAAAATTAGAGAAAATTATAAAGAGAGGGGATAATGCCACGACATAATCCCACCCCGAGTTGTAGCCACTGTTTATATAATAGATACACATATATTCATATACCTTTGCAAGTAAATATATTTTATAGATAATCCCAAGGCCATGTATATCATTCTATATCCTGCTTTTTTCACCTGGATTATGACAAAGGCTGGGATGAGGTTAAAACAAATTTATCCAGTGATAGAAATGTTGCCATTGACAATTTAGAGTGAGATATTTTAATAAAATGCCACAGACTGAAGTAGTTTAGAAATTATTTACTAAACCTCGCTTCTCTTTCCCACTCCATAGATCAGGAAAACAAACTGTTTGCCAACATCACATGGGCCTCTCCTTGCTTGCATGGTGCTCCTTTATGCACAATAGGACAGGAGTGCAGGGCAGGACAGCACAGGTTCTGGACTCACTGTCTCTGTTCAAATCCTGACTCTGAAACTTCCTAGCTTTGCAATTTTGAGTGACATATTCACATCCCGTACATTACCATTTCCTCTTCAGTAAAACAGATATAATGATATTGACTATCTCAGGTGATTGTTATGGAAATTAAATGAGTAAATACACAAAAAACACTCAGAACAGAGCCCGGGAGTTAATATGTTGTCAGTAAATGTTAGCTATTATTATTATCAATGCACATACTATTTTACGTCTAGGAAAAAATACATTTACAAGTCCATGGTCATGGTGAATTCCATTTAAACACTCTCTCAAAGACTGAACGCAAGTTCTACAGGGTGAGTTTTCAATCAATCAGTTGAGCAGGAAAAAAAAGTGTAATCAAATATATTAATAGACTAAGCCTTATGGGGTTATGAAAGAAATATACAATATAGCTTACAAATTTCGCTGTATAAACAAAACTTAAAAATGAAGCAATCTAGATAAATGTTTACAGTATCTAACCATGCCTAAAATTGTGCATTATTAATTTTCATTCTTAGAGACCATCCATTCTAATGTCCCCATTTTACAGAAGCAGAAACTGAAACCTGGAGAAGTTACAGATTCGATTAAGGAGCCAGAGCTCATTAATACAAAGGGACCAGAACCAGGGACTCTGATTCCCAGCCTGACACTTTTTCCAGTGCACGACAGCTATATGTTATAGAACAAGGTTCAGAGAAAAGAGAGAAAGGTAGGTATTGAATGATTCAGGAGTGGTTCCATGGAAAAGGTGGCATTTCAATTAGGTTTTAAGGAAAAGATTTGGAAATGAAGCTAGAAGGAAGAAGAACTATCTAAGTACAGAGAAACGAAAGAAAGTACTCCACAGAGGAACAGGCAAAGTGTGTTCAGACGGTGGATCCAAAAGGCAGTGAGGAGTCTGGTCAGCCTTAAAATGCTTCACCTTACACGGAGAGGTCTTTTTGCTCATACACCAAGCTTTTCCACTGAGGTCCTTGGCATGTGGCCTAGAGCTTTTGTCCTGAAGTAAAAGGAAAGGCAGTGGTGTCCACTCGGCTCAGAGCTAATAGTGGACAGTGCAGGGTTGAGTAACACTCTTCTTTCCCCATCTGCAGCTACAGGGACCCAGAAGTTCTGGGAAACAATGGATAGAGGAAGCGTGTCTGAGTATCAGCTCTGTCACTTACTACCAGTATAGTGTGAGTAAATCTCTCAATCCCTCATTTGTTCATCTATCTGATAGTCATAAGAATACTATCTTGCTGCTGGATTGTCATGCAAGAAAATAAGAAAATACATGTGCTCACGCTTTGGAAACTGTAAAGGGTTAAAATTTTGGTTCATCAAATTTCCCCAGCTTTCCCTTTACGATCAGTGACCGGCCAACCCAGCTAACTCTTGGCAATTCACCTTGCCCTCCCAGGATCGCCATTGCAGCTGGTGCCTAACCATGGAACAGCTGCACCATGCAATCGAGAACATTTCTTAGAAACCACAGCACAGTTCATGAGCTACACATGCATTGCAGTGACTGATTAAAAAATACAAGATGAAATATTGCAGCTATCAATAATTCCTGCACATGGCTGACTTCTAATGAAAAGGTAAGATTTCTGAGGGAGAGAGAAGAAATGAAAGAAAGGATTTTTATCAATTTCAGAGGAACACTTGATATAATCCTGAAAATTTTTCTTGGTGAAATATTTTCTTTTATTACCCTCCATCATACAGGGTTTGTTTAATTTTCCCTTTTCAGCAGGTATATATTTCAGTTTTTAATTTAAAAAACATCATTACCCCTCATTGCTTTCCTCACATCATTTCATTTCCTATTTGCTCACTTTTCCTTGGAATTTTTTGCTGCTAGTGATGAGGAATTTCTTCTGATATTTTATTCTTCAAAACTTTTGTATGAAAAGGAGAATATAACCACAAGCAATTTGATTTTGCTAGACTTCATTTCCATATCTGCCCCCAAAGCAATATGTAACTTCTGTTTCTACCTAACACTTAGAAGTTCAATATTACCTGCGTCAATATGGCCCTCTGAAATATTTTAGTGAAAATATTATGAAAGATAATCTGTTGTGTAATTAGTGGATGTCTTACCACGTGGGTATGGAGAGCTCCATGAGGCTGTGAGAAGCTGAAAGCTCTCTAGCTGGTTGAAGGTTTTGGCGACATAAGGATCACTCAATGCAAGGTCCCAAGCATCTTTCTCCTTATCCTCTTGTCTTTTCTTTCTGTCATCTATTCCATCTTCCCATGTTACTTGTCTTCCTAGTCCTTCCACACAATCAGGGCTTGGTGAGTTCCTGTGCTACCTGGGCCTTGGGTAAGGAAAAAAACAAAAACAAAACAGCAAAGAAACAAGAGCATTTTTGTCTTTAGCTCTCTCCCACCAGATTCAAGTGTAGGGCCACCTCCACTATGAATCTAAGGAATGACCTTCATCACAGTCCTCAAAATAACAACTCTTGAATAGGTTTTGTAAGTCTGGCTGAGCTCTGGACATCCAGATATGTAGGGGTACCCGGGAAATAGCAAACTCTGAAGTTAAGAGGGCAGTCCTGTAGACTGTCAAGTTTGCCCCAAATTTCTGACACCAGCTACAAGTTTGGGAGTTTCCCCAAACCACCCTGTCTAGGAAAACACTCACCGTTTCCTCTACTCTCACACATTCAATGTTTCTGATACCAGATATGTAGATTTTTTTTTTTCCCCACACTAACCAAGTCTCTGATACCAGTGGGGTGTCCTACAGTTCAGTTCAATCCTAACCCCATAGGTTAAGGGTTTAGTCTTATAAGACTGCTCCCCATTTTAGGCGTCAATCACAAGTAGTAAGTCCCCAGGTTACCCACAACTTCCATCTGACTTGGCTGCAAATCAGAGGTTCCCATTGCCCCCTTGTTGAGTTCAATAATTTGCTATAGCAGCTCTCAGAACCCAGGAAAACAGTTCACTTACTCTTGCCAATTTATTACAAAGAATATTTTGAAGGATACAAGTGAAATGTCAGATAAACAGATACATTGAGAAAGGGCTAGAAAGGTCTGGGAAGGTCCTGAGTACAGGAGCTTCTTTCTCTGTGGAGTTTGGGTAAGCTACCTTCCTGGCACAGGGAAGTATTTGTCAACCCAGAAACTCTCTGAAGTCTGTAGTTCAGGGATTTTTATGGGGCCGTCATCATGTAGCCATGATTGATTATTAACTCATGTTCCAGCCCCATTCCCCTCTCTAGAGGATGGAAAGTAGGGCTGAAAGTCCCAAGCTTCTAAGCATAGTTTGGCCTTTCTAGTGAAAAGCCCTCATCCAGGAGCCCACCAAGAGTTGGCTCTTTAGAACAAAAGATGGTCCTGTCACCAAGGAAATTCCAAGGGATTTAGGAACTCTGTGTCATGAACTGGGATCAAAGACCAAGTATTAGCAAGAACTAGGGGCAGATAAACATATATAAATATAATTATTTTACATACTCTTAATTTCAGTAACTCACTAGAAAGACTCAGGGAATTCACTAAAAACTATTGTAGTCATGCATCCATGTTTATTATAGGTAAAGGATCAGTCAAAGGAAGAGACTCATAGGATGGGGCCTAGGAAGGTTCTAAGCCCAATTTTCCATCATCCTGAGGATGCATTACCCATGAAGCCCCCTCAAGTTTGGTGTGCAGAGTTTTTATTGAGGCTTCCTTACATAGTCGTGATTGATTGATTGCCCATGTGGTTGAACTCAGTCTCTAGTTTAACTGGTACCTCAAGACCAAAAGACTCCACCCTCTAATGATACTGTTGGTCTTTCTGGCATAGCCAGTCCCACCTTAAGACTATTAAGGGTGGCCAGCCCCACCCTGAGTCATTTTGTGAGATAAACTATCAGGTGTGTGTTTGGGGGACACCATAAATAACGAACACTCTTGTTAGGAGCCAAGGCCAAAGGCCAGACCTCTGTTTAGATATGGCCAAATTCCTCACAACTCCAGGGGTAAGATACAAAGCAGAAAAGCCACGGCAGCCACCCAAGTCCACCTGTTTCACTGAGTAACTCTCAGCCCCTTGCCTCACTCCTTGCATCCTTAAAAGGTCAAGTGTATTCTAAATAGAGTATTGATACAGAACTGTTGCTTTTACCTCGTATGTATTTTAAAACAATATTAAAATCCTTATGCAGTCCCATAACTGATGTGTTCTGGCATATCAGATACTATTTCAGCTAATATTTAATGGTACTTTTCATATCATAAGCCTTAACATTCTGAATGGAATTCACGTTTCTTTAAAAGATTTCTACATTTGAGATAGTGTTTGCACCCACAAAGTGAGTCCCTGGAGGCTCTGTTTGTTGACTGGGAGTTGGCTGGTCTAGATATTTCACATGTGTTTTCCAAACAAAACATTTTAGTGAATATCTTTCCTTTCTATATCATTTCATGTGACTTGAGCATAGAAGAAATTGCTACAAGCTTTGTAACTGTAACTTTTTATTTGGTTCAGTCTTACCAGTGCTTTCAGCAACATAAGAGTGGTCTAAAAGAGACTTAAAACATTTCTATCCATTAAGGGCAACAGGAGGGAATTCCTTTGTGAATAGACATGCAGGTCCAAATGTTTTGTCTGTAACACAGTACTTGTCTGGAAAATGGTTAAAATGAGGTTGCCATATGTATCCAGGCACAACCATCTACATCTTCAGGATATGCCAATTGCTTTGCATATTCACAGGTGGTGATGGACAGAAATGTGCCTGTCTGAGCAATTTGGTGTGTTCAGCCGCGTGCTTGCTGATGTGGGTGTATTTCACAGAAGCAGGTTGGGCAATACATTTTGAAACTTTATCCTCATCTTTGGATAGAGTAATAAAAGTTTGTAGGCTTAAGAAAGCAATATTTCCTGGAACTACAATATATGGGAATGATGAAACTGAACTAAAATGTACAGTAATCTCTAAGGCCTACCCAAGCTAGAGAGGTGCAAAGTGAGAGCTATAAAGCCAAATTTAACACCCACCACACTAAAAGTCATTTTTGGCCTCTGACCAGTTTCACACAGAATTGGGAAATATGACTAATATCAAGGCCAGATTCCCTGGAGGGGCTTAAGAAGGAGCATGTCAGGAAGAAAAGTGATGGTCTATTGTTAGTGGAACCAGTGAGAGGTCAGTGCTGGTGTAAGATTGGCCCAAAGTCTCCCCAGCAGCAGCTTGTCTTCCCTTTTCTTAAATTCCATCTGCTGTGCAAAACAAGATTTGCAGCCATCCTTGGGGATTTGGGACTTCTGTAGGTTAAAATGTCTCCATGGCATAGACCAAGGATCTTCCTTTCCGTGGGGTATAGTTTAGGGTATGACAGTCAACTCTTTCCCATGATGCGATGTTTGCAATGTGCAATATACTGGCACTAAGGATGTCCCCACGCAACAGGCTTAGAGAGGCAAAAAAAAAAAATTAACCAAACCCGCATAACTATCAAAAGGATCTGATCAACACATCCAGCCAACCTAAAACACTTATGCCCACAGTTCCCCAAACCTTCTTAACCAAAGGCTAGAAATGGTATTCTATTTTTTTTTTTTTTCTGTCTTAGTTGGATGATTATGTTGGGTTCTGGTACTTGGGTTCCCCTTTTAAGATTTTTTTCTTTTTATTATCCAAATACTATAAGGCTCTATACAGTGAACTTGTCCTGTGTCCAGAATGACCATCTCTTTCTGTCCCTGAACCAATGATTAGCCCCATCTTTGATGATGGTGGACACAGCTTCACATGACTATCAGCTCTGGTTAATGTCCCTGATTGCAGGATCACTGCCATAACAGGAACATGTCAGCAGTGGGTGATTTCCACTGAACAGTGACTCCTAGACGGTGGCTTTGCAAGCAGAGCAAGGAGGAAAGATGAGCAATTATGCAGTGGATGTGATCCATGCTGACAGCCCATCTGGATAATTCAAATAGAAACAACTTCTTTTGCCTCACTGACAGGTTTGGGACTTGATTTAGTGAGATCATTGTTTAACTTTCTTTGCCTGTGGAAAGGCAGTACATGTGTTTGCTGGTTAGGTGAGGGTTTGGGGGTTATAATCACAGCACCTGTTAATTTAACATTCAAGTTTCACTCTGGTTTGGAAGCCCCTGTGCCTAAAATTTTAAAGCAGCAATACCTACCTATCTTCCAGATGTCTGGGAACTCAGATTGCCTATGCTTCTTGGTTTGCTAATCTGCCCAGAGAAATAAAACCATCACCTGAGCCAAAGAGTAGTTTACTTAACTGGATTATTTTTTCATTTCAGAGATACACAAAGTGTATTCTAATGTTGCAGTTGTCTTAGTGATATCGTGAGCTGAGCCGGACCACTTACCTAGAGTTGAAGATTTACATTTTGATGTTTTGCAAGTGCTGTTTTTACCTGGAGGAAAAAAGAAATAATTTCAGCAGCTGCAGAGTTCCTCACACATCTGAAGGAAGTCTTTCCTTCTGCCCTGGGCAGTACAGAGTAATGGCTAGATTGTAGGTTTTCGAGTCAATTTGACCCGGTTCAAATACCAGTTCTAAAACTCTTTAGGTATATTCTCTTGAGCAAGATACCGAATCTTTGCAAACATCAGTTGTCTCATTTATAAAATGGGGAGGTGACCATCATTCTGATAACTTCAAGACTGCTATGAGGATTAAAGATGATTTATTCCATAAACATTTACTGAGTGCCTACCATGTGTCAGGTACTGTTTTAGGCACTGGGAAAACAGCAGTGGCTAACAGAGATGAAATCACTACCTCTGTGGTGCTGATAACGTACCACAAAAGACAAAAACAAGATTAATAAGGAAAATAAATAGCAGGTAAGATGGTGGTAAGAACTCTGGGAGAAACATAAAACACAGAAGAAGGACAGGAAATGACAGTGAGAAAGTGAGGTGGAATTTGTGATGAGGTGTCAGAGAAGGTTTCAGTAACACGAAGTGATAAAAAAAGAGGTGAAAGCGTAAGATACGGGGATATTTGGGAGAAGACTGTTATGGGTTGAATTGCATGCCTCCCCTAAAGATAGACTGTGACCTTATTTGGAAATAAGATCTTTGTAGAGGTAATCAAGTTAAAAGGAGGTCTTAGGATGGGTCCTAATCCAATATGATGGGGTCCTTACACAGAGAGGAAATTTGGGTACAGAGACAGATGTTCACAGAGGGAAGATCATGTGAAGAACCACAGGAAGAAAATGGTCCTGTGACTGGAATGATGCATCTACAAGTCAAAGAAAGCCAAGGGGTGCTAGCAAACACCAGAAGCTAGAAGAGACCAGAGAGGATGCTCCCCTAGAGCCCTCAGAGCATGGCCCCACTGACTCCTTGATTTCAGACTTCCCACCTCTGCAACTGCGAGGTAATACGTTTCTGTTGTTTGAAGCCATCCAGTCATGGGCACTTTGTTACAGCAGCCCTGGGAAACTAATACAAAGAACATCTGGGCTGAGAGAACAGCAGGTGTAAAGGCCCTGGGGCTAGGAGTATGCCAGAACATTGGAGGAACAGCAAAGAAGACAGTGTGCCAGGAGAGGTACAAGTCAGGGGAACAAGGAGTAGAAGGTGAAGTGAGAGAGGCCGGGGGTGCAGACCAGGCCACCCTCAGGTCTGCGCCTTTACCCTTCAATATAGAAAAAGCCATCAGAGGGCTTTGAATTGAGGGGGGCTGTTATCTGACTCACATTATCAAATTATGTATGTGAAGTGCCACCTGGCTAGAAATGATTATTTTTACTCCTCTAGCCCACTTCACTCCTGATAAATTCTAGTTGAGGGGTGGGAAGGCAATGTTTTAATATTCATTATTTATGCAGCTGTTCCTGCTCTGTGTGCTGTTGAGAACTTACACTCACACGGATTGCCATCCTTCGAAGTTTACAATGACAGAAAGCTTCTCTCTCTGCACGGCCCAAATGCCATTTATTCATGTCTCACACACTAGAGGATGATTTATTTAGATGTCTCTCTTCATTTAGTTTTGATTCTGCTTTGCCTATGTATTTCATTGGCTTGGCTGGAGAAAGATAAGCTCTCACAGAGCTAGCTAAACTAGTTCTTGAGAGGTAAACAAAAGTTTCACCAGGCAAGATAAAAGGACAGTCTTGGAAGTAGCTTCAGTTGCTGGACATACCCGGGTTATTGGTGAGTGAGTGATAGGAACAGAAGAGCTGAAGGAAAGGAGGAGATGCCAATCTTAGGACATGAAATAACATGGCTGTGTTAATTACAGTGGATTGGGCAGAACAATGAGTGCTGGGACATGACTTCATTCATTCTACCTGTGTTTGTTGAGCATGCCCTGCATGGCAATCCTTGAATTAAACACCAGATATTAAAAAGTTAACAAGATCTGGCCCCATCTATAAGCAATTCCCAGTGTGTGTGAACAAAAAAGAAACAACACAGAAGAAGGGGATTCATTCATTCTGCTCTGGGATTGGAGAAAACATGAGGCAGGAGGAACATGGGACCTGGAGAACATATGGTGAGGCCCAGGTATTAAGCAGCTCAGTCTGGCAGCTGACAAGAGGGCTGTCAGGAAGATGAAAGTTGAAAGTTGAAATGGGGCAGGTGACAGGTAAACAAAGCAAGACGGAGGGAATTCTAGAAGTGCTGGAAGATCTAGAAAAACAGGCAGGACATCTGGAAAGTGTTTTCACTGTAGCAGAGCCCAGACATAGTGTTGGGATTCAGAGGAAAGACTCCATTCCATGGGGATGGTAGGGGCGAGCGATAGGCAAGAACAATAAATATATATTTATATTTATATCCCTCAGGGTATATATTCCAGAGGGTGATATATATCCTGCTTGTTATCAGACAAGGATTTTGGATTTGTACACAGGGAGATAGGATGGATAGTTAGTTTAAAAAATACTTGAGCGTAAGATGGGTTCAGGGTTTGGAAACAAAGCAGCTCCCCAATTATTATAATGTGGGGATAAGGTTAGCCAAATTCAGAGTATGGGATGCTGAGGTCAAGCTCCGCACCCCCCTCACATCGCCCCAAGGCTGGGGTGTGGCTGAGTTTGCCCACAATGCCCCCCTTGGTGAGCTGTGGGGAGAGAAAGCCTATAAAGAGAACTCAAGGGGCAGTGAATCAGCATGAGCTTTCTTGCATGACCTGGGAATTACTGAAATGCAGGCTAAACCACATGATCCACAGAATGGAAAAAAGAAAACTGCCCATCTCCATGGACCAGGCCTATCACCAGGCACCCTAGCTCCTGCCACACCACAGGCCACCTACATTGGCCAAAAATTAGTTGCTTCATGCAAAACAGCTTATCTTCCTAGTGAAACAAAGGTGAGGATGAACTTATAGGGTTTGAGATGGGTGGGACGTTAGAACGCATGTATTTCTGCTTCTTCCTTTTACAGAAGAGAGATCTGAGATCCCGAGGTGTTACTTGGTTTACAAATAAATTGAAAAAGAAAAGAAAAAAGACAGCTGCAGTTCTTTGCTGGCTTGTATCTTGATTTAGATTTTCTCTTTTTCTCAAATGGCTGGAGAGGAGAAAAAGAGCCTTTTAGACATAACCACTATAATTTAGACAACTTCTTCTTGGTTTTCTTTCTGGTATAAGGAGCAATTCTGGAAAGTAGAGTCACATGTATGCTCACTGTTAGGAATAAACATCTCAAGAGAATGAAATAAATATATCTTTCTCTCTTAGATGCCACTGGAAATACCTGTGTATCTGCATTTTACTTCATTTCTTCTGTGTGGCCACCATTATCTTTATCTTAAACAGGGGCGTGGAAAAGACTTTCTCTTCCTGTCCTCTCATCCAGAATGTTTAAGAATGTTTAAGCCTGTAATGAGTGCTCTGAGGTCAGAGTAACTGTGTTGAGTCCTGGCTCTACCTCTTACTAGTAATGTAGCCTTGGACAGGTAACTTTACCTTCTTGTGCCTCAGTTCTCTCATCTGTGAAATGGGGATGTTACAGTAACTATGTTATAGTGTTAGGATGAAACAAGTTAATACTTGTAAATTTCTAGCACAATGGTTGGCACATAGTAAACACACAATAATTCTTTGCTATTAATGTTAATGTTATTACTTTTATATGTGGCCTTACCTGAGTGACCTTGGGCAAGTTACCAACGCCATCTGGGAATCTTTTGTAAAAATGAATGGAGTGGGAAAATGAATCTCTAAAACCTTTCTGTTGCTAAGTTTCTAAGGTTTTGTCCTACGATGTTGCCATAAAAGTAAAATCAATAATTACATTTTCACATTGACTGCAACATTTCTGGAAAACCATGCTTTGGGGGTTTAAAGATGAATGTCACTGATAATTGGAAAACTTTCTCATTTTCATGAATGATCTTCTCCATTTGCTCCTTATTGCTCATAAATTGAAAAAGTTGTCTTGAACTTCAGTTTTACCAAATGCGAGCATTAGTGAAGGAATGCGGATTTGAAGGATGAAGACCATTAGTGCTCCTTTGCCTTTTCTGGCTTCATTGTGTGGGTGTTTACATTCTGCTGGCAAGGAGACTCCAGCTCCCTCTGACCCTGACCTTTACATAATATTTATTGGATTAGAAAAAGAAACAATTCACAGAGTAATAAAGATTTCTGTGTGTGCATTTATTACACACAGAACTGTGCTTCATTTTGGAAAATCTGTCCCAAACAGACTCAGGCAAATCAGCCATTACAAGGTCATTGCAGACTTAGCAGAATGCCCTACAGGTATCTTTTGTTTTAGCTGGGATGGCAGTGATGGGATGAAGAGAAAGAGAAGAGAGACATTTGTGTGGAGGGAGGGACCCTTCACTAACTGTGCAGATAAAATAAAAGCACCCAAGGTGATCTTGGGATGGCTGATTGGCTATAGAGGAGCCATTAGCGTTTAAGGGAGACTCACTTTCATTCCCAGGGGCTGGGCTCCCTCCCCTGCCCTTCCTCTCCCTTCTCCCATCTCCACTATTGCCTTTCTTTCTCCTTCTTGAAAAATCTCACAGATTCAAACTTTCTTCTCTGTTCCCAATGACACCACCCCAGGCCAGGATCTCTGTACCTCACACCTCAATCCCTGCAACCATCTCTGAGCACGTCTTTTTGCCACTCCTTGGCTCTAACAAATCTATCCCACATGAAGCTTCCAAAAATATTTATCTTACATTCTACTTTCCTTTGGTTACTTAAATGATAAAGCTCAGAGATATGTTCTTACTTATCACTTCAAATCAACATTTCTTAGACCAACACCCTCAGCTCTCTATCAATTAGTCTCTAAATATCTATCCAGTTTACTTCTGGGAGATCTGATATCTAGTTCTGCCCATTCAGCAAGATTCATCTTTCACCACTCAGCAAATACTTGTACCCACCCCACACACCCAGCTCCATCCTCATGCTCCTGTTAATTTCCTCCTCATTGAATAATAGCCCACATCCCATCTTCCATCCACAGAATTTCTTTAAGTTAAGCTAAAGAAGCATTTTCTCTGAGAATTCTATTTGCCTTAATCAATAATATTTTCTTTTTTAAACATTTGGGGGAATTCACTGTTTGAGGCAAAAGGCCTGGATATCTCTTAAATAAGAATTTTTTAAATTATAGATTCAATCACTCATATAAATATATAACTTTTCAGATTTCCTCTTTCTTTTTGGGCTAACTTTGATGAGATTTTTTTCTACGATTCTATTCCTTTTTTTTCTACACATATATTTATGTTTGTAACATCATGTGTTTTTAATATTGTGTGTTGGGTTGAGAGTGATATTCCCTGTTTCTTTCTTTTTATTGGTAACTTGTACTTTTAAAATTTTTAATCAGTTTGTTTTTTTTGTTTTTTTTTGTTTTTTTTGCGGTATGCAGGCCTCTCACTGTTGTGGCCTCTCCCATTGTGGAGCACAGGCTCCGGACGTGCAGGCTCAGCGGCCATGGCTCACGGGCCCAGCCGCTCTGCGACATGTGGGATCTTCCCGGACCAGGGCACGAACCCGTGTCCCCTGCATTGGCAGGCGGACTCTCAACCACTGTGCCACCAGGGAAGCCCTTTAATCAGTTTTTATATACAGTTTCCAAATATTTTTTGCCTCATCAAAGAAGAAATTTTTTGTGTTGTTGATTTTCTTTATTGTACATTTGTTTTATATTTTATCAACTTCTCTTATCCTTATTATTTCTTTCTATCTTCTTTCTTTGGTGTAATTTACTGTTGTTTTGTCTGGCTTCCTGAGAAATTACTTAGAAATTTAATTTTTACCCTTTCCTCTTTTCTAATACTATATGCATTTAAAGAACTAATTTCCCTTTAAGATTGGCTTTGTCTGCATCTCACAAATTTTGATATCATTTATTTTTATCATTCAGCTCAAAATTTTTCTAATCTCCATTGCAACTTCTTTTCTTCTCTTTTATCCAGAGGGTTACTTATAAGTCTATTTCCTGATTACCAGAGTGGAACATAGGAAGAGGAGGATTTCAGGTATGGATTTGTTGGCTTACAAGTGTCCAAGGGAAGCAAACAGATGGAAAACAGAGTCCAGAGCCTGAGAGATAGATCTGAGCTAGAGATAAAGATCAGGGATTCCTCAGAAAAGAGATGGTCATGAAACCCTGTAAGCAGATGAATAACCCAGGAACAGTGAGTTGTATGAATAGTCAAAGGCCAAGACAAGATAACTGAGGACGATCAAAATTTAAGGAGTAGGAAAAGTAGATTAATTTTAAAACAGATTTTTTTTAAAAGTGCCTAGAAAAGTGGTGTGCAACTTATTGAGGTCGAAAAGTGAGTGGGAAGAAGAAAAAATATTCATTGTACTCTATTTCTAAATTTGCCTGCAAAGGGGAAAATAAATATTATGGTGGTGTCTGAAAAAGGCCACGGGGCTAAAGAAACACTTTTTAAGAGATTAAAGTCTTGAGTATCTGTTAATGAAACTTGGTAAGAACCACAGAAATCTAGATATTGAATATTGATGGAAAAACATCTTTGAGGATGGCTAGTGTCAAAAGGATCCCCAGTAGAGCAGGAGGTAAGAACTCTGGGTGGGAAAAGGGACACCTCATTCTCTGCAACCAACAAAGAGACAGGCAGATAGAGTGAGTGTAAACTCACATGTATAGGTTTGGGGGGGCAGGAGGCTAAGGGGCTTCTCCTGGTGCTTTGTGCATTACTTCATTAATGATATGTCTTGTGAGAATTTTAAAGGTAGAAAAAAAGGATTCCACATTTAAGTCCTGGCCCACTTTTAGAAGTTAGTAATAATGATAATTGAAATCTAGAGGGTTTACAAATTTCTCCTTTTCTTTAATTATTCTTCACATCCCTCTCTGGAAAGATTCCAAAGAGAGGCTGTGAAACCTGAGCATCTGGGCTGAGGCTGCATGACGTAGAGTGGTAGTTCTCAAAGTGTGGACCCTGGACCAACAGCATCAGCATTGCCTACTGACTCATCAGAAATGCAAATCTTTAGGTCCCATCCAAAAACTACTGACTGCAAACTCTGGAGGTGGGGCCTTGTATTATTCTCCTAGGTTTTCCGTAACAAATTACCACAAACTTAGGAGTTTAAAACAAAAGAAATTTATTGTCTCATAATTCTGGAGGCCAGAAGTCTGAAATCACGGTGTTGGCAGGGCCGTGCTGCTTCTGAAGGCTCTAGGGGAGAATCCTTGCTTGCCTCTTCCAGCTTCTGGTGGGTCCAAATGTTCTTGGCTTGCAGGGGTATAAATCCATTATCTGCTGCTGTCTTCACATGGTCTTCTCCCTTGTGTCTCTTTGTCTCAAATCTTCCTCTGCCTTTTTCTTATAAAGACACCTGTCATTGGCCTAAGAGCCCACCCTAAATCCAGGGTGATCTCATTGCAATATCCTTAACTTAATTATATCAGCAAAGACCTATTTTTCGAATAAGGTCACATTCATAAGTTCTGGGACATGTCATTGGACATATCATTTTAAAGGCTATGGTTTAACCCATGACAAGTATAGTAATCTGCTTTAAGATGAGAGAGTGTAGTGGGTCTCAACCCTGGCTGGACACTAAAATCACCTGTAGAGCTTATAAAATCACTGCAAATTAAATTAGAATTTTTGAGAATGGAACCCAAAGTTCACCAGATGATCACAATATCAGCCAAATTTGAAAATCCATGGTACAGAGAAAAGAATATCAACTGAGGAGTTAGACAAACCTGGGTTCCAATGTTGCCTCTTTATCTTACCAGAAAGGCTTACTCTTCTACAAATGGAGATAATCATAGCTACTTCATATTATTATATTATTATTGTGAAGCTGAAATAAAATTCTATATGTAAAGAACTTGTATTTTTAGCCGTATGCTGTATATCTTTAGAGCTTCATTCATACATTCGCTTATTTTATTTATTTATTTATTTATTTTAATGAACTTTATTTATTTCTTTTGGCTGCACCACGCAACATGATGGATCTTAGTTCCCCGAACAGGGATTGAAACCACTCCCCCTGCAGTGGAAACACAGAGTCTTAACCACTGGACCACCAGGGAAGTCCCTCATTAGCTTGTTTATTGAAGCATCTGAAATGACTTTCTGTTGAGAATTTTCATGCTACCTACAGTCCTCCCTCAGCTCACCTCTAAAGGCAGGTAGAAAGATCTCCTTTGTATCATTCTCCTTGTATCCAGCTCAGCTTTCAGAAAAGAGTGTATTCCTGCCTGCCCCACTTCAAGATCTCTTATGTCATTGGGTTTATATTTAATTGGACACACAGAATATCTGGGTTCTAGGCATTTTCCAGGAAGTACGATCTTGAGCTCATATCCGCTCACTATTTATCAAACATTCTGTTGAGCAGAATACTTTTCCAGGAAGATTGCATAAAAGACTGAAAACATGCTAAATTCCAGATATTTTATGCTTCCTTTTTTTTTTCTTTTTTAGAAAAAAAGAAAAGGAAACTGCTATCAAGCATCTAAATGTCAAGGACCAGAGGTATTGTGATGATTTTAGTCATCCTATACCTTGGAGTCTAGTCAGGAGACAAAAAACAATCAAATTATACCACAAACAAATGTAAAGTTGCAACTGTGGCAAATGCTGTGAAGGAGGCTTGTTTAGTAAGACATTGCAAACCTACAACAAGATTGAACAGAGTCAGAAAGATCAGGGAAAGGTCTCCTGAGGAGAGACCCTTAAGCTGAGATGTCAGCTATGACTAGGAATTAACCCTGTGAAGGAGGGAGGGAAAACATTCCAGACAGAAGGAATAGCAAGCAAAAAGGCTGTGAGGCAAGAGTGAATTTTCCCCTCCCCACCCTTTTCTTTGCTTCCTGTTTTTTCTTCCTCTTCTTGATCACCTCATGGTAGTAAGACGGCTACGAAAGCTCTGGACATTGAGTCCACATTGGCGTCAGAAAAAAGGAAAAGGGGGAAACACTAGCTTTGTCTGCCCCTTTCATCAGAAATTAAAGACTTTCCCAGAAGCTCCACAGCAGACTTCTCTTATATTTCATTGAGCAAATGCTCACACTTAGGTCAATCCCTGACAAAGAGGAATGGGACCAACATGACTACCTAAATCAAAAGAGCTCTTTCTTTTATTCCAAGGTCAAATATGGGTTTTCAGAGCAGAGAAGAATTCTGTTTGGGTAGGCAATTAAAAGTGTCTGCCACAGAGACTGCAGCAGTAGTCCAAGCAGAAGATGGAAAATAACAGGCTTTGGGTGATATTTAGGAAGTTACAACAGCAGGGTTCATTGATTAATTTACCGGGAGGTTAAGAAAGTGGTATCTTCTTAGAGAACAAGTAGCCATATGAGCAGGGGGTTATGTAGGCAAGGAGCATGGCTCTTCTGAGAGCAGAATTTCTCAGCCTAGACACTAGTGACATTTGGGGCTAGATAATTATTTTTGTGGGTGACTGTATTCAATTCTCCAGAGAAACAGAACCTATGTATGAGGAATTAGCTCATGTGAAGGAGGCTGAGAAGTCCCGTTGAGGCAGGAGACAGATGGGTCCCAAATTAGACATTTACAGCTAGACTCCTGTTTACGCTTTGAGACAAAGATAATAAGAGGAACAGGATAAGCATCTGGGCTTTGTCTCCTGTGAACACTTCAAGATAACAGGAATGGCAGGAACAGAGACGGACTAAGCCCTGCTTAGGTAAAAGATAAGGAGGTCGTATATTTTTCATTCTTAAGGTCAAGGAGACCCCCCCCCCCCCCCCGCCAAGCTACGTGTACACAGAAAGGATCCTCAGGGGAGAGGGTTCCATACCATAATATGTTCTGCTAAGCTCCCAGAGACCCTCACGCTGGAATCCATCTTGGCTAAAATATGCGTGCACACAGGGGAGGGCCCTGAGCCAGACCAAATATGGATTGGGAGCCTAACAAAGCAAGATGATTGGCCAGAGGAAAACCAGAAAACTGCCCGCATATAAGTGATTTAAACCACCCTAAATGTGTGCATCACTCTCTCTCTCTCTCTCTCTCTCTCTCTCTCTCTCTCCTCTCTCTGAGATTGCCCATGCTTTCTCTGTGTGTATCTTTTCTCCTAATAAACACTTTTCTTGCCTCACAGTACTTTTTGTCTCTTTGCTGAATTCTTTCTTCAAAACAGACAAGAGCCAGGGCCCTGCTCCTAACCACTAGTCTCTGGTGGTCTGGTGGCTAGGATTCAGCACTTTCACCGCCATGGACTGGGTTCAATTCCCGGTTGGGGAACTGAGATCCCACTTCAAGCTGCTGTACACCGGGGCCACCCCACAGTCACCCGAGATCACCATAATCTGCTGTCTGCCAGCTGGAGATCCAAGAGAGCCAAAGCGTAGCTCTAGCCTGAGTCTGAAGGCCTGAGAACCAGGGGAGCAAAAGGTATAAATCCCAGTCCAAGGACAGGAGAAGGTAAGATGAGCTGTCCCAGCTCAACCAGTGAGGCAGGAGAGTAAGGGACAGATTCTTCCTTCTCCCACCTTTTGTTCTACCCAGGCCCTCAAGGGATTGGGTGATGATGACCACACTGGAGACGGTCATCTGCTTTATTGAGTTCACCAATTCAAATGCTAATCCCATTCAGAAACACCCTTCCAAACACACCCAGAAGGAATGGTTAATCTGGGCAGCTGTGGCCAGTCAGGTTGACATAAAATTAACCATCACAGTGGCTGTCCTGTGCACTGAAGGATGTTCAACAACAACCCTGGCCTCTACCCGCTAGATGCCAGTGCCACCTGCCCAGTAGTGACAATATCTCCAAACTTTGCCAAACGTCTCCTGGGAAGAAAATTCACCCTCTGTTGAGAACCATTGCCCTAGAGAATTCTTTCTATTGAATATGGCTTTGAATGCTGTGATCACAGGGACAGGACTAGAGGGAGAAGGGTGGTTTCCTAGGACACAAAATTTCAGAAGACACTTGCACAATCCTGAGAGTGAGTGCCTCCTTCAATTTGTGCCCTAGGAGCCTCATACGCCCCTCCCTTGTTCTGACCATGTGTCATGTGGTATTAGCATATGTTTTAACAAGGATAAACCCAATTCTACTTATAATTGACGCTTCTTCAAGGATGTTGTTGAGGATATTGCTCTGTATCCAATGCAGAGTGGTCTATTTATGAGAAACGCCAGGAGAATTCTTGCTTATTTTTTGTCCAAAGAATAAACATGTTTTTTCCTAAGCCACTGGTTTGCTTTTATCTGATGCATATTATGAATTGTACAATCATTTGGTTCCCTTTCTGCATTGGTTGTTATTAATTTTTCCCCTTTTTTTGCATTGACTGCTATCAAACTTGGAAACCAAACTGGTAGATTCCGTGGCAAGAATGTATAATAATATTTCTAGCATTATTCCTGACTATATTTGAATTTTTTGCTTCTGTTTTTCCTCTCTGTTTTGTCTCAGTTTTGTTTTGGGTAATCATACATTTTATGTATTCTTATAAAATACCTTAAAGATGTTTGGAACTATATCATAAAGTACCCAGCACAGGCCCTGGTCCCCAGAATCCATTTGGTACATAGCCATTTCCTTCCTTCAGTACTGAGATTGGAGAGCAAGATGCTGCCAGGGACAGACCTTTGTAAGTGGCCAAATGCTCTGGAAGGATAAGAGCAATATTTGGTGTGAGGGTGGTTTCTGAGGGCAAAGAAACAGAGACAGCTTATGGCAAAATGTTTCAAAAATACATTTACTTCTCCAGGAAAATAAATAACTTCCAGTGGTAGACTTCTGACCTGTGTCTTTCTTGATGCAAACTCTTAGGGGTTAGAGAACTTTCATAAACCCACCGCCTACATCCAGTCCTGAAAGAACTTATTAGCCTGTGTTCAAGTGTCTGAGGTGTCATCCTCCTTCACAATGGGTGCATGTTATGACTGTGAGTTGTGTTCCATTTACCAAAGACAAGATGCAAGCGGAATGACAAAGAGGGATGAGTTAAGAAGCCCTTGGAAAACTGAAAGCTATGGTTACATTAAGTGAGAGAACAATGAGCCCTGATCAGCAAAGACAGAGCAGAAGTTGGGGGAGGGGAGGGGGTATTCTAACTAGCCTCTGCCTCTTGCAGTGAGATTACTGCATTTTCATCATAATTATTAAATCTTGGCAAGAGGCTCAGCAGCCTGTTACCCACCTCCCTGATGTCAGGCTGCTCTCCCCACCCTGTAATTTTGAAATCTGGTTGGCAATGGCACCCTGAAGAGCAGTTCTAACAAGGCTGCAGCAAACTTCCCCCCACTTGAAATCTTCAATTATAAATGTATAGACTAATGGCAATCTACACCCTACCATTTTCTCCCTCTGTCTTTTTTCTTATCGCCATATCATTAGCTTCAACAAAATTAAGTTAGGGACATTTAGTGCTCAGAGAAACCAGGGGAATAATAGCAGATGGATTAGGGTAAAGGGGAAAAGGCAGAGAAAGGACAATTTGATTTCCTTTTAGAAAAGTTTGAGCCACACAAAGAGAAAGACACATATGCACAAAGATAACATTGAACTTTGCAGAGAAAATTTCAGCCCATGATGAGTTGAGCTACTAGAAATCCCTAAGATATTAAATAATCACCAATCCTTGGGGGGAACGTGTGGGGGCAAATTGAAGAGATAACATGTTTTGTACAGTGTAAAAGCACTGGAAAAAAATAGAAGAGATGTGATAAAGTTCTATTATTTTCCCCTAGCCTATTTAAATTCTTAGTTAGATGAATAACAAAGGTTCTGGAGTAAAATCAACAAATCCCTGCATGTTAGGAACACTAGGGAATGGCAGTTGAAGGACTCTTCAGAAATATGGCATCTGAGCTTTGTTAGAACCCAATAAAAATCAGATCTCAACAGGCACCCTTCGAAGGGCTTATTTAACCTTACCCATATATTGTTAGCATTAATTAGCCTCAAAAGTCAAGTCTGGCTCTACTGCACTGACAAAAGTGTCTTGAACATAGTAGGTATTTAATATGTGTTCACTGAATTGAATTAAGGTTAGTGTACATATGTTTCTAAAGCAAAATAGGTAAATACAAGAGAATGTCATTTGGAAACATTTCTCTAAAATAAATATATTCTAAGATTTCACAGTTCTATATTCCCAATGAGGAATGAAAATCAGTTTTATAGGATGGATGTAGCTTTTCAGAATTTAAAAAGAAAATCTGTTTTGTTTATCTTATGTAATTTTTTACAACATTCCTATGGGAAAGGTTTTGTTATCCAAATGAGGTAGATAATACTAGTGCCCTTCTAGTCCATGAAAGAGCTCCCTGCTGTTGGGCCAGGCTAGGAAATGAGTTCTGACCTATTGGCTGCTAGAGAAAGTGACATGGGTTCGTTCTGGAGGAGGTGATGAGATGACCATGGGTCATTTTCTAGCCTCTTTTCCCAAATTCATTGATCAATGAGGCTACTTATTCTACATGATGAAGCTACAGGATGAATTCTTTATCAGCCTGGACTTTAAACTCATCACATAGAGGAAAATCACCCTAAAACGTCATCTAGACTCACATGGATATTTGTGGATACGAATGAACCTTTGTTGTGTTAAACTACTTAGATCTCGGCTAGTTACAGAGCATTATAAGATCTATCTTTATTAATATGCCAAGCTTTATAAATGCGAAAGCTGTAACTCAGAGAATTATTTTAAATTGCTTCAGATCACATTGCCAGTATGGGACAAACTGGTATATGAACTCAGATCTCGCTGAAAATATACCAATACAAAGAAAAACCCAGCTCTTCTGCAGAACAGGAGGGAAAACCGTATTTGCGTTTTGTTTTTGTTTTTTCTGATTATAAAGATTGGCAGCAGTATCTACTTTGGGCAGCAGGGTCAAACAAAGAACAGAAATGATGCTCCTCTTCTGAAACACAGACTAGCAGAGAAGCAGGGGAAATAGGTACTTATATGCTTTTTGCACTATCTGAAGAGCTCCTCCCACAGTGTACTATTAAATAACTTTTGTTTCTTTGAAAGAAAGGCCCACATCTCAGTGGGCTGACACACAAAAATGTTTATTTCTAACTTATATAAAGTCTAATCAGTGGAGCTTGGGAGCTTAGCTTCACACAGTTATTCAGGAACTCAGGTTGATGGATTCTACCATACGCAACACATGGTTTCCAAGGTTGCCCTGGGCATTGGCACAAAGCCAGCAGATAGAGGAAAATCAGGTGTAGGGAACTGAGCTGGTCTTTATGCGCCAAGCTTGGCAGTGGCTTATATCACTTTGCTCTCATTCCACTGGCTAGGAGGTAGTCATGTGGTTCTACTTGCCAGTAAGGGAGCCTGGGAAATAATCTAGCTGGGGGCCTAGGAAGAAAAGGAAACATTTTGTAAACATATAGCAGACTATACTTCCAGTCACCAAATAAACATTCCACTCTTTTTCCCAAGAATAAAACACATTCACTCACCCCAACTCCACCATCCATCCACCCAAGGGAGGCAACCCAAAGCTCTGTACGATCCCTCATCCAACTCAAAGTCCAAGATCTTCAGGTGATATTCAGTCCCCTCCATCAGGTGCCACTTTATTTCCAGAAATTTGAACTAAGAAGATAAGTAAACTGCCTTCACAAATAATGGTGACGTAAGGACAGAAAACTGCAAAAGTTCTCCCATTTAGGAAAGAAAAGAACAGAAAACATATAGCAATCACTGGTTCCCTGCAGTTATGGACTCCTGAGGGGCAGGTCTTGTGGAGGCTCCTAGCCTGAAGTTGTGCAAATTTCCTTGATTAGTTTCTAACTGTTCTCTTTCTGAGGAGTTACCTTGCCCATAGTCTCTGCGGCACCTGGTGATACCCTCTGAGTGGCCCTTCTTTGCCTATTGTTCTCTAAATCCAAAGGTTCTTGAGGGATGCCTAGGTTGTACAGCCTGCTTTTTTTTTTTTTTGCTAGTGATGTTTAGGGGCTTAATAGTTGTTTTTGGTTTCACACACTTGAAAAACTTTTAGTCTGGACTCATGGTACCTTTGGTCCAATACGATTACCCCCAAATCTTAGGAGGCCTCTGATCCTTTTTGCTTCCCATCAGCTCCTCGTGCCAGAAACCCAACCCAAATTTATTTTCTAGACAAAGTTCTCAATCGGTTTTATTTCTTTACCTTCTTACCTTATGTCTCTCTTTCAACTTAATATTGGTTTACCTTTAGACGTCTGGAAAAATACGTGGAAAGGTGACATCCTTAATCTCATCTTTGCCACAGGGAAGAGTCATTTTGTTCAACTGATGTTTTATAAAGCCTTTGCTACTAAGCGTATTTTTCAGATTACATCTTCTTAAGGTCTGAGTTTACATGCACAGGACTTTTCCAACCTTTTGAAGTTCCCAAATATTTGGTCTCCTTTATTTCTTTTCATTCTAATTGAAAATCAGCCAATTGTGTCCTGAGATGATCTCTTTCTTACAATAGCTTTTCAATGATGGACAATCATTACTATTTCTTTCTGATTCTTTCAGCCATTTTTTCTTAGAATCACTGGCTCAGCAGGCATGTAATCTTATTTCCACGTTTTATCAAATATTTTGATAAAAATTTTGCTTCTAAACAGCAGGTTCACTTGTGCAGCCTCCCATATCAGTTTCTTGGTTCCATCTCCCCGACTGCCAAGTCAGTACCACATATTTTAGGTTTTTCATCCAATCATACATACCCCAATTCTGGTAATAATTTTTCTATTTGTTAAGTAACTCTAGCTTCTATAACAGGCAAACCTGAAACCTCAATGGCCTAATGGATGTTTATTTTCTTTTGTCATAAATTCCAAATGGTGGTACATGGGGGTACACCCATGTACTGGGTGGTACAGCCCACAGTCATTGAGGATCTCTACCATCTTGCTTCCAACAGTGCCATGGTCATTGACATCCAGCTTGCAAATATAGGGGGTGTGAATAAAAAGGGTTTTACTAGATATTTTTAAGTGCCAGGCTTAAAAGTGGCATATCTCATTTCTGACCACATTTCATCTGAGGCTAGGATTTTACAGAGTAAGTGAGGCAGAAGAACAGGAACCTCTGAGAGCAAAGTTAGAGTCAGGAAGTGGTTAGGGTGATGGAGCTTATTCAGGCAGTAAAAGGATTAAAGTCAGGAAGGTGCTTATGAGTGGGCAGAAATGTGGATTTGAAGAACTGGTGGTCTTGGTGAGGTCTAATAGCACAAATATAAATAAGAAAATGATAAAAATGGAAATACAGGAATGATGATCAGAGAGGAAGATGTTGGAACTGATGTTTTCACAGGTGGAATAGGTCCATATATTAGGAAGATTCCTGGTTAGAGAGGCGGGTTGCTGAAGCCTGGCTAAGGTGTCTTTGTTCTAATGTTTCAGTCCTTTGTGAGTCCAGCTCAGAGGCAGTGCCATGGTGCAGAGGTTAAGCTAGCAAGTTCTAGAATCAGAATGCCTTGGTTTGAACCTTGGCTCCATCACTTGTACACCTATGTCTGTCCCTTGGTATGTTAACCTCTCTCAACTACTCATCTGTAATAGGACAATAAGAATCACTTCTCCTTCATAGTCAGGAAGTTTATATGTATAAAGTGTTCCATATACTCAAGCCCATTGTAAACAGTCATTTATAATCTACATTCTGTCTATGTCATTCTCGACTAGTTCTTCTGTTCTCAACATTCCCCATCCCCACCTCTACCCTCGTTCCTACTCTAATTCAATGGAACTTTACAGTATCCAAAATACACTGAATGATGTGCTATAACTTCAACCTTCTCTCCAAATTTATCACACAACTTATAAATGGGAATTTTTCTTATATCACATTAAATATCCAATTTCAGAGGTAGTGGCTGAGTCTAAAGTGGTTCCATTTCACTAAATTTCTCTTGAGAAAAGGAAACAGAGGAGTTGCTTTTGTTTTGTTTTTGTTTTTTGTAATAGAAAGTTTTGTCCAAAGGTATGGCAGATGATGCAATATTACATTCCCATCACAACCAGGAAGGTATTTCTTACAGCAGTCCTCATGCCTCTCCCCTTGCCTGGCCAGAAATCTCCCATAGCCTCCAAAGCCTTATTACTCAAAATGTGGCCCACAGACCTGCAGCATCAGCATCACCTGGGATGTCAAAAATACATAATTGCAAGCCCCATCCAGACCTCCTGAATCCAATTCTGCATTTTAACAAGATACCAAGAGATTCTAATACATTATAGAGTTTGCAAAGCACTGGTTTACAGCAAAGAGATGACTTTCCATTCCTTTGTCTGAAGGAAGGGCTGCATCTTAAAATAATGTATTCTGTCAGACATTAGGCAGAGCCCACTTGGGATTCATCCTTCCTATCTAGAGATATGAAACTTAAGTTCTATTGTTGTCTAATGCTCTTAACTTGAGATTCAGAAATGAAGGAGGGAATGATAAGTGGTAGCTGGTTTCTCAAAGGAATTTCTGGCTCTGAACAACAAGATTTGGGGAGTGGCTTTAAAATCTTTCTTTTAGGTTGCTTGAGGAAATTTGCCAGTTTCCCAGATATAATCTTCCCCTTACTTCAGAAGGGGGAAAACAAACAAAAAAGACTGAAAGAAAATGCAAGAGAAGTTGTGTGTGTGTGTGTGTGTGTGTGTGTGTGTGTGTGTGCGTAAAATCCTCAAGAGTCTGTTCCATCTGCAGAGAAGTCTAGTAATAGAAATCAGTTTGACTGGGGAAGTGGTAGTCTCTTGTATGTAGATATAGCAAGGGGCTAAGAGCCATCTGCTTAGAGAGAAGTGGGCAGTTACCCCAAGGAATGTGTCTTGAAGCTGTGTTAGTATAGCAAGCACACCACTTTTAATCAGACTACATGCTTATTTGGAGGGAGATGGTAGTCATTGATAGAGATTATGGTGGAAGCTAAAGCCCACCCAAAAATTACCAGCTTGGAAGATAAGTTGTCTATCTGAGTGGAGTCCTATCATTCAATAGCTATTATTCTACAGAGATTAAATGTGATGATTTCAGGGTGGAAGATTTCATCTCGATAAACAAACAAACACAAAAAGCATAGTTTAGTGGAAATTTCCCTTATCATCTCTATAGATAGTCTGGAATATTAGACCAAAAGCAGAGACTATCAATAGTTTACAAGGTTCCCTAACCTTTCTAACTGCTCCAAGTTTGTCTGAATTTCTCCCCAGCTATGTATTCAGGTGATTAGGAAAAGAAAATTACAATTTAAGTCCCTGGTAAACACCACTTTAACCAAGTGATCTGGGTTAACATCACCATCAGTCAGCCATATCAACATCATCCACCCTCTGATACGATGCACTGAGAAACACACAATGTCACTTCTGTGGTATTCTGGCCCAAAATGTATAACTTCATTCCATTGGAGCTTTTCATGAGAAAACGTCAAACAAACTTCAATTGAGGGACATTCTACAAAATACTTATACTCTTCAAAAATATCAAGGTTATGCACGACAAGGAAAGCCTGAGTGATTGTTTCAGATTGAAAGAGACAACTCAAAGCAATGTGGGACAATAGATTGGATCCAGTAAGAGAAAAGGGGGATTAGTGAAGAAAATAGCAAAATTCTACAATCTGTAGTTTAGTTACTATTGTATCAATGCTAATTTCCTGGTTTTAATTCCTGTACTATGGTTATGTAAGATGTTAACATTAGGGAAAGATGAGCGAAGGATATAGGGTCACTTTTATTTTTTTTAACATCTTTATTGGAGTATAATTGCTTTACAATGGTGTTTCTGCTTTATAACAAAGTGAATCAGTTATAACAAAGTGAATCAGTTATACATATACATATGTTCCCATATCTCTTCCCTCTTGTGTCTCCCTCCCTCCCACCCTCCCTATCCCACCCCTCTAGATGGTCACAAACCACTGAGCTGATCTCCCTGTAGGGTCACTTTTTATACTATTTTTGCAACTTTTGTGTAAGCCTAAAATTGTTATTTCAAAATTAAAAAAAAAATAAACAGGAACTTAAAGCTCTTTTGTGTTTGTTTTTTGAGAGAGCTACAAAAAATGAGTCCCAATCTTCTCTATCAGTCTTAGGAGGAAACCCTTAAAGGGAATGGGAAAACAGATCAAGATCCTGGGGACATAAGAAGAATAATGACAGCCCCAAGCATTGTTCTCTGTCTGGGAAATGGTCCTGAACTTTACTCAACTATAACTCATGAAAATCTAAAACAATAACACACATTAAATATATATGTGTATATATATATATATATATATATATATACACATATAATATATATCTATATTATACTATATTAGATCTATATTGTACTATACTATTATATTAATATAATATATATTTTAATATAATAGTATAATATAGATCTAAATTATAACCTAAAACAATAACATCTGAGAGATATATATAAAATGTGTACCAATAGTCATTGCTAAGGGTTGAACTGTGTACCTCCAAATTCATATGTTCAAGCTCTAGCCCCCAGTACCTCAGAATGTGATTATATTTGGGGTTAGAGCCTTTAAGCAGGTGATTAAGTTAGAATGAGGCTGTTAAGGTGGGCCCTAATCCAATCTGACTGGTGTCCTTATAAGAGGAAATTTGGACAGGTGCACAGAAGAAAGACCATGTGAGGACACAGCCAGAAGGAGGCGGCCCGCAAGCCAAGGACAGAGGCCTCAGGAGAAACCAAACCAGCCAATACCTTGATCTTGGATTTACAGCATCCAGAACTGTGAGATCTGGGCTGTGAGCCACCCAGCCTGTGATATTTTGTTATGGCAGCCCAGGCAAGTTAAAATAATCATGTATATTTTAAATAAATCTATATTTAAATTGGTCCCTTCTGACTTCTCTAAACAATTCATATTTTTTTCCTGCCTTCATGGATGAACATACTGTTTTCCCAGATGTAAGACTTTCGACATATGCTTTGGTTAGTCTTTAAGACTTTAAGTCTTTAAGACTTATCTTAAGACTTTCATCTAGAGGATGCTCCATTAAGTTTGTGTTGAATATTAGATATATATGATGTTTCTCAGATAACGCCTTCAATGTTTTTTTCAATTTATGGTATTGCATTTAAAGACTTTGGCCAACTACAGTATGTTCAAAGGAAGTTAAACTGGATTAGGAAAGGTTTATAAACTGTGTCATTCTAGGAGCAGTGGTAGAAACTGGATTTGCCAAGCGCAAAGAACCGAGTAGGGAAGGACATGATAGATTCCTTTAAGTGTTTATAGAGCTGCCAGTGGAATAGATTAGGTTTATTTCATTAATTTTTAGAGGGCAATCTAGGACCAGCTGGGTGTTAGCCCCAGGGAACATATTTTGTACCAACATAAGAAAATACATTTGAACAATTGGTACCATCCATAATAGAATGGTCTAGCTTGAGAGGTAGTGAGTTCTCTGTCACCCAAGGCATTCAACCATCTACTTGTGTCCAGCTGCCAAGGATTATGTAGATCAGGTTCTTCCATTGGGTAGAGGGTGACAAATGTTGAACTTTTAGAGTTTTCTAACACCAAGAGTCTAAGAGAATTCTCAGGGTAAGATGGGAGAGTGAAAGGATTCAGGATTTGGGGGGAAATACCCTGAAAAGAACTATCAAAGATATTAGCAAGGCCATGTCCCATGGAGTAAAAGATTATTCAAAAGTCATGCATCTACCTTGCCCCACAGGAAGTTGGCTTAATTGGTCTGGGTTAGGCCCAGACATGGGTATTTAAAAAAATCTCCTCAGGTAATTCTAGCTTGCAGCCAGGGTTGAGATCTTTGATCTAGCTAAAGTATTTAACAACACCCTACATGATTATATCCCAACTCCTTAGAATTTCCAGCGATTCTTAAAATCCTGAGATTTACATCAGACTTCCTGACAAAGATGATGACATAAATTCTTCTGAGGAATACTAATACCAAGCCACCAAAGAGTTATGGACCCATCACAGACTTTTTCACTGTCTACACTTGTCTGACAGCAATCATCACACCCCAACTTAATGCAAAATATGTGTATCGGAACGTGGCACTTAGTATAAAAGTTTTTTCCAACTCCCCCATTACATGATAAATTGGGAGAAGTTGAGTAACTATTCTAGATGCTGTCCAATACTTAGCACACATCTATCATCCTGCACAGGCAGCTGGTGCCTAAAACAGTTAGTCACCTTTGTTTGGAGGGAGTATGGAAAGATACCATAGGAGTTAATGAGACATGAAAAAAAGATATTGAGATTCAGCAGCTACTGAAATGCAGGAAAAGTTTCCCTTCTTTAGGAGTTAGAATAATTATGAAAATGAAATAACAGCTAACATTTCTTGAGGAAATAGTCTATGCCTGATGGGATTCTAAGTAAGCACGTTACATCCATTGCTCCATTTAATCATCACAACAGTCCTTTGAAGTAGGCGTTATTTCACCTTCCTATCCAGTTATATAGATTTGGAAACTGAGGCACAGAGAGGCTAAGTGAATTTCACCAGGTCTTAAAACTAATATGTGACAATGCTGAGGTTAAAATAAGAACATCACAGTTTAGAACCCATGCTCTTACCACACCCCCATGCATACAACTAGTATGGTATCATCAAAAGATAGTGAAACCAATTTGATGTCATCTAGTCCAACTCTTCATATTGTAGATACCTACAAGGGTACATGACTGACAAATCTGTCAAACAGATTGTTATAAAGGCCTGGCCACATGCAACTCAGCAGATAAGCAGATCAAGGAACCCATAACATGTTCCTTTAGTCAGGGACTAGATTATACACCATCTATGTCACTGCTTTCATTTCAACCAATTAGCTCATTTCTCATATATAAAGCGAATTAAGTTTAATTAAAATTTTAAAAAATCATACAGTTGGGACAGACTATTCAGGCGCCTCTGTGATTTGATTTTTGTCTTATGCTGTAAGGCCTCCTTCCTAATTTATCACTATTCTGGTTCTACATTGCTTCAAATGTAACTTTTGCTAGCTGAGAATCCCTACCTACTAGCTTCCTTTTATGCTTGCTGACATTATCTTTAAAAATAAAGGAAAGAAACTAGCCCTGGGAATGTTATTTTGTTATTAACACATTTGTTTGAATTAATATATCAGATCATCTAATGGTAGTTAAACATTTTTCAACTGAGAGCTAGTCCATGTTTCTGTATAGAAAAATCCAATACAGTCAATCCTTCTCAAACTTATGAAGTGAATACAATTCCAATCAAACTTGTACTTTTGACTAGGTAAAATGATCCTAACATTTTTCAAGAAGAGCTAACAGAATTGCAGCTAAAATAATTTTTTAAGAAGAATAAGGTAGGTTTATGCTAGCTGATATCTAAACATATCATAAAATTTAATAAGTAAACAGTACAAAAAAATGGCATGAGAAGAGAAAGAACAATGGAAGATTACATTATTTCTGACTTTAGATTTTAACATTTTTGGATTTTCATCTGCAAGGGGATTTAACTCCTTGGAAATTTGAAAGTAGGAGAAGGTTTACAATCAAATTTGGGCCATCTAAATGCTGTTGGTATTTTATTATCAGAGACTTTTATTTGTAAAATCCTTTTATTTGTGCCTTTATGTTGTATTTAGTCTCCTGGCAGAATCTCTGATAATGGACATGGGACAATGTAGCTAGATATAATTTAGGATGGGAAATAAAATAGGGAGTTTTCAACTTGGTGGGTGGTGACGGTGGCTTGAAATTGTTGATTCATTTGCTGTTTTGATCCCTTTCAGAGCTTTCTGGGAACAAAATCTAAACTAGCTTCAGAAAAGTTACTTGAAAAAAAATAGTGATCAGTGTTGGAGATAACAGCTTAAAGAAGGTAGACACAAGAGTTCTCCTGCTGTATCTCCTCCCTGGGGAGGTAGCCACACCCATTACTCTTTATTGTGAAACCCAATGGATTTAGAGCAATGTGAGAGAGGAATGTCTTTTTTCCACTCCCAGGATCCCTTGTGAAGGGATTTCCTCTAGCATCTCACTCATTACACCAAGGGAAAAGGGAGTAACTTAATTAGTAGAATTTGAAAGGATGAAACACGCTTGCTAGACTCAGCACTGTCCGTTTTTTCTCTTGGGTACTGGCTACAGCCTCCAGTCTGTAAGTCTTAGCTGGGTAGGCAGCCCTTGGAGAGAGGAATTGCCTATGACTAAGCAACTAACCTTGAATTTTGGGGTTCGGTTAGCACGGCCCATTTGGCTCTGCCAACAGAGAGCTACATCCTCTAACACACCTATCGCCAATAATAAAGGTAATATGTTGGCCCCCATCTGCCCTACTGATCCTTATTCTCAATTTATTGAGACCCCAAGGGTACTACGTACATGCTGGGCCTCTTCAAACGCTCCAAGCATTTGATAAAGGTGGCTTCTTGACCTTCCAAGTTATATACTCACCATGTGTTCTATGGAGTATTAGTTTCTTTGATGCTAACAGATGGTGTTTGTACAACGATTACATGGCTAAATGCATAATTCTAGGTAAGGCAAGATAAAATAGTTTTGTTTTTTTTTTCCTGCAGGACTTTTTGAAGCCTTTAAATGGAAACATGCTATGTGAATCTTAATGAAGAACTGGATTATTCAGCATGTCTCAAATGTATACATATCTGAAAGAAACTTTTTTTCTGTTTCAGAATCATGAAGTAGGGCTTCCCTGGTGGCGCAGTGGTTGAGAGTCCACCTGCCGATGCAGGGGACGCGGGTTCATGCCCCAGTCCGGGAAGATCCCACATGCCATGGAGTGGCTGAGCCCGTGAGCCATGGCCGCTGAACCTGTGCATCCGGAGCCTGTGCTCTGCAACGGGAGAGGCCACGACAGTGAAAGCCCCGCGTACTGCAAAAAAAAAAAAACAAAAAACAAAAAACAAATCATGAAGTATTAGTGTTCGCTGGAACATATTTGGGGAAATCCTGAATAATTTCATAAATTGTGTTGGGCCAATTGGCAGTTTGCAAAGAAAAAACAAAATAGAAAAAAATTACTACCCGTGCAGCATACAAAACTAAATCACAGATGCATTTTTAAAAGTAAAAATGAAAATATAAACTATTAGTGATTATAAAATCTCAGAACATGAGACATTTTCCAAATACTAGAGCAAGGAAAGATCCATCACAGAATAATAAATTTAACTTAGACAACATTAAAATTTTATGTAAATAACACAATATCATAAGTAGAGGGGGAAAAGCAAGTAACAAGCCGGGAAAAAGATACTGTTAAGGATATGTGGAAATGGTTCAATATGTAATAACTCTTACAAGAGAACATTCAAAACATCAGTATCCCAGGAGTAAACTGAGAGAAAGTTATGATTTAACAGTTCACAAAAAGAAATCCATTCAATAACTATAGGAAAAAATATCTGATCTCACTGGTAGTAAGAATTACAAGTGAAAATAATGGTGAGATATGATTTTTTTGTACTTTATTTGTTAAAAGTTTTACTTATCTTTCCCGTATTGTTGGTTCTGGGTATGTAAATTATTGGTTCTGGGAATCTTTTCTGAGGAACAACTTGACAATATGTTCCAAAGTCTTTAAAATGTACATAATTTTTGACTCAGCAAATCCACCTCTAGAAATTTATTCAAAAGAGATGATCATGGCTGCTTGAAAAGATTTATATTCAAGCACAGCCATTTTATCATTGCTTATAATAACCAAAATGGAAATATCCATAAAGTCCGATTGTAAATACAACAAATGAGCTGGAATACTGTGCAGTCATTAAAAATCATATTGTACAAGAATATTTAATGATGTGGGAAGATAATGATGATATAGTAAGTGAAAAAACATGTTTTAAAGCCGTAAGTGCAACATAATCCCATTCTATTAGAAAATATGTAGAGTAAAAAGGTTATACACTAAAATGTAAATAGCATGTATATCTGGGTAGGTGGGGTTATGTGACTTTTTTCTTTGTGTTTTACTGTATTTTCCAATTTTTCTGCAATTAAAATATATTGCTTTTTGAAACCAGAAAAAAATAAATTTCAAAAGGATTATACTAGTAAAGATTGCATTTTAGAAAGAAGGGATCTGTATGCATACTTTATTAAAATATCATAATTAGTGAAGCATTAGTCTACTACATTTTTAAATGATAGGATCATGACTTCTCTGCATTGTGTAGAGCGAAAACCACGATAGACACTTAAATCAATGTCATGTATAGTACAAATGTATAGTACACTTAAATCAATGTCATGTATAGTACAAATTCTTTCAACACACCCATGGATTGCATGGCCTTTTGAGTTATATATGGACCATGACAGTTACCCATCTTCAGGTTACAGGCATGCAAAACCATAAGTAAAACTATTTTCCGATGTAAACCGGCTCTGCAAATTCATTCTTCCCAAGTAATCCATGAAGTCCAAATTTTACACTCAGTTCAACTGCAACAGCTATCAGCTACCCCAAGCTGCATCTAAACCACCCACATTCTCTGAACATCTCCACAACCATCAGATCTGTTTACTCACAACCTAGGGATAAAGAGTTAGTGGAAAGGAAAAGAAAATTGTCCCACTCAGATATCTCATATAACATAACAGAGAGGGCAAGACCCTTCATCCTTCAGAGAGCTAGAAAAACACTGTCTCGGATTTAAAATGGAAACACTTACTCTGTTTATCTGGTATTCTCCTATTATGTTCAGTGAGGCCATGCCATTTAAGACTGTTTCTTTCTACCTCTGTCTCTTTTCAAGCACATCTGCAGAATTAAATTCTATGCACTGACAGGGATGCTTTCAAAAGCTCAGAATCGATTCTTCAATCATTCCACTTTCTTAGCTGTGATTAAAAACATGTGTCCCCTGATTAAGCTAATGAGAAATTGTTAATTGGCACAAAGCCCCCTTCTGTGCGCACTTGTTAATGTCACCATCTCTGACAGGAGAAAAGATCAGAATCAAGGGCAGAGAGTTCTTAAGTGACTTCTACATTGGACTTAAGTACAGGAGCTCTATTTGGGAAGTGAGGGCTGCCTGTTCTAGGACTTACATGGAGGAATAAGAAATGCCATTTTTCTGCTGGTTTTTTAGGGAAGCAGAAGGCAGAAATGCAATTGTACAACAATTGATCTGTTGATTTCTTTTTTCCTCTTCATAGAAACGATGCTATTCATTCTCTCATCTGCCTTCCAGGTAACATTGACTCTATGTGGATAAGCCACAGCTGAGCAGGAATACATTTTTCTGAAGGACTGTTATTGAGGTTATTGCACCAGAATCATACCCCTGCCTCTCCCTCAAATAGAAACCAATTACTCTTATCCAAGTTTCAGGAGGAAGCTGCAGAGAAAAAAAAAAAAAAACAACAACAAGGACTGGTTAGAATCAACTAGGCCCAAGATGGTAGAAGGTTTGACTTTCAGTAGACCTTGAGCCTCATTATATGCTCATTTTGATACATTAGCATGCTAAATGATACACCCACCAGAGCCATGACAGTTGAAAATTGCCATGACAACAACCAGAAAAGCCCTTACAAAGACTGAAAAGGAGAATTTCATCAGTTCCAGATTTAAACCACAGCCCTGTTCTGGGATAACTCATGAGTATTCCTCCTACTCTTTCCAATTCCCTCCCTTTTACCTTGACCCTACTATATATTTGGTGTCTTCACCTAAATTGGGTTGAGAAGTTGATTTGCACACTAGGTTCCCACTTCTCCATTCTTTGGCCATTGAATACAGCTTGTGCTGTTCTAGTCTCAGAATCGGTTTTGTTATTGGCTGAGGGAATTTGATCAGAAAAAGAACCTCCCTGGCTGAGACAGGGTGGTCTCAGCCCGGACGAGGACCCCAGCACGGGTCTGGTGGACCAACTTCATAACAGGACCATGAAGAAGGAGTCTTCCTTAGTCATTCACTTCACTGTTGGCCCATTTGTTTCCTCTTGGCCTCAAATGAACAATATAATTATTGCAAATTATCCCATACCCAAGGCACCTTGTGGATGAGAGGACTATGCTATGGTAAAGGAATCATGTGCTTTGGTGAGAGTTTTCTACAATTTCCATTTTGGGAATATCAGAACTTTTTACTTGCCTAGTGTGCTTCCAATTTTTCGTGTGCTTCTTTGCACACCAAAAGTGATTAATTCTCAAAGTCTTGGAAACTTCTGAAGATGAAATGGGCCAGGACTTATGGAGGGTTCTCAAGAGAGCCTTAAGCAAGATAGGAGGCCATACACAAGAACTGAAAATACATAAGTTTATCTTTTTGTTCAGAGTAGCAACTTCCAGGAGATGGAACTTGCTACTCCGAGGTAGCCCAAACTCAGACCCTGGATTGATCCTTTCAGAAAGGGACAAGCCTAGAGACCAGAGTGGTTAGGTTATTGACAAAACTCTGAGGATGCCTAAGAAAAGCAATGGATATTTGGGAGGGCTGGTGCCTACATCTGAAAGTCCACTGACTTATGAATCATTGGTGGGGGTTAGAGGTGAGGAGGTTCTGCTGACTTAGGGTACCGTTTATCCATCACCTGCCTGAAGCCAGGTCCTCAGTATTCTTGTAGATCATATCGGGGTAGGGGATGGGAGTGGGGAGGATGAACGCTTTGCTATTCGAAGGTGTGTGAGTCACTGCCAGAAGCCTGAGATGGTGGGGCAGCCAACTGGCTCCCTGGCTGGGTATATAGGGTTGGTTAATCCTCAGACAGCAGTTCCAGTGAGTGATTTGATGAGAAGAAGGGGAGGCCTGTGTAGGAAAGGAAAATAATTTTCCCTCCTTCCTTCTAGGTCCTTGTCTGAGAACTCCCTGTAATAAAAGATAAACAGAAAAACACACAGAAGTTAAAGGACATGTATACCTCCTGTATACATGGGAGATCCCCAGGAAAACTGAGTAACTCTCCGAAATCACCCATGTCAGCACCTTAAATAACATTGCCAGCTAAAGACCCCAAAGATATGTCATGGGGAGTGGTATTTAGTTTATGAGAGGCTACAAGGAAAAGCACAGTGAATGGGGTAAGATTGTCATTCAGATTTTAGTCATTGCCTTCTCCCTGGATGAGTTTCTAGAGGGTTAGAGTCATTCTCCTCTTCTGGTACAGAGAGGGAGACACCCTTACAGATGACGATTTTCTTTATAAATATAAATGTCTTACAAAAAAGTGATTTCTACCCAGTTTTCATAGCTTCTCCTGTGTCTGTAGTTTTTGAAAACAATCAGCTCAAGATAATTCTTATACCAAAGGGACATATTTTGGGGTGGCAAATTCTGCTCCCCTTTACTTGTTAAGGAGAAAGCTGTTTCCAGGGTCAGACATGAGGGACATGGGCAATGTGGTAGTGACAGCTGGTGTCTTCCTTCCACCCAATGCCTTGGGCTGTGTTTGAGTTCAGGGAGACTATTTGATATGGGCTCTGATTCCCAGAGAAGAAGGATAAGAAGCACCCTCATGTCCCCAGCTGAGAAAGGATGACAGCCAATGGAGGAAACAGGCATTGTCCTGACTCCTGCAGAGCTCAGCCTTGTTTGGGGAAGCAGCCTCTGGCATAGATGCTGGCTTTCCACAGTGGGCATCTACATCTGAAATAGCAGTGAAGCAGCCTGCAAAGCTGAGGACCTTGACAAGGGGCACTGGGTGAGCAAGAGAGGAAGAGCCCTGAGACCACTGTGTGGTGGTTGCAGCGATCAGGAAGCCTGCTCTTGCCAGACAAACATGGAGGGCATTGCAGGAAAGCAGATGCCCCGTGTGTGTCTACAAGGCTGGGAGGCCCGTGGAGATTTGAGTCACACCCTCCTGTGGGTTACAATGGTGAGTGGGGAGAGTTTCAGGAAGTCTTGGTGTGGGGTGAGAATGGGAGGAGGAGTGCAGGAAGTACATGTACCATCACGTGACTGTAGACAAAGAGCCTGAAGGGTCTCTAAGATCCCGTCAAATCACAGCGCATGCACCTGAGACTGTATCGTTTCAACCTACTCATGTTTTCCTTCCTTATAATCTCACCCGGGGAACCATATGCACAAAATTCAATCAGGGGAGCCTCCATTAGCTTCTATCTGGTGCATGAAGAGGAAAGATAAGAACATACTGGGATGTGCTCCCTGAGTATCAGCTGGGAGTTCACAGGGAGGGGAGGAAAAGGCAGAGATTGAGTTGCTGTGATGAACAGGATGTCCTTGTCACACTCTTCAACCCCCTGCCCCCAGGAATTTGCTGTTTAACAGAAGAGTTCTATCCTAAGGCCAGAAGTTATGGATGAGTGTTTTGCAAATCAGTGAATCTGTTTATTTGCACTAAAAATGTTTAGGTCAATCCATAAACAGATGGAATGGGGACCAGTAGGTAATGTTTTGGGATTCATCTGAAATAATTCCTTTCTTTTACCCCATTGCTTACCAGAGGGACAGGGACAAGATGAGATGATGTACATGAAAGTGTTTTATAAACACTAAAGCACTCAGAACACTAGGTGAAATCTGCTGAGAGTAGCAGAATAGTCAATTTTTAAAGTACGGATGATAAGTCATGATTTGGTAGTTCTAAAATTCTGTTAGCTCAAGTCACCAAATGCATTAATTCCAACTCTTGTCCACCACATGACTGCTAGCCATGACTTTCGTGTCCATGAATGTGTCTGTCCTGGCAGAGAGGCAGAGCAGACCAAGAACAAGAAACAAGTTCGTTATGCTCCAAGCATACAACACATTTGTCTATTTACCTTTAGAAAAATGAAAAGAGAGTGTTTTGAGATAAGTTCTGGGTGAATTATTTTATGGACACTTACTTTAGCCTATTCTTAAAGTAATGAAGACCCTATATCTCTCACTGAATTTGTTTCAAACTTAGTAAGTGTTGCCTATTCCTGTCTGAATATTCTTAGTTCCCTTAACAGGTCCCTTACCTTCTAAGAGAGAGGATGTAGGAGTTCCAGGCTCTAGCTTTCTATTTTCTTTACTCACCCTTCAAGACATACTTGCTTTTTATTGCTGTTTTCTTTTACTCAGTTTTCACCTCTAGACCATTTACATTTGGACCTTCTCCTTGGTTACCATACCTACCCACAGACACTGTCAGTTGGGGTAGCTCTTAGTTTTAATCACTTCCCTTAAAGGTCAGTACCATATCACTCCTGTGTCCGCTGTAGCCTTCTGGAACTCCAGGCAGAATCAGTGAGATCTTGTATTGGCATGGAAAGAGAGTCTGGACAATTCCACTCTTCAACTCCAATTTTTAAGAGTAGCAAGTGGAGAAGCTCCAATGTATATCCTGAGTCAAGGGCAGGTTTAGGGTCTAGATTTTGTTTGAGCTGTGGTGCTCATCACTGGGTCCAGAAGACAGAATATAGAGGTGAGACATTTTATCCAGGCCATGTGAGGAATAAGGAAAACAGCCAAGGCATGAAAGTTAATAGTCTTTGACTCCTGAGCCTTCCCACTAAAACCATGGGAATCCAAGCTATAAAATCTCCTTCTGAACAGCTTCACATATATCCTTTATCATCTGATTCTGCCCTCATTGCTCTCTGCAAGGCCACCTTGAGGACCCCGGGGGTGACAAGAACACAGTGGTAAAGATGAGCATGGAGAAGCCAGAGTGGTGATGCTCAGTTTCTTGATGGTGGGCTGCTTTTTGATCCAGAATGGTACCACAGAGTTAAGGGTAGGTTTCTCCCCAGCTATTGAGAGGTGCCCTCTCATTAAGCATGAATGATTGGACTTCAGTGGGTACAATTCTTTTTTATGTTCTTCTTTCAAACTTGGGAACCAGCTTCCCAAGGTGTGGGTCAGAGGTTGACCTGTACTCCTGAGAGGTCTAAAAAGCTCTCTGACTCTATCACCACACACCCATGTCCCAGGGAGAGCCAGGTCCTGGGGCCCACTGGAAATCTGCACCCCCACCCCCAACCAATGCATGCTGAAGTAAACTTGACTCCAAATTTTTTTAGAATTTTGACCGAAGAATGGACATGATATTCATTCTACCCCAAAATACATATTGATCACATAGTATGTGCTAGGCACTCTTCTAGACATTGAGGATACAGCAATGAACAAAACAGATAAAAAATCCTGCTTCATGCAATGTACAGGTCAGGGAATGGGTTAAATACATAGTATGTTAGACCGTGATAAATGCTACAGAGAAAATAAAATAGGTAAGGTCGACAGAGAATGCTGGCATGGCCTTTGCAAATTGTTTTGTTTTGTTTTGTTTTGTTTTGTGGTATGTGGGCCTCTCCCATTGCGGAGCACAGGCTCCGGACACACAGGCCCAGCGGCCATGGCTCACGGGCCCAGCCTCTCCGCGGCATGTGGGATCTTCCCGGACCGGGGCATGAACCCGTGTACTCTGCATTGGCAGGCGGACTCTCAACCACTGCGCCACCAGGGAAGCCCGGTCATTGCAAATTTAAGCAGGGTAATGAAAAAAAGTATTGCCAAGGAGGTGAGATTTAAGTAGACTTGAAAGAAGTGAGCGATGAGGATATCTGGGGAGTGTTCTAGGCATAGGGATGGGTGATGGCTAAAGCCCTGAGGTAGGGTAGTCCTGCCATTCCCCAGAGACTGCTCCAATAGGCCAGGGCAGCTAAATCACAGTAAATGAGGGGGCATATGTAGAACATGCAGGAAGTGCAGGGAGAGATCTGGGCAGCCAGTGGTGGCAGTGGGAAACCTCATGAGACATCTTGGGCTCTGTTGTGGAGCATAAACAGAAGGGTAGAGTGGGGGCTGGGAGCAAAAGTGGAAGCAGAAAGACCAGGCAGGGGCTACTGTAGTGATACTGTTACTGAGTCCAAGCTTGTACTGCTCACCACACAACAGGCTGACAAATTGAGAGATGAGTTGTTGGGATAAGGAATAGCGACTTTACTTGGAAAGCCAGCTGACAGAGAAGATGGTGGACTACTGTCCCAAAGAACCATCTTACCCAAGTGAGAATTCAAGCTTCTTTTATACTAAAAAGGGGAGGGGGTGTAGTTGGTTGTTGCAAACATCTTGGTGTCTGAATCCCTTGTTCTTGCAGCTGTTCACGTAGGTCAGGACACTATGTTCCTGTTAACTTCCAACAAGACAAATGTCATTCTCTCTTCTGCAATGTTTTATCTCTAGATGAATGGGAAAGTGTTATACCCTTAAAGGTCAGAACCTTGAAAATGGGCTATCCTGTATATTTCAGGCTATAGGCAACATTCTTAACTGGAAGCAAAAGCAATGGAATACAACGATCAAAGTAAAAGAAACAGATCCAATATGGATTCAGATTTGTTCTTCCCTATTACAATATGGGTGAAAGATGAGGGTGGTTTGGACCATACCTGGCGTGATAGCAAAAGAGAGGATAAAAGTGGATTGATTTTAAATATATTTTGAAAGTGAGCCAATAAGATTTGCTGATGAACTGGATATGGGGTATCAGGGAGAGAGAACAGCTCCTTCATTAACTCTCCCAAAGGTTCTTAAGGTCTCTGGGTGGCCTGGCAGTTCAGAATAGATCATGGGCTTGCAGACCAGCCTCTCTCTCCCTGCTCAACCTCATTCTACACATGGAGTAAGACAGGACTCTTGTGACCCCAGACAAAGCCCAGGGATTAGATGATAAGTCATTGGATATAAAAACATTAAATTAAGAGTCATAAAGGATTATCTTCCTTCCTAGGCCTAAAAAAGTATGCTTTCTTTCACATGGTGTCAGTAGGATTTTCAGAAGGGACCCTCGTGCCCAGCTTATATATGCCTCCATATAACAGGAGCGCTTAGGCGGTACCATTTATTGCTCTCCTCTCCCCCCCCCCCCCCCCCCCCCCCCTTTTTTTCCCCCCCCCCCCCCCCCCCCACCCCACCCACTATTCACTCTCTTCTGGATAACCTAGGAATCTTAAGTTATTGTTTTTCTGAAGCAGGAGTGTTTATGATCTTCCCCGCACAGGGTAGAAAATAGTTATATTACTCATAAAAGAGGCAAAGTTAATAAAAGCGAGAGCTGGGGGAGACAAGGGAGCAAGAGGCTTCAAGAGTAGCACCTTTTAAATGTTTTAAACAGCTCAGTCTGCCCAACTCCCTTCGCCGATCAGCAGTCACTGTGGTATTTTTGCTTGCATCAGCGACTCTCCACCTCATCTTTTTTTCTCACAGGTAGTTTTGAAACCTAATTTCAACCTGTTTGGATGAGATGCCAGCACTTGACTGGAGCAGGGCCTCCACCAGCAATCTGGCACTCTGTCCTGGCCAGTTCAGCTGCGAGCTGCAAAAAATGATGGATAACTGAGAGTTCCTGTGGAGCAGCTGAAACAGGTGTTTCTTCAAGCTGCACTTCCTGCACACATTCTTTGCTGGGAGGATTCAGCTTTGTCAGCCCCACCCCAGGAGAGGCAGCAAAGTTGCCTTTATATGCCGGGATAAAATGTAACCCTTGGGGGTAATGCTATGCCGGGAAATTAGCTACCCATCCCTTCTATTGTAAATGTGAAGATGCATTTCTCACTGGCTGGAAGAGAGTGCCATTGTAAGTAGGGTCTGCGTCAGAAACTGGCTTCCCATAATGTTTAGTCCTGGCGGCCACCAACCCCTCTTCTTTCCTCTACACCTCCCCCCCCAACACCTCTCTTTTCAATGAGTGGGACTATGTAAGGCCCTTGAAAGGATAACTACTGCCACACTTGACTATAATGCATCCCCATAATTGAACGGAGACAGGCAGGGCAAAAGCAGCTAAGAGATGTGGCCTTTTCTCTGCCAAGCAAAGATTTCACAAAGCGAGGAGAAGGTGTGGGGGGAGAGAAGGGAAGACTGATCAGATTTCTAAAGTGTCTGAGCAGCTGTAAGCTTATGCGTATGAATAGAGGCTGACTATACAAAACCACCTACCCAGGGCAAAAGGCCATTTGACTACACCAAAGGGAAGAAGGAAACTAGGAGGATATGGGGGGGGAGGGGACCAATAATAAAGGTTGTATTAAAATGGTGAATAATGAAAGTCAGAGGTTATCACCAGAGTTGAAATGGAGTATGAGGTTCTCCCTGTCACCCCGTCTTAAGCCTTGTGTGTTGCTGATGTGGTTTATTAAACGGCTGTCACAACCCAAGCCCCTGGCGCAGATGCACTCAATAGGGTGTGAAGAAGAAATCCCAGTAGCGCCGATACAGCAACTGGTTGCTTCACAGGCTCCCCAACTGCAAGTCTCTCCCCCTACTCGCCCCCCACACCCTCGCTAAAAGGACACAGAAAAAAGGAAAGGAAAAGAAACGAACAAAGTAACAGGAAAATGAGTAAAAGAGTGGGGCGAGTAAATAAAGGAGGAAAGGTATTCTCATAAGAAATGCTAGCTCTTTTCTCCCCACAATTAGTTAAAATGTATCTAGTGAGCCAAGTACGTTACATGCTGTGAGGTTCACAAAGATAGAAGAGGCAGCGCGCCTGCGCTTTTGGAGACTTAGAATCCAAGATGACATTTGAATTGAAGGATGAGTGGGCTTTGCAGGAATAGATCACGGAAGAAGCTGTTCCCAGGCAGAGAGAGTAGAGAGGCATGCAAACTTTTGCCACCATGTGGCTTGAGCAATAGATACTTAGGAATGAAAGGAAGGGATCTGGAAAGACAGGTTTGGGCAAAATGGAGAAGATTCTTAATGTCCATCCTGTGGCATTTGGATGTGATCCTAGAGGAAAGGTGAACCTTTTAAGGGATTTTTATCACGAAGCAATCAGATTTGCATGTTAGAAGGACCTGTTTAGGTGCTGTGGGAAGGACCTGTCCAAAGGAGGCTTGACTGGAGGCAGGGAGACCATCAAGAGGCTGGTTCAACGGTGAGGGACGGCTTCAGATGATAGGGGTAAAGTAGGATAATTAAATAGGTAGGTTAGAAATCCCATTAGGGGATTAAAGACAGAGGGGGGATTTAAAGGGAGTTTGGGAGACTGTTGTAAGCTAATGATTACTCAAGAGAAGAATTCAGTAACCTAATAACAAGCTACACTACCTTGAAGGAAGACCAGGTGCATTCAAGTGCTAGACACTCAAGCCACAAATCCTGATAGTTAAAACACAAAACAATAGGTAGAGTCTGAACCTTGCTATGTGAAGTCAGGGAATTAATGGTCCTTGAAGAGTAGCATTTCTGCATGTGACCAAGACAGGAATATAGGTGAAAGGGAAAAAAAAAAAAAAACAAACCTAGGTGAAAGGGGACATTATTCTGAAACCTCAAATAAATTACCATATTTCTTCAGTATATGTCACCACCCTTTTGCTAATATAAATAGGGTTAAATAGCACCATGCCAGTCCCGGTTAAACCATATAGGGTCAAAGGACAAACTAATGGTGTAAACATTGATGTCTACCCAAAAATGAGGAAAAAGATGATCTTCTCCCCTACCCACTTTTTCTTTGATTATAAAACCATAGCCCTCTTTGTTCTCAGGGCTGCACTCCCTTTCCAGCCCACTTGTATCCTCACAAGCATCCTATGCTAATAAACTCATTCTTTGCCTATTGCTCTGCCCCACACTGAATTCCTTCTGAGATGAGACAAAAGAACCTGAGCTTCAGTAAGTTCTGATACCAGGTGAGCGGTTTCAATTAAAAGACAGTGGGTTCGTCTCCTCCTAAGTCAGGGATTGTGGGTTCAAATCCCATCCAAGGAAGGGTGTGGTTTCACATACACTTCTGCAGAAGACATGGACCGCATTTCTCCCCAGCCCAGTCTGTGCTTTCTGGCCTACAGTTAGACTGGCAACTCTTCAGTTCTTCAAACTGAATGGCCAGCAGTGTCCTGGGGAAGGCAGCAAGAGCAGCACGTCCCTGGGAGTAAAAGTGAAGTCCTGGGTGCTGGAAGCAGGGCTCCCAAGACTTAACTGGCTCCATCCACAGCCTTAGCAGTCTCAGAGTCAAACAGCTTTTCTAAGTGCCAAAGAGCCCACTAAGAGTAGCATGTACTTTGGAAGAAATAAATTCCCAGCTTTAGGCTAGATAGTAATTAACTCCAGTTCCAAAATTTCTTAAAATAGTGTGACATTTACTTCTATTCACAAGTAGATTTAATAATTTTTTTATGATGCTGTGCTACCCAAATGTTAATTACATCATTATTTTATTATCCAGAAATAAGAAACACTTCATAGGCTTTAACACTTTTGAATTCCAAAGGGAAAAGAAATTGGATTGTTAATTTTTTTCAGTGGAAAGAAATAAAATACCTTAAATCAGTCTATTCTTTGCCTTATAGTCTTTTCTCAGCAAGTGCTACATGATAAAGTAATTGTGCAATTAGGAATAAATGGCTTACAAGAGCGACATCTTATTTTGTTCTAATAAGGTATAAATGTTCTGTATTCCTTTTTAAAGGTGCTCAATTTGTGCTAAAAAAGAAGCGAGGAATATGATTTTGGAATAATTGCACTTAATAAGTTTGGTAAGCAAGATTCTCCCATTGGCATGTTTCCCACATTTCTCCAAACAATATCAATGTGTCTCAGGAACTATTTAGAAATGGGATGAACCATCTCCCTTGAGTCTGGGTTTGATTATCTTGGGCCAGGATAATCAATAGCCTTGGGTCATCATCATGTATTTTTCTTCCTCTGAGCAGATAATGGAAGGACTGGAGAAAACACTTGATGGCTGTAAGTATATTATTTTTTATCTTTATGATTGCTTCAGCTAATAAAAGTGAGATTTTTGTTGTTGTTCTCATTTTAATGGTGGTTTGACAGCTACAGTACACTGACATTTTTTCACATCTGCTTGATAAACTAACATCCTGATTCTGGTTGACGCTGGTAGGAACATTTTTACATGCCAAGGAGAGGAGAAAAGAGAGACACACAGAGAGGGGAGAGGTGGGAAAGGTAATTATAACTTAACAGACAAGAGTCCCAGAATTTAATTTTTCTATCTAAACCAAGGGCTGGTTCATAAGAGTAACCCATCATATGTGTAAGCCTCTTTATAGTTTTCTAGGATCCCAACTTACATATTTGATCCTAACAAGGTCCTATGACTTAGGAGGGCAAGACTATTTCCACTTGCCAGGGAGGGATCATTGGAAGCACACTTTAATCCTCCTGGCAGTTTTTCCATCAGAATAAAAAGGAGCATTATCCCGAACCAATCCATCTCTCCCAAGGGTACTGGGAAGAGAAAATGACATAAAAGATGTGGCTGCACTTAGAAAGTAAAAGCAACATATAAATGTAAGAGATTCTTAGTGTTTATTACAGAGATACATCAAGCCCTGCTACATTATGACAGCATAAGCCCTATTAGCTACATATATTATAATAATCTATTATTGGCAGAATCAGCCTTGGGTGGTAGCAGGTGGCCTTGACTATTACCATAGAAATCTGTTGGAGATATGATAGATGAAGTATGGCTGTCAAGAGGTGAGACTGGTTAGTGTGTGTTACCTGTGGAAAAGTGTCTTGGTTTGGTCCCAACCCTGTGAATTTCTCCAGAAGAACCTGTGTCTAAATGAGGCTATCTGAGACAAGTTGGGCACAATATTATGCTTAGGGCCAACGTCCTGGTTTCTAGACCCAGCTGTCCCACTTACTAATTGGGCAAAATCTTTCTGAAATGATTCTTTTAAGTAGGCCTAGTTATGTCATGAGTGAATTGTTGAGTTATGTTGGTGGATACTGGGATCTTAAATGCCAACTGCTGACAACTGTTTTCTTTTAGAGGGACAAAAAGACTGAAACTTAGGATCCAAATGAGATATAGAGGCCTTTTGTCATTCACTCATTCATTCATCAAATGTAAATACTAAGCAATTAGTATGTACCAGGCCCCTGTTCTAGGCACAGAGGCTAGAATAGAGAAGAAAGAGAAAAAGTTCTTTTCCTCTAGGGGATTACATTCCAATGAAGAAGAGTATATTGTCTCCTATGGTTGCTGTAATAAATTATTACAAATTGATGGTTTAAAACAACACAAATTTATTCTCTCATAGTTCTGGAAAACAGAAGTCCAAAGTCAAGGTGTTGGCAGGGTCATACTACCTTTAACCACAGGTCCTAGGGGAGAACCCCTTCCTCACCTCTTCCAGGTTCTGGTGGTGCTCCTTGGCTTGTAGCCATATCATTCTGACTTTCAAGGCCACCATCTTCAAATCTCTTTTTGCACTGTCTTCACCTGCTCTCTTCTATGTGTGTCAAATTCTCCTTCTACCTCCATTTTATACATGTGGTTGTATTTAAGGTCCATTCTGATAATCCAGGATAATCTTCCCAACTCAAAATTCCTAATTTAATCACACCTACAGAGACGTTTTTTCCATGTAAGGTATCCTCTAAAAAATATTTCTAGTTTATATTGTGGTAGTGAAATTATTTCCCTCCATTCCATTGATCTTCCTTAGGGACGCGAATTAATTTCAATATTTCTGAAGGCAGCTGCTTCACTCTTCTATAACTTGAAAGCTAGTCACCAGAGAGGCAGTATCTCACTGTCTCCTACATGACCTATGTGTGGGCTGCACATGGGCTTTGCATTTCACATCTATCAAAACATCGTTCACAGAGAGGTTAATGGTGTCCCTTGAAGTTGGGTTCTGCAGTGACACTATAGCCTCATTTAAAGAGGGTGTGAAAACGCCTTCCACAAGCAAATAAATGTCTCCATTCCCTCCATACCCAATCAGTGCTTGAGTTCCTCTCCATGAGAATCCTGCATTCTATTCTGAAATAGAAATATCCTTGGGAGGGCATACGTATGGGTTTTGTAAAACAGTATCAGTCATTAACATCTTAAAGAGTATTGGTTTATTCTTGCTAAATAAGAGTACATTTTTAATTGAGACAGAAGGAAATTCAAGGTTGAGCTAACGAACTGTGTGAAAAATATCTTCAGTCTCCCAGCAATTGTGTGAAGGCAAAGAATGAATGTGAACGGTCAACATATAAAAAGGGGAAGTAGAAGGCATTGAAGGCTCTGGTCCATTACAGAAGTGTTGCCCTGGCAATTCATTTCAGCTTTCTGGACCTGCTTTCACTAATTCCTTACAAAGAGATTGATAATAAATGAGAAGGTCCCTTTTAGTTCCACAGCTTATGATCTAATTTAATAGCTTACATTTATTGAGTGTTTATGCCACACACATTAAATCCTTTACATACATTATTTTATTTAATCCTTCCAACAACTTCCATGAGATAGTTACTATCATTATCTCTATTTTAGAGGTGAGGAAACTGAGGCTCAGAGGTATTTAGTAAATTGTTTACATTCTCATAACTTATAAGTGACTAAGCCAGGATTAACTCCGTGTCAATTTAATTCTAAAGTTCTTGCCCTTATCTACCACATTCTCTGGTCAGAGGAGGGTATGTCATGTCATAAAAACTGCGTACTGGAGACCAATTCCTTCCAGCCTGCACCCAGCAAAGACTTTTCTAAGTTTTCCTGATTCCCATTGGAGATTTCTGGAAACATTTTCAAAATCCTCAGAGAACATGTATACTTAATGATAAGTGGCTAGCTTGCTGATTTAACATACAATCACTATCTTAATCCAGACAACACAGCTTGCCTTTAGCTGCTCCAAAACAGTTCTTTTGGTAAATATGATTAGACATTTACTGTAGACCAGTTTACTAGGGCTGAGTGACTTCCATAGATAAGCTGGTCATCAATGCGTTTATTAAAACCAAGAACAAAAAAAAACGCCTCATAGTCTTAGTACTGAACTCATAGGTTTAGCTTGGGGTCCTCACACCTGTGAAGCCTCCTGCAAAGAGATACCATAGCTCAGAGGCAGAGAATATTTGATAAGGCAGAGCATCAGGACATCTGTTCAGGAAACCCACTGAAGTCCCCTTGGCTGGAACAAATGCATCTCTTAACATGGCCCATCATTTTGATATTTTTTTGACAATTTCTAAACGTGTATAGAAACAAGCTGGCTCCCTTTATATTCATGTATTCCAGCACACAACGTCTGATTTTCTGCATGGCAGGAGCCAACCAAGTGCCCACACTCCCTTCCCCAGTTCACCGTTTTAATGCATTTCATGATTTTGTTGCTTTGGTGTGCATTTCAAAATGACATATTTGATCAGTTCTTTAGGAAATATTGATGTTTTGCCTTTTTAAATGTGTCATTTGATTTTCTGATGTTATTCTCCATCTGCTTTGGTAACACTTTCATTTAGTCACAGCTTTTTATTGGGTCCCCAAAGGCTTATATAAAGGAATCTGATTTGAGGGTATTTTATTTTATTTAAAAAATGTTTTTCTCAATTCTCTGATCTTGTACACTCCCAACCCCACCTTTCCAACACACTTCTTCCTCCTCTTTCCTTTCTCCCCTCCTACCACCCCACTTCCTTATCCACCTTTTAAAACACTGTGAATACATTGTTCTCTACATTGTGAAGAGCCTCGAATGCTGGACTTTCCTCAATTATATTTAAATATTTCATTGTATAAGGCCTATTGCCTTGGCTCTGCTGTTCCCTGTGTATTCAATCAAAGAGCAATTTTTAAAAGCATTTATGGGGAGAGGGCTGGTGTTTTACATTTCTGACATGTTTTTATTGCCCTTGTTGAAGACATTTCAAATAGTTCCAAATTTTCAAAGGCAGCAAAAAAAACCCAGTAAGGTCTCTTCTTTTCCCATTGTTTGCCTTTTTTTTTTTTTCTTTTACCAGCACTGATTGTATTTATCTTACACTCTTGGCAGGTTAATTTCCACATTTCTGATCTCTTAACCTCTTCTTCAAGTACAGTAAATGCAGATGTTAGAGACGAGCAATGGGGTTAGAGACTGATCGAAAGTAAGCACATGCCAATTTCTTCCTTGTAAAATATCTGAAGAGACCTGAAGGATAGGGTCAAATAAATAATAAAAAATACTTTTGTTTTATGTTTGCAATTGTCATCACAGATTGTCTCAAAATGTAGATTCTGCACAGAAGGGCCGTGCAATCTGTGAGTTCATCATCTCCAGTTAGGAAAAGTCCCCAACATAAATGTATTATAGCTCAAGAACTTTTCTTTTAAGAAAAGACACTGCATTATAAATAAGGACCATGAAGTAAGCTGATATCAAGTATCTCATTTATTTCACTGGGATGAGTTTACGATCTATTCATCAGAGAGAAGGAACATAAAGTTACAGGATTATAAAAATCATTGGCTTGGGGCTTCCCTGGTGGCGCAGTGGTTGAGAGTCCGCCTGCTGATGCAGGGGACACGGGTTCGTGCCCCGGTCTGGGAAGATCCCACATGCCGTGGAGCGGCTGGGCCCGTGAGCCATGGCCGCTGAGCCTGCGCGTCCGGAGCCTGTGCTCCACAACAGGAGAGGCCACAACAGTGAGAGGCCCGCATACCAAAAAAAAAAAAAAAATCATTGGCTCTTCTATGGTGGGAAAGTGCAAGGGAGGTAGACAACTTCATATAAGTCTAGCCTTTGGCATAAATGTGAATCAGTCAAGTTTGTTTTTAAGATCATTCTACTTTCTCCCCTTCCTTTCTGCATAATTGGTGTATCTGATGTGCCTCTAAGTTCCTGGTAAAGTAGTATTGTGTGATGAAGAGAGCATACATTTTGACATAAAAATGACTAGTATTTTGACATGGACTCTTGCACCTTCAGACTGTACACCTAAACCTCATGACTGATTTCCACATCTAAGAAAAATTAATGAATGTTACCTACTTCCCAGGAGGAGGCTGATGTCATTTCTTGGTATGATGGAACATGCCACAAATGGAATCCAGGGGCATGCTGCATTAGCAGTGGGAGTTTTTGCCTGGAAGCAGTAGCAGTTCTGTCCCATGAGGGACAGCATCAGGGGGAGACATGTTATAAGCTGAGCCAGGGCAGTTATGTGCACAGACATCAAGAGCATTCCAGGGGAAAGAAGCAACTTGCAGATCCAAATGGATAAAATTTCCTATAACTTAAGGATAGTGACCAGATATAAAGACAACAGAAGGAGAGACAGAAGTTTGATGGCTCACACATTTCTTCATGATGTTACTGGCTGGCTGCTCTTGTCTTTCTATTCAACCACTTCCTTTAAGTATAAATTTGTTTTGATCCATTAGATTACCAAGCTTTCCTTTTTTTTTTCCTTAAAGGAAGACCGACAGAAAGGAGGATATTTTGATCCCTCACTGCACATGCCCCCACAATGATACTCCTGCCTCTCAGCTTTATTTTTCTCCGTAGCACTTACCCTGATCTGTCTATCCTACTAGAACAGAAATTCCATAAACGCAGTGATGTCGTTTCCTTTTTCATCACTGTATCCCCAGCACTCAGAGTAGAGGCAGATTCACAGTTCTCACTCAGTAAATATGTGTTGAATGAATAGATAACTTATTAGAGATTGCTAAGGAATATATAAATAGAGGTGTAGCTTAAAGGAACAGGACTTAATAACCTTCAGTGGTAGCTTCTAGGTATCAGTTACTCATGTGTTCAGTATTTATCGAGCCTCATTTTGTTCCAGGCCCTGTGCTATATGTTGGAAACACATCAGCAAACAGGACCAGGTTGTTACTCTCAAGGAACATACACTTGAGCAAGGATACAAATAAACAGAATCTTATTCAACAGTGTAATAAAGACCATCACAAAGTAAACAAAAATGATCTCCTTCAGAAAGTGCTTTAAATTATTTTTCCATGATTCCTTTGCCTAGGATAAAATTCATTTTATAATGGACTCTGAGAACACACCCATAATAATTGGCTCCTGGAAAAAAATAACCTGAGGTGCCAATTCTCTTCTGCTGCCCCAAAGAAAAGAGAAACCCAGGCCCCCATCATGGCATCTTCTTGGTCTCTAAGAGATATCTGATTCTGATGCTGTCTCAACAAACTTAGAACTGTACCAGACTATTCATATATCAGCTTTTTCCACCATGCCCCTCATGATACAACATAAAATCCCTCATCCAAGGAAGGAAACTTGGCTAATTCTCCCTACAGTCTTTGAAGTTCAAAAGCATTTGAATTTGCCTTCCAATAAGTGGTAACACAAACTCTGTCTCCCAGCATTTTACCAACTGGAATTTTTTTCACTAGCATAATACCACAACCTTATAATAGAGTCACACTGATGATTTTTTTTAATGTATGTCAGAAAGGCTCCTTCATGAGACCTAGAACAAGAACAGTCGTCCAGAAAAAAAAATATGTAATTCAATTTAGTATAGGAATTTTTGAATTACATAGTGATTTGGGGGTAATTTGTCTTAAAAAAGAAACAACAGTGATCATTGCATATTTATAGTGCATATTGGTGTCTAGTAGATAGTTGAATGAATGACATTCTTTCTCTAATTGTGAGATAATTTGTCTTGTTTTGACTTACATTTCCTTAATTAAGAGTAACGTGAAATATTTTTATATATTGTACGTTATTTGTATTTTTTCCTGTTCAATTATTTGCCATTCTCTTGCAGGTTATTTATATTTTGTAAACTGATGTCTGTTCTCCTTGATGTGAACATTTTCCTTGATGAAAGACAAGTGAAATGCCAGCTAGACATTTCATAATTGGGCCATTTGACTACTTTGCTATTTTAAGCACCAAAGATTTTGCTTTGAGCTAAGGCTGTGTATAGCTCCACAAATGCCTTTTCACAATCTTGTGAATTAGAAGGGAATAGATTATGAGTGTTTCCACTTTTTTTAATGAAGACATTGAGCCACCAGCTGAGCTTTTTTGTCTAGAGTGACAGAACTATTGGATTTACAGTTAATCGTAGCCCTCTGTAGAGCATTAACCCAAGGAGATTTCTTATAAAACAAGAGGATGGCAAAAAATAAGTGTGCAGTAGTGTTTCCAAACATGGACAAACCTTTCTTTTGTTAGAGATCAGGTGCCTTTTTACTGCAGGTGCACTGGCATTATTCTTTGATTAATCAATGCTGGACAGGCCTCCTGGCTAATCTCATTAGCTAATAGTTCTTCTGGGTAATTAGCTTGATGTGTACAATTACACTCAGATTTTAGGGCTTTTTTTTCCCCCAGTCTGAGAGCATTGATACCTGTTTAATGCTTTGGAGTGCCCTGGCCCTTTGAGAGATGATTGAGCAAAATTCCCAAGTCTTTTCACATCAAGAAAGCATGACTGCCTACCTGGCAATAGAATTATCTGATGTTCATCTATTAAGAACTTTCTTACTGCCAGAAATTTCTCAAGCATGCACACACAGACACACACACACACATACACAGACCACATAAACAGTCCAGCTGATGAAGTCTGGAAGTACTACCAGAACTTTCCATGTTGGCTGAAGTCATGAATCTCCAGATTTCATGATAAAAATTCTAACTAGAATTTAGCCAAATACCCCAAACTAGAAAGAAAATTCCTCACAGCAGACAACTATGACTGCCATGTGGAAATAATACAAAATCTTTGGTCCTTTAGAGATCTGTTCTCTTTCTGCAAAGAACCAAGAGATCTGGGCTGTCATCTCCATTCTGCCACTATCTAGCCTTGTAACTTTGGGCAAAATATTTAACCTCTTTGGCACTGAATTTATGTATTTACAAAATGAGAAAGCCCATTCAATCAGTCAATATGTTTTAAGCTCCTACTGTGAACTGGGCCTGTGCTAACCAAGAGACATCAGGACTATGGAAGAAAGACTCAGCCCACCAAGCTTGTTGTCTCACTAGGTTGGGTTAAATGATTTTTCTAAGATCCTTTCAAACTAAGCAACCTTATGATTCTACCATGAACCACTCTTTCCCTTTTCCTTTTTCCCTTCCCAAGTCCCCCAGGACATAAGGAGGGAAAGTGAGCATATTCGGAAGCCAGGTGAACCAAATGTTTGAATTCAGATATAGTTAGTGGTTATTCAGAAGAGTAGGAATGTCATGGACTTTTATTTTGCCATATTTTTCTCCCTTCCCCATTATCAACCTTAATCCCACCCATTGTGAGCCTGGAAAAGGGACTAGGTAAAGCTGAGTTTATGCATTTAAGCCTTCAGTGTTTTCCTGTGCCTAGGAGCCAGATCATTCATTCCTCCAGTGACAGCAGGGTACCCACCTGAATTTATACCCGGACCATACATCCCTGGCTGCAGAGTAATGACCCTCACCTGATATTTCTAAGCCATTTTATTTCAGGGTGTTTTAGCAACCTGGCCTAAACCAATGTTGTCAACTAAATAACCCCTAGGGACACTAATGGAAGCTTTGAAATGAATTGTCCTATTATGGAAACATCATTTTTTGGTATTGCCTAAACAACCTGAAGTTTTATTTTGTTTTCCTGGATCTGGTTGCAAAAATACCAGAGAGTGCCTTAGTTATGTTCCAACTCTTGCCTTGATATGATTGTATATAGGCCTTTCAAGGAAAGAACCATCAACCATTACTCAGAGGAAATTTGCGGTTAAAATGTGTTATTTGTTCTTTTGTTATTGAGCTGCATGAGCTGCTTGTAAATTTTGGAGATCAATCCTTTGTCAGTTGCTTCATTTGCAAATATTTTCTCCCATTCTGAGGGTTGTCTTTTGGTCTTGTTTATGGTTTCCTTTGCTGTGCAAAAGCTTTTAAGTTTCATTAGGCCCCATTTGTTTATTTTTGTTTTTATTTCCATTTCTCTGGGAGGTGGGTCAAAAAGGATCTTGCTGTGATTTATGTCATAGAGTGTTCTGTCTAAGTATTCCTCTAAGAGTTTTATAGTGTCTGGCCTTACATTTAGGTCTTTAATCCATTTTGAGTTTATTTTTGTGTATGGTGTTAGAGAGTGTTCTAATTTCATACTTTTACACGTACCTGTCCAGTTTTCCCAGCACCACTTATTGAAGAGGCTCTCCTTTCTCCACTGTACATTCCTGACTCCTTCATCAAAGATAAGGTGACCACATGTGTGTGGGTTTATCTCTGGGCTTTCTATCCTGTTCCATTGATCTATATTTCTGTTTTTGTTCCAGTACCATACTGTCTTGATTACTGTAGCTTTGTAGTATAGTCTGAAGTCAGGGAGACTGATTCCTCCAGCTCCATTTTTCATTCTCAAGATTGCTTTGGATATTCAGGGTCTTTTGTGTTTCCCAATCCAAAAATGGGCAGAAGACCTAAATAGGCATTTCTCCAAAGAAGATATACAGATTGCCAACAAACACATGAAAGAATGCTCAATATCATTAGTCATCAGCGAAATGCAAATCAAAACTACAATGAGATATCATCTCACACCGGTCAGAATGGCCATCATCAAAAAATCTAGAAGCAATAAATGCTGGAGAGGGTGTGGAGAAAAGGGAACACTCTTGCACTGTTGGTGAGACTGTAAATTGATACAGCCACTATGGAGAAAAGTATGGATGTTCCTTAAAAAACTACAAATAGAACTACCATACAACCCAGCAATCCCACTACTGGGCATATACCCTGAGAAAACCATAATTCAAAAAGAGTCTTGTACCCAAATGTTCATTGCAGCTCTGTTTACAATAGCCAGGACATGGAAGCAACCTAAGTGTCCATCAACAGATGAATGGATAAAGAAGATGTGGCACATACATACAATGGAATATTACTCAGCCATAAAAAGAAATGAAACTGAGTTATTTGTAGTGAGGTGGATGGACCTGGAGTCTGTCATACAGAGTGAAGTAAGTCAGAAGGAGAAAAACAAATACTGTATGATAACACATATATATGGAATCTAAGAAAAAAAAAATGTCATGAAGAGTTTAGGGGTAGGACGGGAATAAAGACACAGACCTACTAGAGCATGGACTTGAGGATATGGGGAGAGGGAAGGGTAAGCTGTGACAAAGTGAGAGAGTGGCATGGACATATATACACTACCAAACATAAGGTGGATAGCTAGTGGGAAGCAGCCACATGGCACAGAGAAGTCAGCTAGATGGTTTGTGACCACCTAGAGGGGTGGGATAGGGAGGGTGGGAGGGAGGGAGATGCAAGAGGGAAGAGATATGGCAACATATGTATATGTATAACTGATTCACTTTGTTGTAAAGCAGAAACTAACACACCATTGTAAAGCAATTATACTCCAATAAAGATGTTTAAAAAAAAATGTGTTATTGTCTAGCCACTGATGGCCTATCACCCAGGTGCTGAAGTTCTGGAAGAGTTGTGTTTACTGTGTAATCTGAGCCAAATTTGGTTTATATTAATGATCAAGGCAACAGCAAATACACTGGGTTTTATTCTCCCCTTTAACCTGCCTCAGTAATAATCTTAATGGGAAAAGAAGCTTTTATGATCTTTCTCAGAGGCCCTATGTTCCTGCCTCTTGCAGACAGTTGCCTCCCCTTCCCCTGACAGCTCGAGGGAGACAAAAACAGAAAACAGAATGATTTTCTTTCTCTTATATATTGAAAAGAAAGGGAGTATTTGAGTGCCTACAAAGTATGGGAAGTGACAATAAGTCAACTTGTGTTTTTTTCATTCCTCAGGTCTAGTCTAGAGAGAGAGTCTTTCTTCTCTAAACTTAGTAAATGAAATACTTTGGATGTCTCTCTAAATAGCTAAGCATTGGAGCATTTATATTGTTATTATTATTTTTATGTATGTTATTTTCCCTTAGCAATAGAAAAGAAAATAAATGTCTTTTCACTGCCAGTTCTATTTTTGTTTAGGGCTTAACTAGAAGATATATCTAATCAAAATGAGCAGAGCATAATAATATTAAGATTAAAAGAACTTATATTTTCCTTTATCCTCTCAACCATCTCCAGATGGATTTCCTAGGGGTTGCCTTCTAAATCTTCTTACACAGTAAGCTGTAAATCCTGGACCCAGCAAGCTTCTGGTTTGGCTGAACACAGCCTTTCATGTACAATATGTTCAGCCAGAGTAACGGCAGAAAAGTATTCAGAGGATAATTACAGCAATTGATCTTGAGATGTTTTATAGTATCCTTCATAGATCATTCTTCAAAGTCTTTTGGAGAAATGGTGTCCGTGGAATCCTCCAGAAGCAGAAAGCTACTAGGGTCTAATGTAAAATAAAAAGTCTGCAAGAGTCGTAGTCACCTGAAAAGGAAGAGAGATAACCCTAAGAGAACTCAGGCCAGAGGTTGGAGACAGCTCAAAGAACCATATGATTTTGATCGTCCTTAGATGAAGATTGCCTTGATCACCTTCTCAGGCCATGGCCTCCATCTCAGATATTCTAATACACTTAAGCCTTTAATTATGTATTGCTCTATAATTCTGTGAAGCTCTCCTGGGAGTTCTCCCACATGACTCTGAACATCTTCCTATGAAGTAGGAGAGGTGGTGAACCATTAACTTTAACAGATGAGGGAAATAATGATGAGCAGTCAGATAATTTCACAAGGGTCACAGCTTTGGCAAGTGGTGGCACCTGAGGAGAACAGGGTCTCCCGCATAAGGCCAGTGGACTTTGTTCCCTGATAACCCCTAAACAGGAAGCAAAGCTCACACTAGACTTTTTGGGGGAAATGCCACATGCCATGCTTCGGTTTAGCATCCCTCCTACCAGAAAGGAATAATTTGAATCCCTATTCCTCCCTTTAACATCACTTCTATATACACACACCTCCGTGTACGCACCACCACACACAGACATGCATACACACATGCACACACACACACATGTGCACACACACATGTTCTTTATTTTTCTCAATGGTCCTGCCTTAGGCAGAAAACAGATGGGCGGCTGAGCCAGCATACCTGTATTGGACGTAGAAATCAATAGAGACTGTTATTTCATAAACGGCTCCACTAGACACGGAAATTCATGGCTTAGAGACAGTGGGTGGTTAGAGGAGGAGGAGTTTTGGAGGAGGCAAGTGCATCCTTTCTCAAAGACAGCTTGTTCTCAGGGATACCTGAAGCCTTCACAATCGGCCATAGCTAAACAGTGCCAGCTCAGATGCTTAGATGGTGACATTTTATTTTTTATATTCCTGACACCTTATATGATGTCTGACATTAGAACATTTTATATATAATTATATAAACATTATACATGTTATGAGTATTATATATTTTATAATATATATTTATATTATTTTAGACATGTTTTATATTATTATATAATTATTATTTTTTTAAAAACTGTACTGATTTTAATTAAGCTGAGGGTATGATTTCAGATGAAATTGAATGAGGCCTGGGTAACTAGTAATTATGGCCTGAGAAAATTATGCCCACTTGTGGTAGAAACAAAGAAAGTATGAAAATCAAATAATGACTGACAATCTGGTCAATTAATGGAAAACAGAGGTGGCCAGATTTTTACTCCCAAATCATTAGCTGGTAATTAACCTTCCCCACCTCCACTTTTTACCAGAGCACTTATTTTTCTAGATAATCCCCATGAAAAATAACACAATCATCTATTTGTTTTATGATTTGTGTATCACCAACCTTAAATTATCACAATTAAACTAATCGATTATTTCTGTGTCCTTGCAGCTGGGACTGAGATTTCTTTAAATGAGATTGGACAAAATATGTATTTGCGTGGGTATGTGTTTAAGCTTTTAAAGAAGTTATTTCTGAGGGTGATAATCAAAGGTTGTGTTTTTATGCAACTTCATCTAAAACTTAAAATCTGAAGTTACTGTTCCTTTCTTCTCTATCAAAGTGAAGACAAGGCTTCTTATTGGGAAGAGGAGAAGGTTTTGTGTGTGTGCGTGTGCGTGTGCGTGTGCGTATGTGTGTGTGTGTTACAAATACAGTGATACAGGAAAAAGGAATTGCCGTATTCCAACAAATCCTTAACCAACTATCACAGCATTCCATTATCCATCTGTATCCTTAGGGATGTGCTAAGAAAGTACAGCATTATCATCCATGATTCCAGCCCTAAAGGAAAGGCATTCATCTGTTTTGCTCACAGCTCGATATGCTTTTATCAGTGACAAATGTGTTTTTCTTCTTCAGCCCATTTCCAACTTAGAACCGTATGTAATAATATTTTATGAACTTATGTATTCTAATGGGAATTATCCATTTTGAGGTAGTTTCTTTGAAAAACTGCACATCTTCTTATGATGCTACTAATTCGTGGTGTGTAGCTAGAAGAATTCTGGATTAAGGACAAGGCAATTAGGCTCCTACCTGTGAGTTCACTACTGATTATAAATTGTATCCTTTTTCAAATTACTTCCCCTGTCTCACTCTGTTTTCTCATTTATAATGAGGGAGGATTGATGGGCTCTCAAATTCCTGCTAAAATTATATGATTCTATGGCTTCTATGTCCCAAGTCTTGGGGAACTTTTAGGAATTTACCTTCTGTCCCTTATGATATGTTCTTCTGAATTTCCTCAGTAGTTGCAAGGTTTGTTTTTTTTTTCCCATGGAAAGCAAATATGATTTGAAACAGCTAAAGATCATTAAGAGCTGAGCCTAGGGATTCAAGCACTTGATCAAGCTGGTTATGAACCTTTTAGGTCAAAAATGAGCTGTGACCATAAACTAATAAGATTGGTTTTCTCAATGTGTCATGTAAATCGACTTTGAGAGCCTAGCCCAAAGATGAGTTCCAAAAAGAATTCAAGTACTGACAGCTTAAGAAGCCTGCTTTGAGGAGAAAATATCCTTTCTTTGGCCAAACATGTTGTCATATGTTGGGCCAAATTCAAAATAGTGTCATAACTTTTTAGGACTTTTTAAACTGCTGTTTGAACGTAACAAGCCAGAAATATTTCTTATAACTAAAGTCAAAAAGCAGTTGCTGTGTTAAGTAGTATCAAACCTCTTTACTCTAATAGGTATAACAGGTTTTGAAGAGGATGCTCCTATCCATGTTCAAGTTATTATTAGTATTGATAATTAATAGTAGTTGATATGTATTGACTGCTCAGTCTAGATTAATTATATTAGATAATGATCTCACATATTTTCCTAACTCTAGAAGATAAGAAGTAGATGAAAAAACTGAGTTTCATAGTGATTAAGTAGCCTGTCCAGAATCACAAAACTAGTAATTGTCTCAACAGTGTTGAAAAGTCCCTCTGACCACAAAGTGTTGTTATAATTTGAGAAATTCAATAAGTGGTGAAAAATTATGGTTTCTCCTTAGTCACACTTTGCCCTTATCTTAGTCTGAGTTGCTCCACAATATGGAGCCAGAGATGAAAACTTGGGTGCAGGCTGTTTATTTGGGGGATAATATCAAAGGAAATGGATGTGCGGGGGTGGGGAGAGTGAGGCAGGGAAGGAGGATTGTGTAGGTTGCTGCTGTTGGCGAAGAGGCTCTGCTCTGTGCTTCACTCCAGGAGTGTACAGAATGCCTTGTGCAAACATCCACCCTACAGAAGGAGGCCTGAGCAGTTACTCTCATGTTTCCATTGGCTAAGGGTTGCCTCTGGTGGCCGTAGCTCTCTGAACTTCTGCTATCCACTTGTACACAGGCTGAGCAGGGTGCTCATGGGAGAAAATCCTGAAGCAGAATGGAGAAGATGTGAGCAAACTCATCCCAGAAGTGGAAAGGGCAGAGAATGATAATCCTGTGCTCTTATGCCACTGTCCCAGTGGCTGCTTCCAGGGCATCTGCTCCAATGTCCGCAATATTCATGCTACTGGAATTCCCTCTCTCTCACCTTTGAATGCCCTCCCTCTCCTCTCTATTGAAATTCCACTCATCCTTTAAGGCAGTGGTCCCCAACCCCTGGGCCACAGACTGGTACCGGTCTGCGGCCTGTTAGGAACCAGGCCGCACGGCAGGAGATGAGTGGAAGGTGGGAGAGCAAAGCTTCATCTGTATTTACAGCCACTCCCCATCGCTCAAATCATCACCTGAGCTCCGCCTCCTGTCAGCATTATGGTGAGTTGTATAATTATTTCATTACATATTAAAATGTCACAATAATAGAAATAAAATGCACAATAAATGTAAGGTGCTTGAATCATCCCCAAACATTCCCCCTGCCCCAGTCCGTGGAAAAATTGTCTTTCACAAAACCAGTCCCTGGTGCCAGAAAGGTTGGGGACCACTGCTTTAAGGCACTAACCAGGTATCATGTCCTCTGTAAAGTCTGCTTCTCTGGCCTTGCCTCTTCCCTCTGACTTCCCGCTACAGTTTGGTCATAAGGCCATTAGATATTCCATTGATGTCTTGGAAGTACTTGCTTACAGACTCGTCTCCCTCTCTAAATCTGAATTCATTGAGTGCAGGGGTTACACTTCTTCATTTCTATAACCCTAGCACAGAGCCAATATTTTTGTAGATACTCTACACATTTTTGTTAATGAAATAAGGGAGTGAATAAATATCCACTTTTCATACTTCTGTAGATTTTAATCCTGAACTCTTTCTGCCTTTGCCTTCACAGAGTCCTAAAACTTTCTACCAGTTTTGGTGCCCTTCCCTGGACCCTCTCCAGACCTCTTTGATCTTGAGATGCAACATGCAGAACTGCTGAGAGTGTTCCAGGTCACACTGCACCACAGTTGTACATATCAATGTAGTCCTGGCATCTGTCTCTCTGCCTTTCAACCCAGCGGCAGCAAGTTCTACTTCATTGCTGGCCGCTGCTTTGATGCCCTGCGTTATAGTGAGTCACGGCCAGGCCTCTCTTCCCTAATGCACGGCAGACTCCTGAGGGGAAGGCAATTATCATCTTCATCTTCTTATTCCCACAAGGGAGAGAAGGTGATATAGCTAATGGTCAAGGACAACTACCTTCTGATACAATGGTAACAATAATAAGAATACCTAACACTGATAAACAGGTCCCATATCCCTGTCTCTCTGAGCACTCTACATAAATTATCTCATATCACTTTCTCACTACAACCTTGGAGGTGGTCTTATTATTCTCCTCATTTCATATACAAGGAATCTGAGACTCGGATAGACTAAGTGACTTACCTATGATTACATGTCTAGCAAGTGACAAGTGACCTTAACTAAAGTCTGTGCAATTATAAAATACTGCGCGGTCTGCTGAGGGTTCTCCTGAAAGATGGAAGCAAACACAGAGATCATCAAGGGTAACCAGGAAAGACATTTGTTTTTGTTTTTGTTTTCATTGCTCTAGATCAATGCTTCTCAACAAGGGTAATTTTGCCCTCAGGGAACATTTGGCCATGTGGAGAGACACTTTCGGTTTTCACAGCTAGGGAGAGGGGAGGGGTGCTCCTGGCAACTGGTGGGTAGAGGGCAGGGAGACTGCTAAACATTCTACATTGTACAACAAAGAATTACCTGGTCCAAATTGTCGATAGTGCTGAGGTTCAGAACTCCTGGGTTAAATAAAGAAACTGAGACAAAAAAAAGAGGATGAAATAGGTTTAATACGAAATAGTGGCAGGCTTGGGAAAAGAACTTAGGCCTTCTGCCTCTACCCCATTGCGTTTCCTACACTACCATGCCCGTAAGTCATGTTGGCTCATGCTGACACATGGTAGCAGCTGTATGTGAAAATGCTTTGTAAACTATGAAGTTCCCACAAAGGTTAGGGTCCTTATCCCTGCTGAGCCCCACTCTAACTGACTTCTGGGGACTTTCCTCCACGTGCTTGAATCTGTTCACTCTTTCAGCCTTCTCTTCCATAGCAGAGTGCTGTGTCCCCTTTTTCCTTGGCCATCCCTACCAACTACCACCTGAGGTGATCACAGAAAATGTTTTATCTTATTTTTCTTTAACTTCCTTAGTGATTTTTACATGGAGTGGCCTTTTAGGATGGTGTGGTACTCCAGGCTAATGCCTTCAGAAATGTTCTTGTCCTTCTTGGCCTAGGACCTGGTTCAGTTCATTAAAAATATAGGATTTGTCAACTTGGGTGTTATTTAATGATCTACTTAGAGAAAGTATTTACGAACATCTTATTTTTGGCATCTTTAAATGCTCATGATGTCTGATAAGACCTCCCATCTCTGGAACTCACCCAGGTCCTCTTCAGTTTACCTGCCCAGACCTGGTACTTCATATTGGCACTTCCCAGAGTTCTGATCCCCACTGACCTTTTCATCTTGACCTCAAGTCTCATTGCAAACACTGCTGGTTTCAATGGCTTATTGCGGCCAATGATACTCTGGATGGGACTTGATTCTCCTTCAGACCCAATTCCCTTCCAAGCCCCCTGCCCAACAAGATAAGAAGATTGGATATATCTTTCACAATAAGGTTGTGGAAGATCCAGTTTGCAATCAGCTTTAGAGGACCTCACTCAAATAGCCTGCATCATCTTGGTAATATATAAGAGATGTTTCATTCATGAATTTCTCTGTAGCTTTTTGCATTTCTAACTATGTTCAGCCTGTAATGGATTACAATCAGTCAAAGAAGAAAGCAAATAATCAATAATCTAAGTGAGTAAATAAATAAGAATTCTGCAATTTACTACCCACTATGTGAAACAGCCATGCCAAAGTAAATGTTCCAAAGTTCCAACAAATGGGAACATCGCCAACTCTTGCTTTGTTCTCAACTGCAGATATAGAGGGAGTAAAAGGATTTGTGTGTTACTGGGTATATATATCGTGGGTGTTGTGGGTGATGAGCAGACAAAGGGCAGAATGTGTACATTTCATTTCATTCCTTTCTCCCCCCAGTTCTCCCAAAGAAACATAGTGAAATACACAGGATAGAGTGCTCTGGCCTAAAAATATCAGGCTGGCTTGGGGGAAAGCCAAGGTTTGTAGTCTTCCATGCTATATCTGATATCATCGTGCAAGCCATGGCATTGATTTTCAGTAGCAAAAACTGCTGTTTCAAGATCTCAGGCAGACTACAAAGCACACAAGTTTGTTTGTCTGGTTCTTCCATCTCTCTGAATTCCTACCCTGTCTTTTTTCTCCCTGTCTAACATCACAGAAGGAAACAAATTTTGAGCACCAGCGGTGGCCTGACTTCTGCAGATGGCCACCATGCCCATCAGAAAGGACCTGAGCTCTCCTCAGCTACAAAGACCCCAGGTTTCCTCTTTCTAAGGCATCCAGGAAGGATCTTTTTGTAGCACCTTGGCAAATGTTCATGGAGTTCAGTTTGGAACTAGGACCAAAGATAAGCAAGAGTCAACAGAAGGCTAACTTTATACTGAAGCTATAGTCCAAGTTTTGACTCCAATCAAATTCACCATCTTTCCATATTCTTATTGTGAGATACTTCTCCAAAATTCAAACCTCATTGGTCATTTACTGTTTCATTCCAGTCTTTTCATTATGAAATGTTGTGCATTTTTTTTTCTTCTTACCAATTTGTTCTACCTCCACTGCCCTTTCTTCCAAGTGCCATCTGGAACCCCAATTTCAAGGTAAATAAACTCCTCTATATCTGCAATTCCTTCACAGCCCATTTCCTCTCTCCCTGGCTTTGAGTGAATCCTGGCAATCACTCAGGAACACTGCAGTCTAGTGTGGATGTAAAGAGCTCAGTTTCCGGATTCAAATCCCAGTCCTGCCTCTCATCAAGTATGTCACCTTGGGCAGGAAAGTTACAAAGTTTTTTTAACCTCAGTTTCTACAACAGTATATGGAAGAAAAAACTCCCTTAGGATTATTATGAGGATAAAATTAGTACATTATAAGCACTTAGAAGAGTATCTAGCACTTTGGAAGAATAAAAAACAATAGTATTTAGTGAGTCCAGCCAGGACTGCCTACATTCCATACAATTCAGTATTAATTTTCTTGGAGATTTTCAACATCTTTTCAATGATGCATTTCCTTCTCCAAGCCATTACTCCTTCACTGTGCTGTAAGAAGTACCTTTTTCTATGAGACTCATCCTTGCAAGATGTATCACTCTTTTCCCTCCTCACCCATGCCATAACCTCACATTCATCCAGAACTTCTGCACCACCTCACAATACTTCAGTTTCAAGTCCCATCTTCATACTGTGTGACATCTGTGATTAGGTGACTTGTCCATCCTCCTGAAAAACCACATCTGTGTATTTGTTCATCTCCTCAGCATCAACACCTCAACTGGAACACTGCTGGAGGTAAGGACATACCTTGCTGCCACTCATTTGCTGTGAAACAGGATTAAATGCCTCATTTTACAACTGAGGAGGTAAGTCTGAGACAAAGAGGCTGAGACTTTTGTTCACGAGCACATAGCTAATAAATAATTAAACCCAGTTCTCTTGACTTTATTCCAGACACTTTGTACTGCATCAGATTTCCTTGAAAGACTTTCTAAAGTTTATGCATATTTGTTTGGCATTTTAGTATCCAGAAGAAGCATGTAATGTTATCTGAAAGCTTGAAGTGTTTAATGTCATCTTCCTCTGTCCTGTAGATTATTTTTTGTATAAACAGTTGTCTTTCATTGTCAAATATGTAGTTTTTCCATGAGAAATCTATAATTCTTCTTTCCCAGCTTCTGGAGGAATATATCTATATCCCCATTTCTCTGAACAAAGGGGTACATTTTATCATGGCAGCAGTAAAGGGGAAAAGGAAGATCTAAGCCCTCAGCCCAATAGGGTTCCTACCCTCTGGGGCTTAACAGCGGGCTGATTACCATTCAAGATATATCAATTTGCTAAGGGAAACACTGAGACAGGTAATGAAAAATCCACTGGGAATAATGTTGGGGTTGAGGGCTTGTTGCTGGTGGATCTAGTTTTTATTTTCTTTTTGAATAGGTAACGGGGATGGCAGATGGATTGTCCAGTAGTCTAGCTGGACAAGAGAGGACCTGCAGTGTCTTCCAAGGAGAAATTGATGATATCTCCTCAGGCATGGGAAGTGGAGAGGAGGTTTAGTGTTTGGCACCGAGCTGCAGCTTTCTGAATAAGCATTCATTAAAAATGATGGTGAGTATAATTCAGCCTCACATCTCACCTATAGAAAACCAAGCTAGAGGACAGAAGTATTTATTTTGAGAAAACGTGAGCCTTTGGAAGTGAGGATTCAAGGCAACTACTTATCTACCCCAATTAAATAAATTGATTTAATTATGATTAATTATTTATTGAAGACCTACTATACATGTACTTGGAAATCCTGAACTTTTAACCAAAAAAAACCCCAGATTCTACCCTTAAGGAGTTTACTATTTACTTTAGTCAGAGAGGAAACCAAAAAGCAAACAACAATGATAGTTTCACTTAACCTTTGAATTGGTCCAGGGAATGACCATGTGTGATAAAATTTAAACCACCCTCCTATGGACCATTTAATCTTATGAAGTTTTACTTCAGAGATGAGAGTCCTTTGAGGGTATATCTTTTTATTTTCTCCTTTATGTAAAATGATCAACACTATTCTAGTTGACTACTGAAGGTATACATCAGACTCGTTTTCAATACTCTTATTATAAGAAAGGAAAAGATAGTAGAATTAGTAGAAATATTATATAGTAAATACTTTTTATAATTATTTATATGGATCACATAGGAGAACTCAGTAAGCACTGGGGACATTTAGGAAGTTTCCATTTGGGGGTTCATATATTCAGATCAATAGGGGTAAATGGCTTAGAAGTAGCAAGAAGAAGGTTTTAATATGTCCAGAATTGGAGTCAACTGCCTTTGAAGATGGTGAATGGTTCATCCCTAAGAGTATTGAAGAAGGAGTTGGAAAAATCCCTTCAGGGATGATGAGGATGAAGGCCTCTTTTGGGTTAAGAGTGTTGATTATTTGCCTGTAAGCTACTTTCTACACATTATTATCTTTAATTGCAGTGAAGGGTCCCTGAAGAGCAATTCTGACTTAGGTTCCTTGAAGGTGATGTCCACCACCCCTTCCCTCCTCTGCAATCACAGTTCTCAAAGTCTTTGAGAGGTTTCCATCAGGAGCAGATGCAGACGAGAGAGGAAAGAAATATTATTTTGCAGCAACTGGTACTCCATCAAAACAGAGGCCTTGTGAAATAATGGCAGACATCAGTAATCACCAAAGTACTGGTCTTATTTATGGGTTTGAGTGAAAGATAAATACTGTGCATGCACATTCTAATTAAGGCCAAGGTTTCCCAGCAGGCATAGCTCTGTATCTCATTCCTCTTGTCACTGCTGGCACAGCTCTCATATTTTCTGTGGTTTTTCTAGTTATGAGTAATGCTGTGCTGACTAAAATGGATGGAGTCGCAAGTTGGCCACAGGGCACAGGGATTTGATCTGCCACATGGCTGGAACCTGGACTCAAAAATACCACAGCTGCATTTGCCCTTGTCTTCAGTGGCTGACTAGAGCATTTAGACAAAAGATGGTGATGTGTGTTTTAGGATTACCTGTGAAGGGGCTCCCGTCCCACTGTGGTACAATAGTGGATGGTAAAAAGTGAAGCACTCCATAGAAATGCTCCCTTCTCAGTTCCATTCATGTCAATTAAACATCTGTTGGGTTAGGAGGAGAGATATGGTCTGTTTCCATCAGACACATTTCTAAGATAGATTTCTGAATGGCATAAAGCTAATGCTCTTTTAATAGTCTCCCCTACCTATTACATAATGAAAAAAATTGAGCACATGCCATGAACATATGACTAATGGCCCTTAGAGAAAGTCCAATCCTAGTTTTGATCTTTGGGAGATGAGGCCATCATAATCTAATGTAGCTAATCATGTCAAAGGCACAATCAATAAGCATACACTGATCTCACAGTGTAATTGTCTCCATAAGTTCATTTTTAGACCAAATCAATCAAAAGTAGTCAACCTGACTAGGAATTAATTCAGAAGTATCATTAATTATTTTAAAAAAATCAAGATTTACATTTTAAAATATTAATATCTTGTTACTTAAAAATTTTCTATTCTTAGTTCCTTAGAATATCTTTACATAAGTACACTGCAATAAAATTTGGGGTCTTTTCTTGGCAATAGTATGACTTTTCATCACTGAAGAAAAAAACGAAATAAAAATATTTTCTCCCCTCTATATCTTTGTGAAAGCCTCATTATTTTACTCTGGAGCTATCTTTAGTCCTCCCCGAACATGTATACATAGTAGGCAAGGACTAGGCATAGATCTGGATTTTAGTTTGTAGCTTCCTTTGGCCAAGGTCAAGGGTAAAGAAAGCAAATAGAAAGAGAGATAGGAAAACACAGGGCTAAACCAGATATGGAGTATGGCTTTCTCCTCAGGATTTTTTACTTGAGTCCCAGTGAAAACTTATTTGAATTGTTAGCTGATTTTTCTTCTAAACTTTTTGCAGCTATATCAGCCAGAATCAGTGTCTGCCTGTGTGTGTGTGTGTGTGTGTGTGTGTGTGTGTGCATGTGCATGTACATACAGGCTGTCTATCTTCATGACTAAGAGAACTACTGATTGAGGAGTACATTTGTTCTCAATGGATATAGCTAATCCAACAGTGTAAATCTCAACCTAACAGAGTGTGTTAGAATTTGTTGTGCACCAGTTTTCACTCTCCCGGATTCATTTGGATAATTGCAGAAGCTTAGCACCATGTCGCGGGAGGCATCAGCGTGGGGTGGAGTGGAGGGAGGAAGTTAATATTCATATTACTACTATGCAACTGACTATCTAACTGACAAAGACCAAGACCCTTCACATATTTGGTATCATTTTGTTCACAATGTGAATAATAATATCTATCTCAGCATAGCAATTTTTATTCATACTTTATAGACAAGGTGACTGAGCCTCAAGAAATTAAGTAATTTCTTTAATATTTCAGTGTTAGTAGGTGGTAATCAGGGATTTATTTGAACCTCTGGAAACCTGGAATGGGGGTCTGAATTTATCAGAGAGGGCTTATGGATGACTTGGTAAGGTTGGAGCTGCAAGGGGTCATGATGAATGTTTAGCACAGGGTCTCATTAATATGTGGTCAAAAACACTACTGAATGAACGACTTGGAAATCCAGAGCAATCAACTTAGTTATAACAGAATGAGCGAACAATGTGGTGTCAGGGCTAAATCTAGGAGAGGTGCTTAGGCGTCCAAACTAGGTGGGGAGCAGTAGTCAGATAGCGATTACACGATTGTGTAGACCAGGTGAAAAGCATGAGAGATCAGTCAGTTACTGAAATAAGCAAACTGAACTAGAAATACGTGAGATTCAACTCAGAGTCAATTGATATTTATTATGTAACTGCTACGTGCTAGTTTCTAATTCTTCTACGTAGTTTCCACATTCTTGTTTCACCTGTATAATAATCGTGTTTCCTAGTTGGGGAAATTGAGTTTCCTGAAGGTGTGACTTTCCCAAGGTCACAAAAACTTCACAAACTATGGTGAAGTCAGTGTTTGAATCCAGGTCTCCTGACTCACTTCAGTGTTATTAACATAACGAGCATAGTCCATTTTCAGTAGGTATCTTACTTGACTTGTCAGCAGCATCTAGTATCACTTGGCTTCCAGACAGTACTCCCTCTTGTTTTCCTTTGACTCACATCAACAACTCTTTCTCAGTTTCCTCTGTCAGTTGTTTCTCATTCCACTGACTTCTGAACATCGGAGTGTTCATAGTTCAGTCTCTGTACCTTTTCTCTTTCCTATTTACATTCATTTTCTTGATATACTTATCTAGTATCATGGCTATCAGTGCCATCATGACAAATCCAAATTTTAAATCTCTAGCCAGAACTCTTTCCTGAGCTCCCTATAGCTTTCCAACATAAAAAAAAAAAAAAATGCATCTCAAATTTCAACTTTTCAATACTGCACTCCTGATAGTTCCCAAACTTGGTTACACTTGCTGTGTCTTCCATCTTAGTTAATAGCAACACTACCCTTCCTATTGCTCAGGTCCCAAACCACAGAATCATCTTTAATGCTCTCTTTCACATAGTCCACGTCCAATCTGTCAGCAAATCCTGTTGGCTATGTCTTCAGAAAATGACTGACTACATCTTGCCACTCCCACAGCTATCTTCTTAGCCCAATTCACTGTCAACACTTTTGGATTATTGCAAGAGCTTTTTCTAGTCTGAATTTGCCCACCTGCAGCATATCCTTCATATAGCAGCCAAAGTAACCTCATAAATAGTAAATCAAATCATGTCACTCTTCAGATCACAACCTATTCACTCAGAATAAGAGGTAGAGTCCTTATAATGGTATATGAGCCTCTACATGATCTGGCATCATTAAGCCTAAACTTCCACCTTAAGGACTTTACTTGGGTTATTCCCTCTGCCTGGAACATACTTCCCCAGACATCTGACCATTCACTCCTTCATCTTTTTTAGGTCATCCTTAGCTATCTAAATTGCACACTGTCTTCACACATGCAACTCTCTATACCCCTTCTTTATTTTTCTCCACAGAACTTATCACCACCTGGCATGGTCTATATTTAACTTACATGCCTTTTAAATTGCATCCTCTCCCCTTATTAAATGTGAGCACCAAGGATAGAGAAAGCAAAGATGTTTGCTATTTTGTTGGTCACTGCACCCCCAAGCAAAGGGAATGGCACAAAGGAGAAATGCCTGGCATATAGGAGAAATTAAAACATATATATTGATTGAGTGAATGGGAGGGAGGGAGCCTTAAGAATTTAGCCCATCTGGAAGGGGCATGGGGCATGATACAACCCCTGATAGATAGGCAGCAGCCTAAGCAGTTTCAGTGAAGTGCTGAGGAGTATGTGCACCAACAAACAACCTAACGTTTTCACTTTTCAAAGAAATTCCTCCACTGTCCCAATATGATGCTCCTATGCCTCAGGAGAAAATATATTAACTCTCAGAAACCTGATAGATCATGAACCATGAAAGTACTTGTAAAAAGCTGTGTAAATAGAGAACAGAAATCCTGATTCTATTTCTTTTGTGATGATGCACAACTGCAAACCAAATATTGAAAATTTTAAAAAATAACATTGAATATCTTTTCATGGAAAACTCCATTACTGCCCCGTTATTGTGTCTTGTCTCCATCCACACAACCCTCCCCCATTAAGCACTCTCTATTTTTGGTAGGTAGCACAACCCAGTAAAAAGAGCATGGGTACTGGAATCAGAAAGACTTGGCTTCATGCTGTGATCACACTACTTGCTAATCACAGAATCTTGACCAAATTTCTTTTGAGCCTCAATGCTTATTTGTAAAACAGGAAAGATAAAATATACTTTATTAGGTAATTATGAAGATCAGATTATATATAATATTATGTACAAGTTATATATAAATTATTTATAATATATAATGATATACTGTAAATTTGATTGGCACCTAATATTATATACATTCTATATATCATATCAAATATATATATTTGATTGACACTTAATGCATGCTCCTTAAAATTTGATTGGCATTAAGTGTTATGAGATAATGGAAAGTATATATGTATGTTGGTCTCTGCCCCCAGTTCCTGGTACAGAACTCCTAAAACCTTTATAATTCCCTACGTGATATCTGATGGCACTAGAAGCATCTTTTATTCTAATATTTGGTCTTTGACCCCAGTTCCTGACACAGAGTTTCAAAATTCCTTGGAGTTCCCTGAGTGATAGTAGTGTCTTTTGTTCTGATAAGGGAACTCTTGGTCGGCTCCTGCCTGGGGGCTGGTCACCAGAAAAACCACACCATGATTAGCAACTTGGAATTTTCAGCCCCACCCTACATTCTTCAGAGAGAGTAGAGGGGATGAAAAAGTAGTTAATGATCTATCATGCCTACGTGATTATGTCTCCATAAAATCCCCATAGTAAGGGTTTTGGAGAGCTTCTAGGTTGGTGTACATACTGGGAGAGTGGTGCTGCCCAAGAAAGCATGGAAACTTTGCACCCCTTCCAACACACCTTCCCCTATGCATTTCTTCCATCTGGATGTTCACCTGAATCTTTAATCATATTCTTTTATAATAAACTGGTAAACAGTAAGTAAACTCTTCCCAAATTCTGTGAGCTACTTTAGCACACTAATTGAACCTGAGGAGGCAGTGCCATGGGAACCTCTGATTTATCACTGATAGGTCTGAAGTACAGATAACAACCTGGATTTGCTAATGGCATCTGAAGTGGGGGGCAGTTTTGTGGGACTGAGCTCCTAACCTGTGAGATCTGATGCTATCTACAGGTAGATAGTATCAGAATTGAGTTAAATTGTGGACCACACTGATATTGCAGAATTGCTTGGTGTGGGAAAAAAGCCCACACAACTGGTGTCAGAGATGTTGTGAGTGTGGTAACTGTGTGAGAGTAAAGGAGAAACACAGGAAAAGTAGAGTGTAGGTTTTCTACACTAGTGTCAATCATATATACCCGTGTCCCCTGCATCGGCAGGTGGACTCTCAACCACTGCACCACCAGGGAAGCCCCAAAATAGCTAATTTTGAAAGGGGAAGGATTATATCTCTATCTAGTATTACTCCAATAACAAATGTATCTAAATTATAAACGGGAAAATAATTTTTTAGTTATAAAAGAAAGAGGGAAATCTAAATTATATGCAGGCTATCTCTGGATAGCAGCTTAACCATTACAAGAGTGCTATCTGAAGGGAAATAAAAGGAAATAGAAAGCAGGCTTCAGCTGATGGTAGAGATCTGCTCGTAAAATTGAGTGCCTGTAGAATCTATGTTTGAATATATCTTTTATTAAGCTTATGCCAACAATCAGGAGTGGAGAAATTAGAAAAATCTAGACTTGGTTATGAGAAAAGTAATGATTCTATGATCTAAACTCTTTCTAGTTTGGGATATCCTACTGGGAATTTGAAGTGGGGATCAAAGGGGATACATTTCAAACCACCCCCAACGCTCTGAAATTTAACAGAAAGATGAGCACTCTACATAGCACTAGGCTACAGGGCAGGACATTATTCCTTGGGTTTTTAGGCACATGGGAACAAGTAGATGATAGGAAAAGAGAAGCCTAACCAGAATTAAGTTGAATCCTCATGGGAGGTTTTGAAATTCTAGGCACTCATATAGTTTTAACCCATCCTCAAGATAGAAAGATGCACAGCACCATCCAATAGAAATCTAATGTGATCCACATATGTACTTTAAAACTTTCTAGTAGCCACTTTCAAAAAAGAAGTCAGTGAAATGAATGTTAACGTGTTTTATCCAATATATATTATCATTTCAACATGTAGTAAATATAAAAATTTAAGAATCAATGCAATAAAATATTTTACATTCTTTTTTCCTACCAGGTCTTTGAAATCTGGTATATATTCTACACACTCACAACACATCTCAATTTGGACTAGCCACAGTCACTTGCTGAATAACCGCATGTGGCTACTGTCTACTATTTTGGACACTGCAAGTGTAGACGAAAGATCACAAGGTCTGAGTAAAAAGACTTGTGTTCTAATTGGTCTTAAATGATGGATTGTTTTAGATGGTCTCTAGAGTCGTTTTTCAGCCCTTATGTTCTCTGAGTCAATGGCAAGTCAAGGATGTGGGTGCATCGAAAAATGATAACAGCCAAGCCTTCGAAGCTGGGACAGTCCCCAAGGCAAGTCTGCTATTTCCATCTCAATTTAGGGAGGTTAAAAAAGCATCTTCGTCTCTCACTAGAACAGCAGGTTCTGAGCAGAAAGTACAGTCTTTGTCCCCTACAGCAAAGGGATTCTCTAGGATGTGGTTCCAGAAGAAATTCACGGAAGGGACTGCTTAATCAGGAATTAACTTTGCTATTGATCTCAGTGGTCAGGTGATGAGCAATGTGGTGTAAATCAAACCCTTGACCCACAGACCGAAAGCATAGCCCATATGATTACTTTTTGCACAGCTTTATTAAAAAGAACACTGCACACTTCCACGGTATGTTTCATTCCCAAGACCCATATAAGTCATAAGTCCCCGCCCCATTGCCATTTGCTTTCAGAGCAATAATATGCTCTAGCACGCCAGAACTTTGTCTTGCCTGCTAGCCTGAGGTGGCCCTGGAGCTATTAAAAGTCTCTATTCATTGCCCCAGTTTCAGATGAATTTGCTTAAATGGTGGTCTATTTAGACCTCAGACATGAAACTTCTGTTTTTACTGGTGTGATGCAGAAATGGCTGTGGTGAAATACTTGAGCTAGAATGAGGGAAGTGAATGCTCGGGCCATCTGTTCTCCTGAAGCACTGTGTGATCTTAGTCAGATGCCTCCCCATGTCTAGACTTCAGTGCGTCCCCATGTAAAACAATTAAAGCTCTTTCCACTTTGATGGTGAGGATCATGTTCATGGAATCCTGATACATTTCACAGGAAGGTTTAAGATAAATGCAAGATACCATGATGAATCATTTCAACGGACCCTAGGGAAGAAGCGGGATGGTAAATAACTGTCAAATCTTGGTAAACAGTTCAGACAGATGAGGAGCAGTGATGCCTTGATGGGCAGGTCAAGGACAAATGGAGAGGGGGTAGAAAAGGGAGGAAGGAGCGGGAGGGAGCTGGAGACACTCATTGCTGGGCCACCCAATACTAAGAATGGCAAAGTTTGAAAACCTTGTCTTTGTTCCGGAAGGACTTGACGAGCAAGACTGATTAGCTGTAGAATATCATTTAAATCTCCTCTTAAAGCAAATCCAAGTCTTTAATCATTATCTCCCAAACCACCAAACAGCTCCAGACACACACCAGCCTCACTGAGAGACTTGTCAAGACTGAAATAGTAATTCACAAATTCGCTAAAATTCCCTGCTCCAGCGAGCAGTATGACAGCTCCAGCGACCGCGGTAACATTTCTATTCAAACTGGCTTTGGAGCCGAAGCTATAAATATCCTTGCAATATTTCCTGCTTCAGAACATAAAGACAGCTTTACAGCACTGATAAAATAGAAATTGCTTTCTCTCTGAGGTCTTGCTGGAATTTTAATGTCTGTTTTGCAATAAAGCAGATCCTACACAATTTGATTTGAGGGAAAGAAAACAAACTGTCTAATTTAGTTACAATAATGACTCTTGTATTGTTTGCCCTACTTGCTTCTCTGGCTGCTGGGCTGTTAAAGTTTGTAGCGTTGAGCAGAGGGGCTGATTTTATGATAGTATTAAAATGGTTTCTTTATTATTTAAAGATACATTGTCTTCATCCCTCCTCACCACAGTGCAAGAAAAAACAATTTTTGAAGGAGAAATAGAGAGAAGAAAATAAAGTTTACGTCCCTTAATAGGGCTTTGTGAAAGTTGCTTGTTAGAACTGTAAAGCAGTTGACCAAAGATGACATGAATTTAAAAGGCTTTCGAAACGTAAAAGATCACAGCAGCTTTAATTATTCCATACATGTTACACCAGTTCTTGTTAGTGCCTTCAAAGCTGAGCAAAGCTTCTTTAAAAAAAAAAAAAATCCATATACACCCCTCTCCTTTGTAGATTACATGATGTAGAAAGAAAAAAAAAACAACAGAAATTTGTGTTTGCACACGGACTATGTGCTGAGGGCATAGGAAAGTGGGGTTAAGAACAAAAGCTAAGTCAGAAAGAGAAAAACAAATACCGTATGCTAATGCATATATATGGAATCTAAAAAAAAAAAAATGGTACTGATGAACCTAGTTGCAGGGCAGGAATAAAGAGGTAGACATAGAGAATGGACTTGATAACATGGGGTGGGAGGGCGAAGCTGGGGTGAAGTGAGAGTAGCATCGACATATATACACTACAGAATGTAAAATAGTTGGTGGTGGGAAGCAACAGCATAGCACAGGGAGATCAACTCGGTGCTTTGCCATGACCTAGAGGAGTGGGATAGGGAGGGTGGGAGGGAGGCTCAAGAGGGAGGGGATATGGGCACATGTGCATGCGTATGGCTGATTTGCTTTGTTGTGCAACAGAAACTAACATGGTATTGTGAAGCAATTATACTCCAATAAAGATCTATTAAAAAAATAATAAAATAAAATCTGCTAATTCAGAAATTGCTTGATAAGATTTAATAAAAAATAAAGGTAAATAAAATAAAAGTTCCAAAAAACAATAGCAAAACAAACAAACAACATAACAAACAAATAAGAAGCTAAGGATAGAGCAGGCTGTCTGGGGACAAGAATTAAATGATTGAAGGGAGGCAGGGTTTGATCAGGTGGTGATTAGAAGTATGATTAATCCAATATCAGACTTCTTGGCTAAGGGTTAAAGTTCAATTAGTGTTAGTTAGGTTTGGGGCTCCCAGGAATTTATCTTTGTACTGAAAAAGAATCTCTCCCTATGTGAAAAGCACAGTGACTCCATACATCCTCTAACTGCCTTATCCAGGGTATCTCTCCCAGGTCACACAGCCCCAGGCAAAACCATGAAGTAGACATTCTCTTCCACAAGCTGCCTCCCTTCTTCCTTTGGGCACCTTGAAACCACACAACTCAGATTGGTACTTGAGCCCACCATCTTTTAATTGAGATCGCATACCTGGCCTCAGGACTTGCTGAAGTTCAGGTTCTTTATGTCACATCACAGAAAGAATTCAATGAGAGACAAAGTGATAGGTAAGAAATGGATTTGTTTAGAGAGATACACATTCCATAGACAGAATGTGGTCAGTCTCAAAAGGCTAGAGCAGCCCCAGGGCACGGGGTTGTCTCAGAAAGTGAGGGCAGCAGCCATGGGAGAACATACTCCACAGAGTGTGGACCATCTCAGAAGGCAAGATGCCTCAAAATATGAGGTGGTTAGTTTTTATGGGCTGCGTAATTTTATTGGCTAATGAGTGGGAAGATTCTTCCAAATATTTTGAAGAAGAGATGGAGATTTCTAGGAATTGGGCCGCCAGCCATTTTTTGGCCTTTTATGGTTAGCCTTGGAATTGTCATGGCTCCTGTGGGTGTGTCATTTAGCTAATGTGTTACAATGAGCATATAATGAGACTCAAGGTCTACTGGAAGTCAAATCTTCTGCCATCTTGGACCCAGTTGGTTCTAACCAGTTTATGCCTATCCAAATGGCTCAGTCACTCTTTAAGTGTTGTGATCTGCTCGCTTCCCTCCTACTTCAGTCTTCTCCCCTTCAGTTGCTTCTCCTTGCTCCGTTATGCTTATAATAGATTGCCTTTTCCCCTTTGGTTTCTCAAAACGTCCCATTTCCTTCCATCCAACCATTCCATCTATCTGTTTCTACATCCCAGTATCCTGATATACCAAAAATTCTACCCTTATTCTAAATCTTTCAGTGCTTTTGTGGAGTGTGCTTGACATTACAGACCCATGAAATCTTTGGCCCAGAAGGGAATCGGGCTTGTGTCTCTCCTTTGGTTTTTTAAACTGTATTCTTAAGACCCTTCAGATTTCACAAACATCTCTCAACAACTGCCTGATAGGAAGGGGCTGGGTGCTACAGTCCTATGTCAATCACAGCCCCTGCACTTTTATCAATTTAATATAAGGAGGACTCATTTTTAAGGTGTTCTGCCATTTAAAAATGTTTGAAAGTCATTATTCTTGTCTGAGTTTTCATTTTGCAAAAGAGAAAACTGAGGTTCAGGGAGGGAAAATGACCACCCCTTTTCTCATAGCTGAATAATGGCAGGGTGGGAAGGAGAATTCAAGTAGACTTACTGTTACAAGTGACAGGGTAGTGATCTCTAATGGACTAATTCATACCAGAGTGAAAGCACTATTATGATATACTATCCATGTTAGGGATAGTTAATTAAAATAAAAATGTTAATAAGTGATTATAATGCGGCCAAAACCAAATTAATTAATTTTTAAAAAAGAAAAGAAAATACAAGGCTTGAAAAAAAAAATAGAATTACCATATGACCCAGCAATTTCATTTCTGGGTATATACCCAGAAGAATTGAAAGCAGGGTCTTGAAGAGATATTTGCACACCTATGTTTATAGCAGCATTATTCACAATAGCTAAAATGTGGAAACAACCCAAGTATCAATTAATGGATAAATGGATTTGATACCGAGCAGGCCCCTGTGGGGCTCCTGGGCACAAAGCCTTTCTGTGTCCCCCATTTCTTTGATTACAGGAAATAGGCTTCATTCAGCCTGTATGACCTTCCCTGAGCTCTAACAGGCAGATGCAAGCAGTTGTTAATTAGGGAAGGAAGGGGTTGTGAGACAAGGGAGAAACAAACAGTCAAGAGAAACAATAGTGCAGCCTTGGGGCAAGGTTCTATTCCCCATCAGGGGAGACACACAACAATATCTTTGAGTTGTTTTGCAGATACTGAAACCCCCTCCAGATGGGAGAAGTTAACCGTTAAGGACGGTGTGCTGCTCAAAAGCATGGAGACCCCAGATGGGTTGGAACCAGATGCTGACTCCCACTTACCTCACCACCAACTAACCAGAAGAATGTCCACGAGCTGATCATGCCCTCTTTGAACCATTACTATAAAATTTCTCACTACCCTCTCTGAGTTGGGACACACAGTGTTGTGGGCATTAGCCCTCTGTGCCCCCCTTTGCCTGGCAAAACAATAAAACTATTCTTTCCTACTTTACCTAAAACTCTGTCTCTGAGATTTAATCCAGTGTTGGGATACAGAGGGCTGGAGTTGACTTCAGATTGGATAAGTAAATGTGGTATATACATATAATGGAATATTATTTTGCCTTAAAAAGGAAGAAACTTCTAATACATGCTACAACATGGATAAACCTTGAGGATATTATGCTAAGTGAAATCAGTGACAAAAAGACAAATATTGTATGAATCCACTTATATTAGGTATTTAGCATGGTCAAAATCATGGAGAAGGAAAGTGGAATGGTGAGTGCCAGGGCTTGGCATAGGGAGGAATGGAGAGTTATTATTTAGTGGGTACTGAGTTTCAGTTGTACAAGATGAAAAGAGTTATGGAGATGGATTGTGGTGACGGTTGCACAACCTTATGAATATATTTAATACCACTGAACTGTATCCTTAAAAATTGTTAAAATGTTAAATTCTATGTTTTAAAAAATGAAAACAAAAATGTGGTCTGAGGAAACCTCTGGAGTCTCTGGACTCTTTTAGAGGGTCTGTGAGGTTGAAACTCTTTTCATAACAATAATAATACATTATTTTTCACTGTCTTGACATTTCCAGTGATGGTACAGAAGCTATGGTGGGCCAGCTATTGGTGCTTTAGTATAAATCAAGGCAATGTCACCAAACTGGACAAGCAGTTATTGTATTTGTTCACACTTACAGAAGAAAGAGAGAAAGGGGAAGAGGGAGGGAGGAAGGAAATAACGAAGGAAGAAAAAACAGAAGAGAGAAAGGAGGAAGGGAGGAAAGGAGGAAACCATTTTAATTTAAGAATGTTCTTGATGATGCAGTAAAAATACTAGTTATTTAAAATTACTAAAAGTACTAAATCTCAACCCTGGAGTGCACATTTTTTAATGGTAAGTGTGACAAAAGGAAAGTACATATATAAAGCATGTAAATGCATACCAAAATACGATGGTGCCTCAAGGCAAAGCAATTTGAGTTTTAAACTGAATTTATCACTCCTTTCATGAAGCATCATTTATACTAGAGTGAACTACTGACCAACAAGCAATGGTCATTGAGACTTGGATATCCAACAGACATTTCTGAGAAAATGAAAGAAGTAAGCCTGTCACTTCTGAGAAAACTGACAGTAATTTTTGCCAATAATATTTGTGCTTTCAAACAAAAAATTAGAATTCTGGAAAACTTGTATCTGTCACTGTATACTCGACGGCTTCCCAATATTTAAAGACTTTTTTTGATGAGATTTGTAGTGATATTAATGAATGAGTTATTTTTGATATTGGATAATGAAATATGCCAACATTTGGAAGATCTGCATTATTCAAGGAACCAATATTTTCTAAATGACTAATGCATGTTGTTACAAAATCATGCATGGGTAAAAAATCCATTCAAAGCACAAAAGAGACCGATGTATTTTGACGTAGCAATTCATTGATATGGCTTCATAATTCCACACGGCAACAAATCTGTAAGAATCACTTATTGAGTTTCAGTGTAATGTCAAAGATAAATATCCACAATTATATGACAAAGTTATTAAAATACTGCTCCCTTTTCCAACTACATATATGAATGAGGCCAATTTTTTTCATATACTTCAACCAGAATAACATATCACAACAAGACTGACTGCAGAAGAATATGTGAAAATATAGCTATCTTTTATTAAGTCAGAGATTAAAGAGATTTGCAAAGATGTAAAAAATGTGATTTTTCCCACTCAATTTTTTGTTTTTGTTGTTGAGAGCAAGAGATTTGAGAATCGCTGCTGTAGGTGATTCAGGAGACTTTTAAATGTCCCCCACATTTCACTGACTATGGTAACAGGATATCCCACATTTTTCATTAATTTTCCTGAGGACTACTCTAGGTGTCCTGTTATTTAATCCTTACTTAAGTCCCTTCACACACCAAAGCTTAGCCATGGAAGAAAATTAAACATTATTAGGCAGAGGCTTCTTAACTCTGGTGGCTTCTGAATCCCAGGACCCATGCATCCCTCCTTTTGCTGCTCTGGTCTGTAGCCTCCACTTGTTTTCCTGAATAAAGTTTCTAAGTGTTCTGGATGCATTTGCAAATCCCATACAAGCCCACTCATTGCTCTTTGTATTAATACATCTACGTAGATGGAGCTCTACATGGAAATTTTAAAGAATATGGAAGGATAATCTTTCTGGGAAACTTTGCTTCTGGAAGAAATAAAGCACAACCCAGAGGACTCAGCATGAGAAAGAAAATACTTTGAATTTTAAAAAAAGGTCTTCATTGATCATTTCTAAAGGCTTTTACCATCCTGTGTAGGGATTCTAAGAGAGGGCAGAGAAAATGGTCAGACTCCGTGATGGGAACTCTGCACCACAAACAAAAACTTCTTCTTGGTTAAATCATTTCAGGAAGTATATTGTGTGTTATTGTGAATAAAACACAAGTCTGGATATTAAAAGATATTGGTTCAAGTCCTAGCTTTATCACCCAAGAATTTTGAGACCATTCAATATATTTTTCACAGAACATGGTAAAATTCTTTTTTTTTTTTTTTAACATCTCTATTGGAGTATAATTGCTTTACAATGGTGTGGTAGCTTCTGCTTTATAACAAAGTGAATCAGTTATACATATACATATGTTCCCATATCTCTTCCCTCTTGCGTCTCCCTCCCTCTTACCATCCCTATCCCACCCCTCTAGGTGGTCACAAACCACCGAGCTGATCTCCCTGTGCTATGCGTCTTGTATGTTCTGAGTGGTGAATACAAAAACCACTGGACTAGGAATATTAGGGAATACACACCAAGTGTTTGGCAATGTTCCTAACACATGGGAACTGTTCCATTGGCAGGATATTAGTATTTACCTTTGCATTAATGTTAGTATAGGATATGTGCTGCTAGGAAAACTGTTCATTGTTTTGAAGCTTTTTTTCTTCATTTTTAAAGTGGGAATCGCTGTGTTTCCTAATTGATCCCATAAAGTTGTGAGGTGCTGTGAAAATTGGATAGGATTGAAGAGTCAAGATGCCTGTATTTTAGTCCCAGCAAATTCATTATCAACCAGCTGACCTTGGGGAAGTTATTTTTGTGGTCACTCCCTTAGTTTCTTCAACTGTATACCAAAGGGGTTAGACCAAATAATCTCTCAGTTTCTATCCAGCATTGGTATTCTTTGTCTAGAATCTCCTATGATCCCACAAGGGTTAAAACTCTTTCCTAGATTACTTATATTCAGGGAAGAGCTGGGTCTAGAACCTAGAACTGTCTAGTTTCTGCATATATACAGGATCATTATGTTTAATGAGGTGTTCCAAGGCAACCTGAATGTCTGAAACACTCCATCTCGGTGACTCATTTTTAAACACCAAACATTGAAAATATGAGGTTTCTGTATAAAGTGGGAAAAAAAGTATTTTTTAGTTAAAAGAGGAAGGGAGCTACTGTCTCCTGAGGACTAGCTGTCTGGCAATATTTCAAATACTTCTTAGTTCCAATGGGTTGGAAATGCCACAACAACATTCGTCCCGGTGTCATTTTCTTAGTTCCAGTCCCAGTAGCAATCAAGAAGTGCAGGGGAGTGTGGCAACAATGAAAACAAGAAATTAATCAATCTCTCTCCAACTGTACTGAATGGGGAAACAGTGAGACCAAAGCCAAGGCAAGATTATATTGAGAAACAGAGATGGAATATCTGCTCTATGTTTTATATCCATTTTATTAAAATAGCATTGGAAATTGAGTTATCTAAAGAAATAAAAACATACATTCCTTTGGAGCTTAGATAGCTTTTAGTTTTCATCCATCACTTGAAACAAAATCCATGTCTACGTTTATCTTCTATATGAACAATGAATCAATCATTTTTTATTGAATGTTCCTTTCCTCTTTGCCATGGTAATGACCAGTTTCTGCACAGTTGATCAGATCAACCAGGCTATTGATTTCATTTGGTCATTGAAATGGTCCCTGACTTAGGTAATTTCATGTTTTTTCATCTTATAAATGAAAATCATGCTCACCTAGTGTTTCTAAAAATATGGGCTATAATTTTTCTGTATCAAAATCATCAGTAGTGCTTACTATAAAGTTAGATCCTAAGGCCCTCTCTCTAGTTCTTCTAAATCAGAATCCCTGAGGTTGGGGGTTCAAGAATCACCCTAGGATTAACACATTTCCCGTGTGATTCTTCTAAAGGTTACCAATGTCCTAACTGCTAGACCAGTACCATCTTTGCATCTTCGTTCTACTAAAACTTACTGCAACGTTTGTCACTCTGGACTACTTCTTCCTTCTGGAGACTTTCTCTTCTTGATTTCAGGGACACTGAAATGTCCTCCTTCCAACTTCTATGTGCCTTCCTTTATCAGTCCTTCCCTTCCTCTGGGTCTCAAAAGGTAGGATAACTTGGCTGACAGTCCGAATGTGATTATGCCTGAAAGGAAAAGGGTGGTTCCTTTCCTAAAATCAGGGCACTGTTGACAAAGAAAAGGAGAGTAAGTACTGGATAGGTAAAAACCAAGGTTGTCCACTACTGTACATGTCTATGCCTTTTGAGATCCTTGTGATCAAGAGCCATTTGTCATTTATATCTGAATCCTCAGCCCTTACTGTAGTGCCCACCATGTAGGAAGTTTTCATTGAATCCCTGGTGAATTAATGAATGAATAAATTGAATAAACAAATGTCACAATTCTAATTTGGGGGGTACATAAGCATTAACATTGCTATTGAGATAGTTTCTTAGTCTTAGCTCTCTCTAATCCATCTTCAGAACCATCTTCAAAACAATAGATATTAATCATCTTTAATCTTCTGATTATAAACATTAAATGGCTCCAAATATAAATGTATGCCATTGGAATACAACCCCCTCCTTCCTGTGTTCCCAGTCTACCTTTTTAATCTCAGCTCCTAACTTTCGCACACAATTCCTTATAGTATAGCCAAGCCATGCCATTCTTCCTTCTATGAAGACTTTACACTTTCTTGCTTCTACACATTGGCTTATGTAAATCCATCAAGCATAAATGATTTTTCCATCTTTGACAGAAAAACAATTCTATTCATCTTTCACATTATATTTCAGAAGCTACCTCTACAATCTATAGTTATTTAGTAAGTTCCTTCTAAGTGGAAGTCACAGAATCTGATATTGCAAACAGAAACAAAGACTTGTCCTTTGCTCTTCATGACCCCTGAGTTTAGGGGTTGCTTTATTAGGTAGACCTCCCCCTCCAGGTTTTCATCTCAGCATGTTGCTCCTCTGTGGTTTAGCTTAACACATCCCAATCTGTATTTAAACAAAAACAAAATATAATTAGAACAAATCCTATTCCTATGGCTAGGCTGTAAGCTTTTTAATGGTACAGATCTAGTGCCTTATAGCTTTCAGGCTCTCAGAATGTTCATAGTAGTTTCTCAACAAATACTTGTTTCGTGAGATTGGATTTAATCTTTCCTAATCCCTTTATGAAGATTAGAGGTGAAGAGAGTGAAGTCCAGAGAGAGTAAAGGACCTACTCAAGGTCAAATAGCTAGTTCATAGCAGAGCCCAAACTAATACCTTTGCTTACTTAAAAAATATATATATATATTTAAAAAAAGTTTTATTGAAATATAGTTGATTTACAGCATTGTGTTAGTTCCAGATGTACAGCAAATTGATTCAGTTATACATATATATAAATATATGTATTCTTTTTTAATATTCTCTTCCATTATAGGTTATTACAAGATATTGAGTATATAGTTCCCTGTGCTGTATGGTAAGTCCTTATTAGTTACCTATTTTACATATAGTAGTGTGTATATTTTAATCGCAAACTCCTAACTTATCCCACCCTTTCCCCTTTGGTAACTGTAAGTTTATTTTCTATGTCTGTGAGTCCATTTCTGTTTTGTAAACAAGTTCATTTGTATCAATTTTTTTAGATTCCATATATAAGTGATATCATATGATATTTGTCTTTCTCTGTCTGACTTACTTCACTTAGTATGATAATCTCTAGGTCCATCTATGTTGCTGCAAATGGCATTATTTCATTCCTTTTTATGGCTAATATTCCATTGTGTTTATATACCACATCTTCTTTATCCATTCCTCTGTCCATGGACACTTAGGTTGCTTCCATGTCTTGGCTATTATAAATAGTGCTTCTATGAACATTGGGGTGCATGTATCTTTTTGAATTATGGTATTCTCCAATACCTTTATTTCCTTGACATGCTTTCATTCAAGTTCCCAACTTAGTGTGAGAGAGGAGACCTACTTTTGAGTTCCAATATTTGTCCTTATCACATCGCATACTTATATGTTACATTCTCATTGCCTTCATGTTTACGGACAAACTGTTAGTTTATCCTCTTGCTAATTCCTTTTCTTTCTCATGATTATTTTCATGATTTCCTCTGGACTTCTTTCAGCTCTGTCACACATATATATCTCTTTCTGTGTACATCAAGGTTACAAACAGTATTCCATCTGTGGTCAACACATGATTTTGTACACAAAATAATAATATTTTCTGTGCATTTCCAGTATCCTTTCAGATCGTGCCCAGGTAATTGCTGGTCTTTTGGCAGCAACAGCAGCACATGGAGTATTTAAGGCAATGGATGCAAGGGTTCCAACATTCCTACTCTGGATTGTAACAGGTAGTGAATCCATCATCATACAAGCATCCTCTGTTTTTATTTTTTTCTCTAAATGCATTCCCTACACAAGCTCATACTGAAACTCACAGACTAGATATCTGCTTGGTCTCACAGCCTGTAATTTACTCACCTTGGCTTGGTGTATTACTGCATGGAAAGGTTTAGTTCCATTTTCAAAATAATTATTTTAGAAATAAGATACATGCCAGTATCAATATCCTAGAGGTTTTTCTGGTTTTGCTGTAACATATAGAAAAACATCTCCTTTATTTCAGATTTGTTTCTTGTGTTTTACCAATGCTTTAAAAAACTTCCATGAAGTTTTTTCCCTTGTCCTTTCCATGCTTAATAAGCTCTAAAAAGTCCTTTAGAAAATTGACAAAAGATATCAGGAGTTTTTATAAAAATATATCCATTGGCTGTACATATTCACAATATTTACCAAGCTCATCAAATAGTTCTAGTAGATACATGAGATATGATTTCCTTTTCCAGAAGTACAATAGTTAATATTTACTTTTGTATTCAGTGAGCCTTCCCCCTTACTACCGAGTCTTCCAGCTACCTAAGGTGAGCATTACACAGGCTGCTCTGGAGCACCCTAAAAAGTGTCTAGTGCAGTGCCTGGGATATGGTGGTGTCAAGAGAGGTTAGTTGCCTTTTCTTTCGCCTCTGAAACTCAAGCCCTGATGGGTGACTTTGGTGCCATGATTCTCCACTTGTACTAATAGGTCTTTTCTTCTTTCTTCTCTATTTGTTCATTTGTAAAACCAGGGGTTTGCAATCAACTGCCTCAAAGGCTTCTTTTAAAATCATTATTCAAGGATTCTAAAACCTTTTTAGTTAGTGTTTTTGTTTCTTTCAGGTATATACCCAGGAGTGGAATTGCTGGGTCATATGCTAGTTCTAATTTTTTTTTGGAGAAACTTCCATATGGGTTTCCACAGCTGTATCCATTTACACTCCCACCAACACTGCAGGAGTGTTCTCTTTCTCCACATCCTTGCTGCTATTTGTTACTTGTGTTCTTTTTTATGATAGTCATTCTGACAGGTGTGGGGTGACATCTTATTGTGATTTTGATTTGCATTTCCCTGATGATTAGTGAAGTCGAGCATCTTTTCATATGTCTTTTGGACATCTGCATGTCTTCTTTGGAAAAATGTCTATTCAGATCTTCTGCCCATTTATTAATCAGGTTGTTTGGGTTTTTTACCGTTGAGTTTGCATGAGCTGTTTCCACTCCTGGGTATATATCCCCAAAAAACAAAACCACTAATTTGAAAAGATACATGCACCTCAATGCTTGTTGCAGCTTTATTTACAATTGCCAAGATAGGGAAGCAACCTAAGTGTCCATCAACAGATGAATGGATAAAGAAGATGTGGTATATACATACACAATGTATGTAGATAAATGTAAAATGGAGCTTTTTGAGCAAAAACCAGGGTGAACAAATATCTCTTCTCTTGATTCCTCTATACATTTTTTATGTTCTTTTTCCTTTGTGTTTTTGTCTTCTCTCTCCCTTCCTTCCTTCCTTCCTTCCTTCCTTCCTTCCTTCCTTCCTTCCTTCCCTCCTTCCTTCCTTCCTTTCTCCCTCCCTTCCTCCCTCTCTCTCTCTCTCTCTCTTTGATTTTTTAACATCTTTATTGGAGTATAATTGCTTTACAATGGTGCATTAGTTTCTGCTTTATAACCAAGTGAATCAGCTATACATATACATATGTTCCCATATCTCTTCCCTCTTGCATCTGCCTCCCTCCCGCCCTCCCTATCCCACCCCTCTAGGTGGTCACAAAGCACCGAGCTGATCTCCCTGTGCTATGCGGTTGTTTCCCACTAGCTATCTATTTTACATTTGGTAGTGTGTATATGTCCATGCCACTCTCTCACTTTGTCGCAGCTTACCCTTCCCCCTCCCCACGTCCTCAAGTCTCTCTCCCTTTCTTTCTTTCTTTCTTTCTTTCTTTCTTTCTTTCTTTCTTTCTTTCTTTCTTTCTTTCTTTCTTTCTTTCTCTCTCTCTCTCTCTCTCTCTCTTTCTTTCTTATAATGCAATTCCTGAATGGTGTCAAGTTGCCTTTCATGGCTTCCTGCTTTTTAGATCTATACTCACAGATTTTCAGAATTACAAAGGCATTTTAGAGATGTATGTTATAATAGTAAGAGCAACAAATCTTTTTAATCCTATGTCTCAGATTGTGAGACTTTAGGAATAATCCTACCTTCTCTGATTCTCCATCTATAAAATGAAGTTTAGGGCTTCCCTGGTGGCACAGTGGTTGAGAGTCCGCCTGCCGATGCAGGGGACACGGGTTCATGTCCCGGTCTGGGAAAATCCCACATGCCTCGGAGCGGCTGGGCCCGTGAGCCATGGTCGCTGAGCCTGCGCTCCACAACGGGAGAGTCCACAACAGTGAGAGACCCACTTACCGCAAAAAAAAAAAAAAAGGAAGTTTATAATAAAAATAGTAAACATTTTTAGACTACACAAGCAATAGTAAAAAGCACACTGCAAATATTCCTACCAAAATGTTGGTTATTATTATTATAATACAATCCTCTAGTCTTCTCATTGGCTGGGCAGTCCCTTGGAAATTGGTGTTTGGATTCATTTCTGAATTCTAGTTTGCACCTGAAGTTGCATTTTTAAAAAAATGGCCAGGACAAGCTTTCCTATCTCCACATGGGCTATCTTTCCCTTTTTGAAGCACAATGCCTGTGCTCTGACAAAGGCCTCTTTCCTATGATAGCCATTTGCTGAGGGTTTTGTCTGAGTGCCCATTCAAGCAGAACGTGTGATTTACTGTTGGTTGTGAAGGTGAAAGAGATTTTGACAAGTGGAGAAATGGAGCTTTGTTCATTAACATGCAATCCTCTTTGTATGTATGTAGGGGGCGGGAGACAAAGTAGGGAGGGTTAGACATATGAGTTCTAAACTTGAAGCCTAATTTGGTTATGGAAACAGATCTGTGTCTGGCAGAAACACATGGCACCCCCAGTCCTCAGCCATCAGTGTTTGGGAAGCCTGCTTCATTTAATTGGTAAATCATTTGTCTTGAATTGTCTTCCACCAGCACTCTCTGTGAGGCAGCTGCCCACCTTGGCTAATTTAAATATGATTTAGCAGGATAGCCTCCCGTCCCTCCTGCCAGGACATTCATAGTACCAAATTAATGTTGATTGGCATTCCCCACCCAGCCTTGGGTGATTCATAGATAAGATTCTGTTACTGATGTATGCCAGGAGGAGTCAGATGAGGATATCTTTATTGCCTCCTTTTCACTGGAGAGGATTTGGCCCATTACCCATGTGCTAATTTTCTTTATTTTTCTGTAAGATCTATTGTGTGACCAGCTGTCCTGCATGCAGGTGGGGGACTCCTCAAAGCCTTCTGGGCAAATTCCCACAACTCTGAGTCACTCTCCTGTTTTATCTTTCTCCTTTTGAAACAGGGCAACTAACCCTCCAGGTGACTGAGAAAATTATCTTTTCCCTTTTGTGAAGTCTGATGGGAAGGTCATTGATTTGATTCAGTCAACATGCTTCTCAGGGTCACCTTTTCTGTGTAAGACATTGTTCTGGGTGCCATGGGTGATAGATATGTGGGGACACACTTGCCTTTAGGAACCAGGAGTCTACATGTGCCCACCGGTAACCAGCTACACTTGAAAATAAGCAAGAGCTGGAGCAAGATTTTAGTGATGTTTGTACTTGAACCCTCACCTACTCTTGTTACTTAGATTCTAAACCTCAATCCATTTCTTTTCTTTTCCTCTCTTTTGCTGCAATTCTCCTTAGGGGTTGTTTCAGTGCTTCTTCCCTCATTAGCTTTTTAAGTTATTGCTTTTAAAACTTAAATATAGAAAACTACAGACGATACTGTACCAATCATGTGCTTACCACTTAAAGAAAATATTTTTTTACATTTGATTGAGAAATTCATTAAAAATATTACTAGTAAAGTTCCCTCAGTTTTCCTTCATGTTCCAATGTCCTCCCTTTCTCTACAGAAGTATCATGACTATAGTATGTAGGTATCAAATCCATATTTTAAACCGTAACTGCAAGTGCATTCATCAATAAAAAATATATCATATCATATGTTTTTATTATGGAAAAAATTACATCAAACTGTAAACATTCTTCTGCAGCTCGCTTTTTCTGTCAGTGTTATGATTGCCATATCTGTATGATTACACACAGCTCCATTTTACCTCTTTTAATTACTGTGTAATATGTCACATAGAGCTTTATTTATCTTTTCTTCACCTAATGGATTTGACTTTCCCTATTTTTGTGTTTTGTTTTTGTTATATATAACCAATAATACTTCACTGAATGTCTTGGAATATATTTGCATAGGAGGGAGAATTTCTCTAGGGCATATATTTAGAAGTGGAATTGCCAGGTCGTAGGTTATATACATATACAATTTTACTAGATATTGCCAAATTGCTCTTCAAAATAGTTGTGCCAATTTATATTCTCACCAGCAGTGTTCAAGTGTTCTCATGTCACCTCTTCCCTGCCAAAGGTTGGCACTCTCTGAGTTAAGGAACTTTGATGAGGTTAAAGAGCATCTTGTTGTTATTAGCATTCTCCTGATTAAATTGAGGTAGAGTAATTTTTCATTTTTGTTGTCACTGTGGTTTCATCTTCTGTGAATTGTCTTTTTGCGCCTTGCATTCGTTTTTCTATTTGTCTTTTCTAAATTGATTTGTAAGAATTCCTTTATCGTTTGGATATTAATATTGTGCCTGTTACATTTGCTGTAAATCTCTTCTCCCAGTTTGTGGTGTATCTTAATTTTGTTTATGGTGCCTTTTGTTCTACAGAAAGTTTATGTATTAAAAATTTCTATTTTTGTTATAGTTTACAAAAAATCACTTTCTTACTTCAAGATTTTATTATTTTCTTCTACATTGTATTCTAACAGTTTTTAAAGGATTTTTTTTTTCACATTTAGGACTTTTAGCCATTTGGAGTTTGTTTTTGACTTTGGTGGGTGTGGGAATATAATTTTGTTTTCTTTTCCATATGAAAAGATAGCTGTTTCAACATCATTTTGATTCCAACTAATTTTGGAAACCTTTCCAGTCATATATCACGGTCACAGATATATTTAGATCTCTTTCTGGGGTTGTAATTCTAATGCATTGACTGTTTTTTTCCATCACTATGCCTATACCATATAATCTTAATTTCTATATCTTTATCCAATTTTTTGCTATCTTTTAGGATACGTATATAATTGTAATTTTGGCTTTATGGATGTTCTGTTATTCTTTTCACTTTAACTTAAAAAATATGACAATTTTTTTTATCTTGTATTATCTCAGCTTCAGAATCTTTGTCCTCAAATGGGTCCAACTCTTCTTTATCTCCATCGAATCCACTGCATTCTTGCTCACTTCCTTTTTATCAGTCAAAATAGACTATATCTTCAAATTTTTGTCAGAACCTGAATCTGAATTGTAGTGTCTAGGATTTTGATCACCAAATCAAAAGATCCCTATGTTATTTCTCCCAAGACATCTAAAGGCCACCATCGGATTCAGATGCCCGGTGATAATGCCCTGAATTTCCACAGCAAACGTGTTCTCAAAGCTCCCAACAGGTGACTTTCTGCAATGATATTACCTAATAGAAAGCCAAAATACAAATCAAGAAAGCAAACTATAAGTGTCCTAAGAGAAGTTAATGTAGAGTTGAACATTAGAAGTAAAGATCTATGAGGATTCACAGAAAGGTGATATTATATCTGGCGGAGCAATCAAAGAAAACTGTAAGTATGATAATGTTTTAGTTTAAGTTAGAAAATAGGCAAGATTTCACATGAAGAGATGGAAAATGGCATCGTGATCTAAGGAACCCATGAATAAATCTATGGTAACAGGATATAAAAATGGAGTTCTATGAAGTTTGTCTCAAGACCAAAGAGATGTTCTAGAGCACCTATATAGGATTTGCATAGAAGCTAGCCAAAAATCAGTTTCATGAAAAAAAAATATTTTCAAGACACATATTTTATTACTCATACCTTCAGTCTATAAAAGAGATTCAGAGAATTAGTTGAAGTGCTCTCCTTACCCCCCACCCACCCCACACAATGGAGTAGGTGTGGGGGAGTACCTATTCCCTACCTCAAGACAAATGAGGGCATCAAAGAAGATTTATTTATTATGTCTTCTTTGACATGTTGGATTCTTGCTGACACTAGAGGGACTGTCCCTCTCAGGGCTAGCTAATTCCCAGTGATAATAAACAACTCACCTAGCAATGTGCCTTTCATATGTAAACCGAACAATCCAGAGCCTATAGGCTCAACCATCTTCTTTATCTGTCTCTGACACTCTGGGCCACTATTCCCCTGCCCTAATCACCCCAGGGCAGATAGCAGGTAGCTAGGGATATCTCTTCCACCTCAGAGCCCACTTAAATTATTCAGACTAGCTGATCCTAAGCCTGCTTGGTCTTTATGGATTATTCTTTCCAGTAGAAACCACAATAAAGACTCTTGTCCACCTTTTCGCTCCACACGTCTCCTGCCTCCTGACTGACCCTGGTGCTTCCCCACATGGCACTGCATGGCATGCTGTGCCTCCTGTTTCTAACAATCTGTGAATATAACACATTTCTTCCTTCATGACAGTCATTTTCATGTCTTTCCATACCTGAGTAAAACAAATCTCAGGTACCGTTAAGACAGAAGACTATCTGGAAGCTTAATATGGAGTATGGATCCTTGATGGATTGAACTCATACCTGTGAATTCTAAAAGATAAGAGGCTGGATGAGGGAGCCTGTAGTAGCAGCTACTGGGAGGTAACTATGCCATTTGGGTCCTCCAAAAAGCAGATGGCATGATAAGATCAAATGTGTACGATATTTATTAGGAGAACCCCTGTGAAGGATAAAGGAAGAGGGAGCAAGAGTAGGCAGAGGAGAACCTTCCACCATGATATAGGTCTAATACCTGTGAAATGTGAGAGACAAGGAAGAACTAGGTAGGAAGAGCCTCAGCCTGCTGCTTAGTTCTGAGAAAGTCTCAGGTAGACTGATGGAACATCCTTGAGCTAAAGTTTCCCATTGGAAGAATCCTGCATCAGGTAGTACTAACTGTTTTCTAGTACCTTTGCATGCTCAGTTATTGCATAAGAGCAGCCCAGGAGAATGTGGCTTGTGATAAATGCCTTGATTGACCCAAAGCTGCAGCAGTCCAGCTGTGCTCTGCACAGTGGTTTCTCTTAAGAGAGATTTGAACGGAACACTTCCACGGCCATCACAGCCAGCCCAAATTGTGTATTACTCACAAACTAGACATGGCCACATAAGTGATATGCAATACTGCCCAGGAGATGCCTGGAGATGTAATGAGATCTCTGCAGTAAAAGACTGAAAGAGTACCTCTGAGTGCTCAAGGGCTGAGAGGGAAATCATAATTACCAACAGGAAGAGAGGCATTCGATTGTGTTGAGGGAACTTAAGTGTTATGGGGCAGGGAGGTGGGGGAAGGGAAAGAGGTATATCAAAAACTTCCGCAAGGTACTCCATAGAAGAAAGAATCAGTAAGTATATATATATATATATATATATATATATGTATATACATATGTATATGTATATATTTGCCAAGCTCAGAAAGCACGAATGCCATCTTTCTATAGTTCCAGTCTAGTAAGTCTTGTCTTGTTGCCTGTCTTTCTTTCCACTACCAGCCCTGCTCCTGGAGAGGTCATAAACCTTAGTGCCTTGGAGAGACAGAAATGCAAGGCAGAGAAAAACAAAATAAATATAATTAGATCATATCCCTTTCATTCTGAAGACTTCTCACTTACAGTAGGTTCAAAACACATATAGGATTCTTCCTCAAAGGGCATGAAATTTTAAAATTTCCCCATATAGTTTATTTCCAGTGATATTTTCATCACAAATGATGTCTTATTCTTTGTGGTAGAACAACGCCTTATGCATCTATGCTGCTCTTTGGCTCGCCCTCCTTTTAATCCTGTTATGTGTGATCTCAGGTCTTGAGTCTTTAGACCTCACATTTCCTCTCTATCACTTAGCCCCTTTTTGTATTTTCTTACTCTCTTACCCAGTTTAGATTCCGTTGTTCTTTCTTCATCCAGTCTTTTGACAGATCACTCCAACTGCCCACCAGCAATATATCGCACATGTGCTTTGGAATATCATGGGAAAATCACACAGCCATGCAGATGTCACCACCATAAATTTATACTCTTCATCGCCAGTGGGTCCCTCAGTGCTGCCCAGCAGACCTCCTTTTTCCCTAGCCAAGGTTCTTCTCTATGGTTCTCAGGTCTTTGGACACTTCCTCTCCTTTTTTCTCATTCTCAACTACTCTCTCCCCAGCTCATGCAGAAAACAAAAAACATCATTTTTTACGCCCCAGAATTTACCACTTGCATCTGGATTGTTGCAATAACCTCCTGACTACCTCTAATTTTACCACGTTCCAAACCATTTCCCACACTGCAGCTAATCTGATCGTTTCACTTCCTTGTGTGAAATCCCTCAAACTCCTAGGATGAAACACAAACACCAAACAGGATGGGCACTCCCTTGCAAGACCAACTGCTACTTCTCTCAACCTCTTTTCTTCCCACCCCCATATTCAAAACTGACATTTCCACCACACTGAACTTTAGTTCCTAAGCTGCCCTATGCATAGTCCCCTCTGGCTGCCAGGCTTTCCTTCACATTTTTGTGTCTACCTGGAACAGCTTTCTCTCTCCTTCTTTACATGGCCAAGTGTCATTTATCCTTTATGAGTCAGCCTAGTCGTGGTTTCCCCTCAAAACCTTTTCTGATCCCTCAAACCTGTGTCTGATGCCCTTTCTAATGCTTCTTAAAGCCCTGCACATCTAGATGTTAAGCAACACAGTGTATGACAATTACCTTGTCTGCTTTTCCTGCTCTAAGAGGTCAAAAATCATGTCTCTCTTATTTGTAAATTTATTCCTAGACCTAAGCAGAGTCCCCAGCACAGAGAAGTCCCTCAATAAATGCTTACTGAGTAAATAAATGGGAGTAGTCACTCAAAAATTATTTTGTCACTTTGAAAGAAAACAAAGGTAAAATGACAAACTTTATAAAATAGGCTACAATTAAGAAAACTTGGCTATGGATCCCTCAAAGAAAACAAGTTATTTAGAAACATACCAGCATAATTTGAACACTCTATGGGTATTTATACAGATGATGAAAGTTCTGAACTCAGACCAAAACTGCTGAGCTTATAAGTAACCACCAAATCAGCAGGTAATGTTGTATCTTATATCACAAAGAAACCTACTACTGCAGTTGGCTGACGTTCATAATTAATATCTTGTAATAACCCAATGTCTTTATTTCTAGCTGAATCTCTATGGGAAAACTGCGAATAAACCTCTTTCTCAACATGAATAACAGTTACATCTCCTCTGGTAAAAGACGTGTGAGTGCATTTCCCTTCATAAATGAGAGTTAGAGTCAATGAAAGCAACAACTCTTTTTATCTCCAAGGCTCTGTTGCAGTAAATGGTCATACAGAGCCTAGCAGAATGCCACACATTATTTCCTTCTTAAAAATTAGCATCTTGGGCTTCCCTGGTGGCGCAGTGGTTGAGAGTCCGCCTGCCGATGCAGGGGACACCGGTTTGTGCCCCGGGCTGGGAAGATCCCACATGCCGCGGAGCGGCTGGGCCCGTGAGCCATGACCACTGAGCCTGTGCGTCCGGAGCCTGTGGTCCGCAACGGGAGAGGCCGCAACAGTGAGAGGCCCGCGTACCGCAAAAAAAATAAAAATAAAAATAAAAATAAATTAGTATCTTTAGTGTCACAATGAATTCTAATTTATGGACTTCTTAAATACCTTCTTATAACATTTGTTTTAACATAAGATAGCTAATCTCTCTGAGTTAAAACATATTAGAGTAACATTACCCAAAACAGCCACTACAGAACCGTAGCTTCCTGGCTGAAAGATGTCTTTTCCTGCTGAGCGGAAAGTGAATACAGCATTAGGAAAGCACTTGCTTTTGACTTTTATTAGGTGGTAACTACAACCAAAGAAGGCTAAATGAGTGGGAAAACTGTAATATAAATCATTTTAATCCAGAACATCTTTACATACTGAAGACAGCTAGTTGGTTGGTTGAAGGATTTTATCCTTAAATTAATGATTTCATCCTTTAAATTAATTCCAGATTTGGTTTGTTTGTGATTTTAGGTTTAATAATCAGAGAGGAAAATCATTCACACAAAAATGGATTATGCTTCAGGAAGCTGGGGATGGGAGCCCTATGGGCTCTGTGGTATCCCTGGGGACAGAGGACTCTTGCAGCATTGGTGTGTGAGCTGGAGGCTGTGGGGTACAAACAAGGAAACAGAAGGAGGGAGGGCTCTCTTAGATACTGTGTGCTTATCTCCTCTTGAATCCTAGTATCAGAGGAGACAAAGAAAAACCTGAATCCATGCTCCCACTCTGAGCAGGTTTATCCACCAATGAGACCCCAGGTTTCTGCCGAGAAAAACAATGCCAACAAGAGCACGTTTAAAAAAACTCTATTTGAATAGCACTTAACTGCTTTCCAACCACTGTCTGGGACATTATTTAATCTGGTCTCTACAATAACATTACCTTCCACCCCATATTTTATAAGAAAGCAAGCAGAGCTATAACTTTTCCTGTTTTACAGATACGAAACTGAGGCTTACCTGGGTATAATGGTTTGCTCAAGATCACATAATTAATTAATGGTGAAATTAATGCTGGAATTCAAATATTTGACTTATGGTTCAATTCTGATTGTAAATACTTCCTTGAATATAATACATTCTATTGTGAATATATTACAGTCTCACAATTGGGATTGTACATTCTTCCGAATGCCCGACTATAATTCTCCAATCTGAAGAAGGTGAAGACTGCATCACTCTTATCCTATTCTCAGTGGAAAAACAAATGAGAACTGATACATGTATCATACAGGAAATCTTAGTTTATTTCTCTTTAGAATAAATGGCCATATTTAACAAATGCATCATGATAAAGGACAGGCTAAATTGATAGCAAACAACAGTATAAGATAAATACTGGGGAACTGAAAGAGAATGAAACATTCTGAATCAAAATCTGAAAGTGCAGAAAAATATAGAGATGAGCTTCGGAGAACAACAAATCTGTTTCCAGTAGAGAAAGGAACTATACGAAGCCAGATAAATGCATTTACCCTGACAAGTGCTCAGAAACAAGGACCCTTCAGGGTAGAAACTTTATCCTAATAAGGGCTGAACACCTTCCTAGCCAAAATGCAGTGCAGGCTGTTTAATCTTAATCTTCCTTGAATGGAGCTTTAGGGTGAAACAGGGCTTAAGTTTGGTCATACATTGATGGTGGAAAGCTGTTGCAAGCAAGAAACATTGATATAAAAATTTGGTCTTCTACTGCTACACAAAGGTTAGGTTTCCAAGTCCACTGGGTACTAGGACCTGGCTTAAGCATGAAAGTGGAATTGAGGTCTAACACGGGGTGGGTAGAAGGTGAGAATAAAAAAGACAGAGTACAAAGGCCCAGCAAATAGATACTAACATCACCAACAATGGTACTAGGGGGCAAGATGAAAAGGAAAAACAGGATCAGTTACTGAAAACCTCAAGGAATATGGAATGACAATACCACTCAAGGAAGAGTGGCAGGTAGTGAAGTCTGAGGACTTGAAATTCAGAGGAAGAAAGAGAAAATTTTTTAACACTGGAAAACAAAGAACACACCTGTCCCACAAGATTTTTTTAGTTTGGCAAGGTGAAGAAACCAAAGAAGAGGTCAGGGATATAGAAAAGACAAACAATAAAGGCCATAGGTTTCACAAGGTACATTGGAAATGTGGGGAAGGCAGAGAGAGATAGATCACATACTATATAGTATAGTAAGGACTGTGGTTTGAAGTGGCTATATATGGATGACCCAGGAAGCTTTGGTAATGTGTAAACTTGATGATACCTCACAGCATCAGTAGGCAGTGCTGGATGCACAGATGAATCCCCCATAGAGCTTTTAAAATGTACCAATGTCTAGGGTCTATCCTGATCACTTAATTTTAAATTTGGGGGTTGGGATTGACCATCAGTATTTCCTTAAAGCCTTCCAAGTAATACCCAGTAAAGCTGAGAATGAATGTTTTGGAAGAAGATAGGTGGACACCTGGAAGTATAGACTTCTCACGATGTTATGTGCATTTAGGTCTGGTCTGTTGGAGTAGCCTGACCATGAGTTTGAAAAGGCATTTAAAATAACTGATTTCTGTGTCTCCAGTGGTCCATGGGAGGGTGGGAAGGAAAGGAGATAGATACTTAGAACTACCCAGTGTGGAAAGGCATGCTGTATCAGCAAAGAAGAGCAGAGGGTATCATTGATATATTCTTATTTTATTTTTTAACTTCTAATTTAAAAAAAAAATTTTGGAGTACAGTTGATTTACAATGTTGTGTTATTTTCAGGTGTATAGCAAAGTGAGTCAGTTATACATATACATATATCTACTCTTTTTTTTTTTTTTTTAGATTCTTTTCCCATATGGACCATTACAGAGCATTGAATAGAGTTCCCTGTGCTACACAGCAGGTTAGTTATCTATTTTATATATAGTAATGTGTATTTGTCAATCCCAATTTATCCCTCCCTCCCTTATCCCCTGGTAACCATAAGTTTGTTTTCTATATCCATGACTCTACTTCTGTTTTGTAAATAATAAGTTTATTTGTACCCTTTTTTTTAGATTCCACATATAAGAGACAACCCTCAGAATGGGAGAAAATATTTGCAAATGAAGCAACCAACAAGGGATTAATCTCCAAAATATACAAACAACTCAAAAAGACAAATAACCCAATCAAAAAATGGGTGGAAGATCTAAATAGACATTTCTCCAAAGAAGACATACAGATGGCCAAAAAGCACATGAAAAAGGTGCTCAGCATCACTAATTATTAAAGAAATGCAAAAATCAGAACTACAATGAGGTATCACCTCATTCCCATCAGAATGGCCATCATCAAAAAATCTACAAACAATAAATGCTGGAGAGGGTGTGGAGAAAAGGTAACCCTCCTACACCGTTGGTAGGAATGTAAATTGATACAGCCACTATGGAAAACAGTATGGAGGTTCCTTAAAAAACTAAAAATAGAATTACCATATGACCCAGCAATCCCACTCCTGAGCATATACCTAGAGAGAACCATAATTTGAAAAGATACACACACCCCAATGTTCACTGCAGCACTATTTACAATAGCCAGGACATGGAAGCAACCTAAATGTCCATCAACAGAGGCATGGATAAAGAATATGTGGTACATATGTACAATGGAATACTACTCAGCCATAAAAAAGAATGAACTAATGCCATTTGCAGCAACATGGATGGATCTAGAGATTGTCATACTGAATGAAATGTTAACTTCTAATTTTGAAATAATTTTACTCTTTAAAAAGTGTCTTTAAGGGGCTTCCCTGGTGGCGCAGTGGTTGAGAGTCCACCTGCCGATGCAGGGGACACGGGTTCGTGTCCCGGTCCGGGAGGATCCCACATGCTGCAGAGCGGCTGGGCCCGTGAGCCATGGCCACTGAGCCTGCGGGTCCGGAGTCTGTCCTCCACAACAGTGAGAGGCCCACATACAGCAAAAAAAAAAGTGTCTTTAAAAGTTACAAAGAGTTTTAGTCCATCCTTTACCCAGATTCCCTCATTTTAAATTTTATTACAATTGCTTTATCATTTCATGGGTGTGTATGTGTGTGTATGTGTGTTTCCTCTGTATGCATGTGTATTTTTGTATATACACAAATATTTACTAGCTCTCTCTGCTGAGAGGGCCTAGAAGCAATGTCACCCAGTACCAATGAGCAGCACATCTAGCACCTGAATCTTGATTTCTAAATGCTATTCTCCAATGAACTGAAACAGGGCTACTTGGAGAAATGGCTGATTCCAGGGAAGAGGCATTATATCTTTCCACATGACAATTATTAACTACAAATAGAAAAATAGTAAGAGTACAGAAGCCTGGCAGTCACCATGTTAACCAGGTAACTGAAGTTAACATCACCAGTAATAATGTATTTCTTTACATTGAGATATAATTCACATATAATAAATTTCACTAGTCTTCATTTTTACAATTTCTTGTATTCTTCATTTCTTTGTGTAGAGTGCTGATATTATATTCCTTCTGTCTGAAAGAATTCATCTAACATTTCCTATAATACAGGTCTACTGGTAATTTATTTTCTAATTTTTTTTTGGCCTGAAAAAGTTTTTCTCTTTCAGTTTTAAAAGTTATTTTTACTGGCTATAGAATGCTGTGTTGACAGTCCCCTCTTACACCCAGCATTTTAAAGATGTCACTTAACTTACATAGTTTCTAACAAGAAGTCTGCTGTAATTCTTATCATTGTTCCTCTGTATATAATATGTCCTTTTCCCCTCTCTGCTCTAAAGGTGCTATAGCTTGATGTCTTTCATTATTTTTGGAAAATTCTGTCATTATCTTTTGAAATATTTCTTCTATCTTCTGTTATTTCTCTCTCTTTTCCTTCTGGAATCCAAACTGCATGTATGTCAGACTGTTGGACCCTGTCCCACAGCATTTAAATGTGTGTGTGTGTGTGTGTGTGTGTGTGTGTGTGTGTGTGTGTGTCTTCATGTTTCAGTTTGGGTAATTTTTATCGATCTACCTTCAGGTTGATATTTTTCTTCAGCTGTGCCAAGAGTATTAATAAGCCTGTAGAAGTTATTCCTTATCTATCACCATGTTTTTAATGTTAGTATTTTCAGCATTTTAACTTGATTCTTCCTTATAGTTTTCATATCTCTACTGACATTCTCCCTTCTTTTTATGCATGTTGCCCCCATTTCCACTAGATCCATTAACATATTAATCAGGATTATTTTAAGTCCTTTGTCTGATATTTCCTTCATCTATGTCATATCTGTACATGGTGATTTTGTTGATTGATGTGAGTCTTGACAGTATGGGGTTTGTGTACATGTGTATGTGTGTGTTCCTTTTTGTGTTTCTTATAATTTGAGTTTAAAAGTCAGACACTGAGTGCAAGAGAGGTGACATTAAAGTAAATAGTTTTTATACCTGGAAATGGGCATAATCTTCTGTTAGACTTTTAGTGTGGGGGGTTGAGTCAAGGTAGTCAGGTGTTGAGCTAGTCAAGGTTTGGGTTTTGTTGTGAAAGTTACCCTCAGTAAAACACTGAGTTCAAGTTCATCTAACATTACCTTTTGCTTAAGGTGATGTCTTGGTTGATGGTGGATATTTTTAATGTTTCTTTAGCATTTCCAGCTATGTTTTCCTTGTGAATCTGTACCTCAGAGAGGGTTTTTGTTCATGTTTTTGGTTCCAAGCAGTAAACTGTTGTTACTTGTTACTATATGATAACAGTACCAGCCTGATAGTAGGAGCCAGAAGGACTTTCTCTGTGGTCCTGGTTCAGTCTAGGACAAACCCTGAGTTCCTGGGTCCCATGGGTGGGCTTCCTAAGTGATAGTTCCCTACTGTAGTGTTAGAAGATCTGTAATGATCTGGACCTAGAATGTGTTCCTGCTTTTTCCATAGAGGTAGAGGGCTTTTTCTATTTTATTCCCCTAGGCACAATGAGTATACACCTGTACTGTGGAGAAGATAGAGTTTGCCATCCTCTCTTAGTATTAAGACTTTTCTTCTATAGGAGAGAAGGATCTGGACAGGGCTCTGTGCCTTACCTGCAGAAACTGCTATTCCCCTCCCTCAGGGCTGAAACACAAGGGTTCTTTTGGGGCCCTGATAATCTGTTCCCCAATCTTTCTAAAATAAAGTTAATGACAAAGAGGCTTGAAATGGTTTCAAACTACCCTTGTGTCTGTGGGTCTATACTCTCACTCTTTTTAGAAATTTGTTAAAAATCTCAGCTGAAATTTCTTTGCCTGCATGGTAGCACCAACTTACTTCCATGCTCTGTCCCAAGTTAGCCAGTGCTTGCCTCTTGTATCTGCTGAGAGATGTCTTTTCTTTCCTTATATTTCAGATTAGTTGGCTGTACTGTAACCTCAACTCTATTTGGGCTCAAGAAAATTTGTGATTTTTGTAAATTATTCATCTTTTTTTGTTGCTAAGTTAGGATCAACATTCTTTCCTGCTTTCTATTGATACAACCTAAGTGGAATCTTGATATTCTGATGTGTTCTATTTAAAAAAGCTGTGTCCGTATCCAAAACTTCTAAAACCATTGATGTTGGGAATCAAAATGGGTGTAAAAATGAGATGATATACGCCCATTGAGTTTTAGTATATACCATCAATAGGTATGATTTTATTTGAGTAATTTGGTTATGGGGACTGAAAAGAGAAAAAATAAATGCTAGAAGAACTTTGGATAATAGTCTTTTGGAATTTATTAACATTCTTTTCAAAGTAACATGTGGTCGACTTTGGTAAATGTTTCATGGACACTTGGAAAGATGTATTAATTTTACGGTCTGGTTTACAGTCATTAAAGTCCCTATTTTTTAAAAGTAATTATATTATTTGAAACCTGTGTCTATTCTCATATTCTTGAATTTCCAAAATTTTATCATTTTATCCTTATAATCTTGCAAAATTGAGTACTCATCTTAATGAGTTATTGACAAAAAAACAAATTCATCTTAATGTAAAATAAAGGATTCAGTACAATTTTACTTCCTTCAACTAAACATTACACAACCTTTCTAACATAACATAAAGTTATAAAATGAGATATTATTTTTTATACCCTACTCTCTCTAGATAGTTTTTACTTTGGCACTTATTTTTGTTACAATAACTAAATAAATATTTCAACTAACTTCATTGTACTTGCAATTCTTTTATCCTCTAACTTCTTTCTTGGGTTCCCACAACTGATTCATATATCTGTCAGCTGGATTATGCCTTAGAATAACTTTTTTCAGGAAGGATACATGCGTGGAATATTTTTTGGGTTCTTACATATATGAGAATATATTTTGGCTGTCACAACTCATAAACTCCTGTTTCATCTCCAGCCATTTTCATGGCTGAGAGTTGGAGACTACCAAATAGTTTCAGAAACAAAATAAATGCTGATGAGAGAAAGAGTTTCAATGGAGGCAGTACCATTATGCATCTCAGAAGTCAGTTCTCCGATAGAAGGAGAGAGACTACTAGGCTGTTTGGTGGTAGCTTAGACTTCATATCTTGAATGTAGGGCTAAAATGCATGAGTAGCTATAAACCTATTCTCGTTTGCTTTTGATGAGTTGTTTTATTTTACATATCTGGATAGCTTTTCTATCTTGCCCAGACACACCAGAGTCAGGAATATTTCCTTGAAGAAATTCACATTAGTTTGAATGATATCATTGAATGATTTCATTGGTTTCTAGCATTCTTACTGTTTTCTGCCTTTTCATAACATAGGTATTTCAATAGAAGGCTGGAAGGGACTAAATCAGGTATGAACATCTGATCTCTTTTACTATCTTTGACGTTATTTCTTCACTAAGCAAACATTTATGGAGTAAATTATTAAAGTCCAAATTATATGTCAAAAAGTTTATTTCACCATATTTGGATATTTTCACCAATAAATTTTCAATAGGAAATAGTTACCTATTAAGAAACAATATATTAGGGTAGATTCTTATATGTGAAATTTCTAGGCCAAAGGATTTGGTAATTTTAACCTCTCTTAATATATACGGTAATGCTGAATTACTTTCCTAAAAGAAAATTCCACCAGTTGATAGTTATGAAGGTTTAGTTTCCTGCTAGGGACCTGACTACCAGGAGGGAGCTAATATCAAAGGATCGACTAAGTAAAGAAGCCTCCTGTCCTGCGGACAATAATGTGATAGAACTGGGCAGAGTCTGGAACACAGCCCCTGGTCAGAAGTATCAAAAAGAAATTCAAAGAGAGGCAAACCAGAGATGAAATTGGAATGCAATTGGAGAAGCAAAGAATGAGTTAAACCGCTAGGAAGTAAGAGTAAGATGGGCTAAAGAGGGAAAGGGAAATGGAGAGTCCAAATCAGACACTGAAGTCATAGGGACAAAATGTAGATAACGCCAGTACAGTTTTCAAATGTGAACAAAAATTGGAAAACAAGTCAGCATAGTCAGAGACACAGATGCCTGAGTTCAAGGCTCCCTGCAGGGGACTTTTGAGAAATTCATTATTCTACTCTTAAAAATTCCTTATTACTTCTCATAACAAAAGCTACGGCACCTTCTTGGGTGTCCTCACTCACTCAACACAGTGCTGGGATGAGAGCGAGTACTCAGTAAACACTTCCTGTACGCTCATTGAATCCAATTCCTATGTTTGATAATTAAGCTGCTCCCATGCTCGGTGCATTCGGGGAGACTCTTATTAAAACCCAAGCCAGCTAAGCCCACCACTTTTCACCTGCTAGGCTGTAAGTGCCAAAGGAAAAGGGGGAAAGTTCAAAACCAGCCATGGACAAAGGCCAAATGGCTCCAGGCTGGGTGTCCAAGCCCTTGAAGAAAAACAAGTTCAGAGTTCTGGGGCTGGGTTAGAAACTTAGCTTTTATTTAAAAATGTGATTAGATGCTGAGGAGGCTGATGGTCTTTAAGGCATTCTTGACTCCAGCATCTTCAGCAGCTCTCCATTACTTGGTGGCTTAATTTGCAGCAGGCAAGTTGAGCAGTGAGCATTTTTCGGTAGCAGTGGTTGAACTAACCTTTTCCAAAACTTTTTTTTTTTTTAATCCACAGAATAGTGACTGAATAGCTCATTATTTCCTTTGAAAAGGCTAGACTCTGCAGGTTGTCCTTACTTTTGCTGTTCTCCCTGTGGTGCTGGCTTCATACAGTTCAGTCCTAAGTGCTTGGGTTGCTTTGGAAGCCAAAAATCTCTGACTTTGAATTTCTCCATCTGTACCTGAAAAACACCCAAAGCTAATCCAAACTACTGCAGGAGTTTCCAGGGAAGTCTGATAATCCTGTACTAACAGTACTTTAAAATTGTTTTCTGCTATCTATTTTCAAAGAATATCACATATAAGATTTATTTAAAATGTAAAATTGATATCTCACTCTATGAGGAAGACAGTCCTATTTTACAGATGAAACCCTTAGATGCAGAGATGTGGGTGACCTATCCAAGATAATTAGCTGGCTCAGAGCAAAACTGGGCATAGGGAAGCAGAACTGACCAACTATATCCTTTATGATTTCAAACATTTTATTCACTGAGGATGGGAAGAAATTTAATTAAAAGAATAGGCAAGCACTGGAGGGGAAGTGGAAACTCCAAACCCTTACACCAAATGTGTTGCTTTTCCAGAACATTCCTATCTCTTCCAGGGCATGCATATCCCTGTTCCCAAACCTTTCAGCCAGCAACTTCTTTACCAAGCAGTCTCTCCAACAGGCATTTTGCTATGAAAAACCAAACTGTCCTCTGTCTGTTCAGGTGTGCCTGTGAATTACCCACAGATGATGCTAACATTAGCTTGCTTGCAGGAATGTTTGTAAGAAGACTGTTTCTGGTGGTAAGATCAGAATCCCTAAAGAAACTACATAACACATGATGCAACTCCTTGGACTGTCTTGCTTTAACTAGAGAGCTGTAACAACTGGCATTCTCTCCATATGAGCAAGGTTAGGACCACATTGTAGAAACACATCTTGTGGGAAAGGGGAATATCAGAGCTTGGGAATAATTCAAAGAGTGTGAAAACCAACCTCCCCATTGGACACATGCACAAACGAGGTCTTGAGTTAGTGATGAAGTCATAAGTAGAAACCAAATTTCCCAACTCCCAGTTTAATCTTCCATCTTTCCAACCAGCCACCCACATCATTCTACTGATCCAAGTAAGAAGAGACACTATAGGATCTCATCCCTTTGCCACTCCTATGTAACTGACATCTGGAGACTTGTTTAGCTTTCCTTAGAGTGATTGCTTCTATGCTTATTGCCTCTCCACTCTGGCTGGGGCCAACTTCTGTGTTCAAGAAGCATAATGCCACAGTACTAGTGCCAAGGGATGCCTTTCACTTTCTAATGGTGATGAGAGCATTAATGCTGATGATACCATTATGAAAAGAAAAACAAGAAAATACAGATTCATTGACCTGGTCTGCTGAATGGGAAGTTGGGTGTTTTAGGGAGCATTGAAGGAGAGGGAAAATCAGTCTCTCTCCTTTATTCTGTCCATCATCCTGGTTTCTAAGTTTGCAGTGCATTTCAAAGCATGAGTCCATCTCTTCATCCTTTAACAAAGGCCAGAATAACATTAACCAGATTGATTTCTACTCTCTTCTCTCTGTGTGGCCATTAGACATGTGTTCCACTGGAGGCAGCCACAGTGGCCTTGAGTAATGCCCACTAGTTATTGTGTACTGCTTTCCTTCCTACTGGTACTTTTTGAAACACTGATCATGGGCAGAGAGCATAATGCAGATGCATGCCAATGAATCCTGATGTTGTAGATTAAGTCAAACTGGAGTCACAGATCCATATCTCTGTCTTTTGTCTATAGAGACATGGCTCATTCTTTGCCTCCTGTGAAAGGAAGGACATTTGTTCAAAGGCCTATATCTGTGGTTAAAAAAAATCATAATGCATTGACCAATCTTATTCAATACCCCAAACCTTGACTATTTCTGATTGATTCAGTGATTTACTTCTGTCCAATTTCTTGCTTCTGCAAGAGAGACCTATAGAAATGGCACAGAAACAGAAATGAGAGACAAATCATGGATAAATAAAAAGAAATTTAGGATAAAGGAGCTCAGCCTAGCCCAGGTTCTAATAGGTGACCTGAGTATAAGAAGGAAAAATATTGTTATATACATATGATAAATATACATTTTACCTTACCCATTAATTCATATGCAACTCTACTCTTTTCAAGGATAATTTTAATACAACATTTCCATAAGGAAGGCCAATTGATTCCTGTGGCAAATTATAATTATCAAATATGTCCACAGCAATATTTCCATCCAATATTCTCTTCCATACCTTGCCACTCTCCATCAAGAAGTAAAGGTTCTTTCCCATCCATTTACCCTGGACAGACTTGGATGGAATATGGTAGAAATGACATTATGTGACTTCTTAAGCTACCTTAGAACAGGTGACAGAGCTTCTGCCATGCTTTCTTTCTTTGCCCCCTTCATATGCTTGCCCTTGGAGCCAAGCCATCAGGCTGTGAGGAAGCCTAAACCACATTGAGAGGTGCCTGTATGTCTTCTGGTTAACATTCTCTGCTAGGATTCCAGCTGAGCATCAACATTAACTTCAAACACGTGAGTGAACAAGACTTCAGATGACCCTAGTTGTCACTGTTCAAGTTGTACAGCTGCTGTGAGGTAGAGGTGAGTTATCCTGTTGAGCCTTGCTCCAACTGCAGATTCATGAGTAAAATAAATGCTGTCATTGTTTAAGCTACTAATATTTAGAGTAGCTTGTTATGCAACCACAATAACCAGAATGGATTTGGTATCAGAAGTAGAGACCTATCATAACAAAGACTTAAAGAGCCTTTGGGACTGAAGGGAGGGTAGAAGTTGGACAGCCTTGACAAGTCTATTAACTTAGGTCTGATGGTCCTGAGGAGGTTGTTTCTGAGGGCATTAAGATATTGAGGGCAATGTTATTTGAAGCTGGAGGAAAGGACATCCTTATTATGAAGTGACAGAAAACTTAGCAACATTATCTCTGATGATAACAGGAAATATATATTTCACCTAATGAGCTACACGATCCAGCTGAGGAGATTTCCAGGAATAGTGTTAAAGGTGTCACCCAGCTTCTTCTAGTTGCTTACATACAATAGGAAAGCAATAAACTGAAGAGCTGCTAAATATAAAAGATCCAGGATTTGCTAGGTTTGAAAACTAAAACTGTTTCTCATTACTAGTCTCTCCAAATGAAATACAATGCTAAAATTAAGAAATAGTTTCTGGGCAAAGGTCAAATCTAGAGTTGCATCAGAAAGATCAAATACAGAGCTTCCTATAAAGAGGAAACTAATGCTGTAACTAAAAATTTCTATGTTAAAACCTCAGAAATATTTAATGTGGCATCTCAAACCCCCAAAATACATTGGCCCTATAATCTTAAGGTCATTCCTCACAGATAATTTCTATTAAAATATGATGTTTCTGGGAATCTTAAGGGTATTATCTCACAGCAGCCTTACCAGAAACCCAAGGTACAAAAGGCCTTACCTCAAAGAAATTTTATGGCTATGACTTTTGCTGATGGAATAAAACTTAATAACATTAAACTAGAAAAAAAAGAGATAACATAAAATGAAAGGAGCTCAATAAGCTAGGAATAGTTTATCAATCTGATAAAAGGCATCTACAAAAACTCCATAGCTATAACATCACACTTAAGGGTAAAAGATTGAATGCTTTCCTCCCTAAAATCAGGAACAAGTCAAAGATGGCCACTTTTGCCACTTCCACTTCTGGGTACTGGTATCTCTACCCAAAACAATTATAAAAATAGGGAAAGGAAACAAAAGAAAAAAGAAAGAAAGAAAGAAAGAAAGGAAAGAAGGAAGAGAGAGGGAGGGAGGAAAGAAGGAAGGAAGGGAGGGAAGAAAAAAGAGAGGGGGGAGATATCAAGATTGAAAAGAATGAAATAAATCTATCTCAATTTGCAGATGACATGATACTGTATATAGAAAATCCTAAGGAATCCACAAAAAACTCTTAGAACTTAATTATCAAGTTTAGAATACAAGACCAATCTATAAAAATTAATTGCATTTCTATACACTAGCAAGGAATAATCTGAAAATGAAAATAGAATAAAATTTCACTACAATAGCATAAAGGTGAATAAAATATTTAGCAATAAGTTTAGCAAAAAATATTCAAAACACATACTCTGAAAACTACAAAACATCATTGAAAGAAATTAAAGAAGACCCAAATAAATAGAAATATATCATACGTTCATGGAATAGAAGTCTTACTATTGTTAGCCAAGAGGCCCAAGAAAAGATGTTCAACATCACTAATTATTAGAAAAATACAAATCAAAACTACAATGAGATATCACCTCACACCAGTCAAAATGACTATCATCAAAAAATCCACAAACAATAAATGCTGGAGAGGGTGTGAAGAGAAGGGAACCCTCCTACACTGTTGGTGGGAGTGTAAATTGGTACAACCACTATGGAGAACAGCATGGAGGTTCCTTAAAAAACTAAAAATAGAGATACCATATGATCCTGAAATTCCACTCCTGGGCATATATCCAGAGAAAAACATATTTTGAAAAGGTAGATGAACCTTAATGTGCATTGCAGCACTGTTTACAATAGCCAAGACATGGAAACACCCTAAATGTCCATCAACAGAGGAATGGATAAAGAAGATGTGGTGCATATATACAATGGAATATCACTCAGTCATTAAAAAGAATGAAATAATATCATTTGCAGCAACATGGGCGGACCTAGAGATTGTCATACTGAGTGAAGTGAGTCAGACAGAGAAAGAGAAATATCGTATGATCACTTATAAGCGGAACCTGAAAAGAAACCATAAAAATGAACTTAAAAAACAGAAACAGACTCACAGACTTAGAGAAAGAACTTGTGGTTACCCAGGGTGAAGGTGGAGGGAGGAAGGGATATTTAGGGAGCTGGGGATTGACTTGTACACACTGCTATACTTAAAATGGATAACCAACAAGGGCCTACTGTATAGCACAGGGAGCTCTGCTCAAAATTATGTAACAACCTAAATGGGAAAAGAATATGAAAAACAATAGATACATGTATATGTATAACTGAATCACTTTGCTGTACACATGAAACCAACACAATGTTAATCAGTTATACTCCAACATAAAATAAAAAGTTAAAAAAATAATAAAAAATATCTCATTTTCTATGGAACAAAAAAGAAGTCTTACTATTGTTAATATGCCCTAATTGATCTATAGATTCAACGCAATTCCTATCAAAATCTCAGATGTCATATTTTGCAGAAATTGACACTCTGATCTGGACATTCATATGGAAATCCAAGGGCTCATGAACAGCTAAAATAATCTTAAAAAAGAACAAAGTCAGAAGACTCACATTTTGCAATTTCAAACTTACTGCTAAGCTACAGTAATCAAGTCAATGTCATCCTGATACAGGATAGACATTTACATCAATGAAATGTAACTGAGTCCACAAAAAACAATTGACCTTTTATGGTCAATTGATTCTGTGTTTGTTTGTTTTAAATTTTTTTAAATTGGTGTATAATTGCTTTACAATGTTGTGTTAGTTTCTGCTGAACAATGAAATGAATCAGCCATATGTATACCTATATCCCTTACCTCTTGGACCTCCATCCCACCACCACATCCCACCCATCTGGGTCATTACAGAGCACCAAGCTGTGCTTCCTGTGCTTTATAGCATGTTCCCACTATCTATTTTACTCATGGTAGTATATATATATATGTCAATCCTAATCTCCCAATTCGTCCCACCCTCCCCTTCCCCCACTGTGTCCACATGTCAGTTCTCTACTTCTACATCTCTATTCCTGCCCTACAAATAGGTTCATCTCTACCATTTTTCTAGATTCCACATATATACGTTAATATACTATATTTGTTTTTCTCTTTCTTGCTTACTTCACTCTGTATGACAGACTCTAGGTCCATCCACATCTCTACAAATGACCAAATTTCATTCCTTTTTATGGCTGAGTAATATTCCATTCTATATATGTACACATCTTCTTTATCCATTCCTCTGTCATTGGACATTTAGGTTGTTTCCATGTCCTGGCTATTGTAAATAGTGCTGCAATGAACATTGAGTTATACATGTCCTATTGAATTATGATTTTCTCAGGGTATATGCCCAGTAGTGGGATTACTGGGTCATATGTTAGTTCTATTTTTAATTTTTTAAGGAACTTCCAAATTGTCCTCCACAGTGGCTGTAGCAATTTACATTCCCACGAACAGTGTAAGAGGGTTACCTTTTCTCCACACTCTCTCCAGCATTTATTGTTTGCAGATTTTTTGATGATGGCCATTCTGACTGGTGTGACGTGATACCTCATTGTAGTCTTGATTTACATTTCTCTAATAATTAGTGATGTTGAGCATCTTTTCATGTGCCTCTTGGCCATCTGTATGTCTTCTTTGGTGAAATGTTTATTTAGGTCTTCCGCCCATTTTTTAAATTGGGTTTTTATTTATTTTATTTTTATTTTTTAAATTAATTAATTAATTTATTTTTGGCTGTGTTGGGTCTTCGTTTCTGTGCAAGGGCTTTCTCCAGTTGCGGCAAGCGGGGGCCACTCTTCATTGTGGTGCACGGGCCTCTCACTATCGCGGCCTCTTGTTGTGGAGCACAGGCTCCAGACGAGCAGGCTCAGTAGTTGTGGCTCACAGGCCCAGTTGCTCCGCGGCATGTGGGATCCTCCCAGACCAGGGCTCGAGCCCGTGTCTCCTGCATCAGCAGGTGGATTCTCAACCACTGTGCCACCAGGGAAGCCCTGTTTGTTTTTTTGATATTGAGCTCCATGAGCTCTTTGTATATTTTGGAGATTAATCCTTTGTCTGTTGCTTCTTTTGCAAATATTTTCTCCCATTCTGAGGTGGTGTCTTTTCATCTTGTTTATGGTTTCCTTTGCTGTGCAAAAGCTTTTAAGTTTACTTAGATCCCGTTGGCTTATTTCTGTTTTTATTTTCATTACTCTAGGAGGTGGGTCAAAAAAGATCTTGCTGTTATGTCAAAGTGTGTTTTTACTATGTTTTTCTCTAAGAGTTTTATAGTGTCCAGTCTTACATTTAGATCGTTAATCCATTTTGAGTTTATTTTTGTGTATGGTGTTAAGGAGTGTTCTAATTTCATTCTTTTACACGTAGCTGTCCAGTTTCCCCAGCACCACTTATTGAAGAGGCTGTCTTTTCTCCATTGTATATTCTTGCCTCTTTGTCGTAAATTAGGTGACCATAGGTGCATGGGTTTATCTCTGGGCTTTCTATCCTGTACCACTGATCTAAAATGGACATAGAGGGAACCTACCTCAATATAATAAAGGCCATATATGACAAACCCACAGCAAACATCATTCTCAATGGTGAAAAATTGAAAGCATTTCCACTAAGATCAGGAATAAGACAAGGATACCCACTCTTGCCACTGTTATTCAAAATAGTTTTGGAAGTCCTAGCCATTGCAATCAGAGAAGAAAAGGAAATAAAAGGAATCCAAATTGGAAAAGAAATAAAACTGTCACTGTTTGCAGATGACGTGATACTATACACAGAAAATCCTAAAGATGCTACCAGAAAACTACCAGAAGTAATCAATGAATTTAAGGTTGAAGCATACAAAATTAATGCACAGAAATCTCTTGCATTCCTATACACTAATGGTGAAAAATCAGAAAGAGAAATTAAGGAAACAATCACAGTTACCATCGCAACAAAAAGAATAAAATGCCTAGCAATAAACCTACCTATGGAGGCAAAAGACCTGTACTCAGAAAACTATACAACACTGATGAAAGAAATCAAGGATGACGTGAGCAGATGGAGACATATACCATGTTATTGGATTGAAGAATCAATATTGTGAAAATGACTATACTATCCAAAGCAATCTACAGATTCAATGCAATCCCTATTAAATTACCAACGGAATTCTTCACAGAATTATAAAAAAAAAAAATTTACAATTTATATGGAAACACAAAAGACCCCAAATAGCCAAAACAAGCTTGAGAAAGAAAAATGGAGTAGGAGGAATCAGGCTCCCCAAGTTCAAACTATACTACAAAGCTACAGTAACCAAGACAGTATGGTACTGGTATGGTCAATTGATTTGTGACAAGAGTGTCAAGATAAGTAAATGGGAAAAGGATAGTTTTTAACAAATGATATTAAAGCAACTGGATATTCATGCACAAAAATACACCAGACACAAAAAATATCTCAGAATGGATCACAGACTTAAATGTAAGAGCTAAAAATACAGAAGTCTTAGAAGAAAATAGTAAATATTTATGGCCTTTGTTTAGACAATGGTTTCTTAGATATGACACCAAAGGCAAGAGTGATAAAATAACAAGTAGATTTCACCAAATTAAAAACCTTTTCACTGAAAATGATACCATCAACAAAGTGAAAAGACAGTTCACAGAATAAATTAAAATATTTGCATGCAGTGTTTTTCATTTTCATTACATGCATTTCTGTATCTAGAAAATATAAAGAACTTTTATGACTCAGTAATAAAATGATAAATAACACAATTTTAAAATGGGCAAAGGATCTGAATTTATATTTTTCCAAAAAAGATATACAAATTGTCAATAAGCACATGAAAATATGCTCAACATCATTAGGGAGATGCAAATCAAAATCATGATGAGATATCATCACATTATATCCATCAGGATAGTTATAATCTAATAAAGATATAGGAATAAGTGTTGCTGAGGATGTGCAGACATTGCAACCTTCATGAATAGCTGATGGTATGTAAAATGGTGCAGCTGCTTAGGAAAACAAGTTGACAGTTCCTCAAAATGTTAAACATAAGTTACCATATGACTCAGAAACTCACAGAGTTACCAAATGATTCCTTAGTATATAGCTTAGTGAAATAAAAGCAGACTTCCACCAAAAGAAAGCGTTTACACAAATGTTCATAGCAGCATTACTTGTAATAGCTGAAAGGTGGAAATGTCCATCATCTGATAAACTGATAACTAAAATGTGACATATCAATTCAATGGAATGTTATATGGTGTTTAAAATGAATGAAATACATGGATGAATTGTGAAAACAATATACTAAGTCAAAGAAGCCTGAAACAAAATACCTCATATTGTATGAATTAATTTATATGAAGTTTCCAGGAAAGACAAGTCTTTAGAGAAAGAAAGTAGATTAGTGGTTGCCTGGGGCTGAGAGGTTTGGGTCAGTGGGGAGGAATAGGCAATGAATGCTAGTGGATAAGGAGTTTCTTTTAAGCGTGATGAAATATCCTAAAATTAGATTATAGTGATGATTGTACCACTTTTTGTATATATTAAAAACCATTGAATTGTATACTTCAATGGGTAAATTTCATGATATGTGAATTGTATTTCAATAACGATTTTTTTAAAATACAAGAAGTATCAAGGTTGTGAAAGACAAGAAGCCCCCAAATTTCTTCATGACTCTTGATAATGTATTTATCACTTCACTCCTGTTCTTAGGTGACAATTGAATTGCTTTTTGTCACCATAGATTAGTTTGCATTTTTTCCAATTTTATATAAATGAATTATTATAGCATGTACTCTTTTTCTATCTAGGTTATTTCATGTAGCACAATTATTTTGATTTTCATTCACACTGTTGCCTATGATTTCTTTGTTATTGTTTTTTATTATTTTTTGTTATTTTGTTATTTTTTGTTATTGTTGTTCTTTACTTGTTCTTTTTGTCAAGTAATATTCTATTTTATTGCTATAACCACAATTCTTTTATCCATTCACATGCTGCCTGACATTTAGGCTGATTCCAGTTCCTAGATATCACAAATGAAGCTGCTATGAAATTCATGTACAAGTCTTTGTACAGACATATACTTTCATTTATCTGAGGTAAATACCTGGGAATGAAGTGGCTATGTTATATAGTGGGTATATGTTTAACTTTAAAAGAAAAACTCTACAAAACCTTTTTTAAAAATGACTGTATCATTTAACATCTCATTAGAAATTGAGACTTTATCAATACTTGCTCCACAACCACACCAAAATCTAGTATGATCAATCTTTTTAATGTTGGTATTCTAGGGGGAATGCAGAGATATCTCATTTTCAGTTTCATGTTCCCTAATGATTAATGATGTTGAACATTTTTTTAATATCTGTATTTATTTTCTATTTGTACCTCTTCCTTAGTGAGGTGTATGTTCAAATCTTTTGGCCATTTTTGAATTATTTTTTGTCTTCTAATTATTGTATTGTAACAGTTCTTAATATGTTCTAGATAGAATTCTTTTGTCACACATATTTTTTGAAACTATTTTCTCCCAAAGTGAGGCTTGCCTTTTCATTTTAGTAATAGTGCTCTGAAAAGATTTTTTTTTAATTTTGAATAATTTCATGTTATTAAATTTTTATTTTATACTTTATGTTTTTTAAGTTTAAAAAACATTTTACAAACCCAGGATTACCAAGACTTTCTCTTAATTTTATCTAGAAGATTTATATTTTTAGCTCTCATATTTGGTTGATCACTTATTTTTAGTTTTTTTATTATATATTGTGGGAGATAAGAATTAAAACTCATTTGTATATGGCTATCAAATTGTTGCAAAATCATGTTTCAAAATATTATCTTTTCTCTATTAAATTTCCTTAGCAGCTTTGTTGAACATCAATTGACTACATATATGTGCGTCTGTTACTCAATTTTCTACTTTGTTCAATTGATGCCTATGTCCATGTTTTTGTCAAACCATGCAGAATCAATTACTCTAGCTTTATGGTATTTGGTTTCATATAGTTTCTATTGATATGTCATCAAGTTCACTAATTTTTTCTTTTGCAATGTCTAATTTGCTATTAAACCCTCTAATGTATTTTGAATTTCAGATATTATATATTTTATTTTTTGATTTGATTCTTTTAAAAATATATTTCTTGTGTCTATTTAATATGCTTAAGTATTCTTATATCTTCTTTAACATATAGAGTATAATTAGAATAACTATATTAATGCCTTTGTCTATTAATTCTGTATCATTTTTGTCTGTTTTTACTGATTTTTCTCATTATGAATGATATTTTCCTACTTCATTGTAGGACTGGTACTTTTTAAATTTGAATTTTAATTGTGCATTGTACTTTTTTGAACACCTTATTGAATTCTTTAAACTATTCTTAGGCTTTTTTTCAGGGATGCACTTAAGTTACTTTGAAATTATTTGATTATATCAAAGTTTGTTTATAAGTTTTGTTAATTGGGACCAGAGCAGCCGTTAGTCTAATGTTAACTTTTCTCTATACTGGTGTTATATGATTTATGAGGTTTTTCCTCTTTGGATGGTGGAAACACATATTGTGTTAGCTCTGTGAAAGCTCCAGGGCTTGGTGCCTCTTTAGGTGATTACAGTTTCAAGTAGTGTCTTCACACACATACACACACACACACACACACACACACGTTGACCTTTATTCAGTTGAACACTGAAGAGGAAGCCTCTGAAAATTCATTTGATTCTTTTCATACTTGTGAAATTTTTCATCTGTTTCAGCATGCGTCCAATATTTATCCAAATTCGTTAATATATTTGCTATAGTTATTTTAAAGTCCTTTTCTGATAATTCCTATATCTAGATCATCTCTGTATCTACTTAATTGATTGTTTCTCTCTGGCCAAGGGGTTTCATTTTCTTGACTCTGTACATTTTTTATTGTATACCTTAATTATATATAAAGGAATAGTAGAGACTGAAATGAATAATATTATAACTCAAGGTGGACATGTCTATTCTTTCAGACTGTGGTTTGTGGGAATTAAGTCAATTTAATCTCTAATTGAGCTGGGCCTGGCCTTTGTTGCAACTTAGATTTAGTTCACCACTGATTTCATATATTTGGAAGGCTGGATCATGACTTTACTTCTAGCAAGTGTTAAGACCTGAGAATCTGTCTCTTTTTTCAGGAAAGTGGCCATTGTTTTGTTTGTTTTTGTTTTCATTTTTGTCTTTTGTTACCAGAAGTTCTCTTTGCTCTCCAGTCCCACCCTAAGATCTCTTAACCTCAGAAGATCTATTTCCATTAGGCTACCCTGCCACTAGCCTTTGGAGGACAACTGTCTTACATTCTGTATAAGACCAGAATGCCTTGAATGGAATTTTATCATGTATCCTTTCCTATCCACAACCTTCTAAGTTGCTGCAGTGTTCCTAATGATGTTCTTGCATGCCCAAAGGAGGATTTCTCTCAGTTTTTCTGATCCACTCTAATCCTTTAGTATACTTCCGTTTGTACTCAGTAAAGGCTCAAGAGAAGGAATTAAAAGTTTCTCCTCTATCCCCATTTCCTAGGGATTCTCCCTCATCCCACAGTGCTGCCAGAAATAAAAGCAGTCATGGATTTCTACTTTCCTAGGAAGATATTTCCAGTTTCTAAAATTTCAGTTTCTTTGTATTCTCATGTCTCTGATGGACTTGAGAAAAATTTTTCCTGTGGTTTACCTGTCTTTTCTTTTTATTTAGATAGAAATAATAGTCTTTTGACCACCATTTCACCAGGAATGAGAGCTGTTATGGGACTCCTCTTCCTAGGAGGGGTAATCACTTTCTACTTTAGCTTCCTTTGCATTCTTAGCTGTATAATGTGGTTAAGCACACACACACACACAACCTATGTTATTGTAACATATTTGGCTTTTTCTCCTTATAAAGATCAAAGTGATAGTCTCTTGTGACTTTTAACATACTAATCAGATTACACCTGAAACTATCATAACACTGTAAATTAACTATATTTCAATTTAGAAAATGGTTAAAAAACAAATAAATATTAAATGAAAAATAAATAAATAAATACCCCATGTATATTTTTTCTATCTAAAATAATCTATAAGCTCTTTGAGGGTAAGCAATATGATTTTTAATTTTTAAAAATTTCCCACGATGCCTAGCAGCTAGTCAGTATATATTTAAAATGAGTACCTCACATTATCTAATTTTATCAACTCATTGGTGGCCAAGGAAACCCAGAACTGAGAGGTAAAATTATTTACAAAGATAGATTTCCTGGCTCTAATTTTTTTCTACTGTACTGTATGTGACTTGTGATCTTAATGATATTCAATGTGATATTTACTTCCCAAGTGCTATGTCATCACCATCATTATCATCCTCATCTAGACATCAAGCTTATATCTAGGTCAATGTCTTTGTTCTCCCAATGAGTTTTTCATGCCATATTTGATGTCTTTAATGGAGTTCTTGCTCACATGACCTGTTATTGAAAAGATAAGAAATATTATTGATGGAATTAAAAACTCATTAGGAGAATAAAATATGTATATATAGACCTAGACATAAGCAGTATCTCCTATATATACATATAAATGATATATATATCATATATATATCTCAACTTGCATCAAATAAAGAATAAAGAGTTAAGCAATTTAAATGACTTTAGTGTGCATAATTTAAACCCTTGCTCTTATTTTTATAGCCATTTCATTTTTAATGTTTTATATTCCAATTTCACTTCTTTTAATCTTGTTTTTCTTTTCTGATACTATTATCACACCTCAAACAGGAGAGCTATTGCTGAACAGGCAAGGAGTTATTTAATTGAAACACTTATGGGGTATGCTAGAAAACTATAAAGACTTTTAAGAAACAGCAAAGCTTTAATAGGTTCTTGTGTACTCGTGTTGTAACCTAATTCAGTGCTCTTTCAGCAATGCCAGAGGATGTTGCTAATTATAGTTGTGATAAGCAATAAAGCAATAATAGTAATCAAAATGTGTGATACTCCTTGTTTAGGGGGCATTTATGGTTATGTATCAAGAAGCTGTGAAACTGATCTATAGAAAAAGAAAGAAAAGATCTCACTGCCTTCAAAAAGTCCTTTTCTAGCAGAAATCTGAGCTTGACTTTATGGTTTATAAATATAAACAAACCAGAAGTGAAATGCTCGACGTGTCCACCTATGCAAAGGGACCACTTAAATAACCACCTGCACTCAAACCTAATAAGGGTTGGGAGTTTCTTTCCTTCTTTCATTTTCAACTTTCCATTTCCTTCCCCTGTTCCTTTATAAAGACTGTTCTTCCTCTCTCATTCACATCCTTTGTACTCATCTTCCTCTTTCTTTGTTTCTTCTATTCTCTCTCATCTTCCCTCACATTAAATATTGGGTGAAAGAAGCAAACTGTGTTGGGGTGGAAACAAGTCCAGAATGTAGCCAGCATGACAGAGGATCCCAGGACTCCAGGTACTGTTCCCCTTAGAAGACCAGCCCTGACCTCCAGATTGCCTGTCTAAGAGAGCCCTAACATTAATGCCTGTCCTACACAGTTATCCAGTATCCCTGAACGTTTTTCCTTCCCTCTACCACTCTACCCTGCTCTTGTGCTCATCAACCTGGATTCCTTTGTTCACACCCTGCCTTTAATATCTGTTTCTGGCATATTTTTTAGTGGTCCATAGCAACTTAAAAAAAATCTAATTGGATTTCTATTTTCTAAAATATGTGTTTTTGGTTTTCTAATACCTCTGGCTGCTATCTCAGTAACCCCTGGGTCCCTCGATCCCATTGAGGAATAAGGAAAATGCAGATCATTGTTTTCTAATCAAATAAATATTCTACTCATTCTTTTAAGTTTGGATCAGATAGCTCCTCTGGTTAGGAACCCCATTCTCAGTATTCCTATAATTTCCTACAAACTCCTCTATGACTGCACCTTTTGGGTTATATCTAATCATGTGTCTGTATCTCACATTGGGATAGGAGATCCTGTTTTATTTCTAATACAGGGTCTAACCATGGTGGTCAGTCCATAAATGTAAATTAAATGAAAAATACAATGATCACCTTTATTTGTTCAACAAATATTTATTGAGCACCTGTTTGGTACCAGGTACTATTTCCAGATACTAGGACTTTAATAGTAAATAAGACAAGTGAAGCCTCTGCCATCATCAGATATACATTTTAATGGGACATTCATACAATAGATAAACAAGTAAATGTAAAATGGAATGTCATATAATGATAAATGCTATAAAGAAGGAGAAATCAGGATAATGGAAAAAGAATGACAGGGTGATAGATAATCAAATTCTAAGCATGAAGAAACCTAATAGAATTATACCAGTCTGTCTCTCAGAAAATAAAGGATCCATAGTCCCCTAACTTGGGGTTTTTAATCTCATTGCCTATACCCCTACTTTTTCCATTGATACAGAAATATTAGGAAAGCTAAAACAGACATATTCCCCATCCGATTTCCTCCAGTCTTATCTCTCTTTTCCATAAAGATACTCCTTTGGAATCAGCATCAAATGAACTCCTCAGGGCTGAAAATAAAGAACAATAAATCCCAGTGGCTATCATGATTTTTCAGGCTCTTGGTCCCATGCACACATTTTGACAGAGGCTCCCAGAAGTACCTGCCTGGGAAGGTCACATTCTGCTCTACACTGTAGTTGAGACTCCAGGAATGACAGAAAAAGTGAAGATCATTCAAATATTCATGAGAGGGAGGTTCATGCATATGCTCCATGAGGATAAAGTGAAGAGCTTTTTAAACACAGTCTGACAGACTGAATGAAAATACCACTTTATTTCACCTTTTGCCTCCCTTTTGTTCTTCTATAGAAGCTCAGGAAAAGAAAACTAAAAGAAAAGAGTGCATTGTATCTGTGTTAGGTCAACTGATGGGCCCAGGGATATTCTAGAACCCATACTTTGTTAGCTGTATTGTAGTGAGAAAAACTGGAGGTGGGGGGCAAAATCTCTGATATTAAAGTCTTTTTAACAATCTTCCTCCACCCAGGGTAGCAAAATAAGGGACTTCCCTTAGGGAGATGAAGCCTTGACCATCTCCATCTCTAGTGCCAAGCTGATAAAAGTCACTAATAGCCCTTTATTCTGAAGGAATCATACTTAGATGTTCTGGTTCTTTCCAGACCACCCAAACCAGGATGGCTTCACATTCCCTGTCCAGCAGTATCTCCTGGGCTCCTCTACACATGCTCTGTACATTTGAGTGGGTTGCCTCACTGTCTCATAATGCAGCATATTCATTTTGTCCCTGGACAGGTAGTGGGGTTCAGTTGGGAAGAATATGATCTCTGGAGTCAGAGAGATGTAGTTTCCCATCTAGGATGATCATTTACCGTGCGACTGTGGTTCAACATCTTAACCTCCTTGAACTATATTTTCATGTCTTTAAAACAAGGAAAATAATACATCTCCTTAAGTTGTGAGTACTAAATGAGGCATCATATACATTTAAATCACGTAGTGCTGTTTCGAATACATGGTCACATCCTTGTCTTACTGGTACCCAGTGTGCCCTCCCCCTGCCCTTATCATCATTCAGATTGAGCTCTAGACCCAATTCCAGTAACCTTCCTGACTGATCTGCTGGGCTCTGGTTTCCTCCTCCTTTGAATACCTACAGCAAGTGTGCCTTTTACCAAAAAACTGACTACTTAGTGACCTCCTGTCTTGGCTCTTAACAAATTATTTCTTTGAGAACAGGAGCATCTACTCTTCTATATAGTAGTTGTGCTAAGCACAAATCTTGAGCACAAGCTTATTGATGAAAATGAGGCACAAACCATGTCAGCTTTCTCTAGGGATATCTGTGTTTATTTTGATTCAAACTAAGTAAAGCATTGTTTTGAAATTATACAGATAATACAAAACCTGAATTCCAGAGACTGGCTACCTCAGAGAATTAAGGCAAAAAGGAAACCTAGGTTTGTTATGACATTTCACATACACTGTTTCATTTAATCAACACAACATTTCTGTGTATTAACTGTATTAACTATATCTATTTTATGATGAGAACATTGAGGAGAAGTAATCAGGTCACAATTATACAACCAGTAGAGGTGGAGAGAGGTGATGCTGTGGAAGGAAAGTTGAAGCTAGTAATTCTGATCCCACAAACCCATGCCTCTTCCTTTATGCAACCTTGCATTTCTCCCTCAATTTCTTAATTTCTTTTAGGTAGACATTGCCATTGTTTTCTCTCTATATCCAAACCCCTATATTCCAAACACTTAACTTGTTAACATTGAGGATAAAGGACATACAGATTGGCCCATTGTATCAGAGTTTTTACAGGTTCTTTTCTGGCTTTCCCATTAGAAACAGGTGCCAAAACAGCAAAATAACCCACATTTTGATCAACTAGAGTCCATTCGTATGGTGCTCTGGTGCGTCAAGTTCCTGAGAATTCTCCAGATAGTTGTTTGCACTCTTCCTTCTCTCTCTAACAAAAGAAAGGAAGGGCTTCCCTGGTGGCGCAGTGGTTGAGAGTCCGCCTGCCAACGCAGGAGACACGGGTTCGTGTCCCGGTCCGGGAAGATCCCACATGCCGCAGAGCGGCTGGGCCCGTGAGCCATGGTCGCTGAGCCTGCGCGTCCGGAGCCTGTGTCCGGCAACGGAAGAGGCCACAACAGTGAGAGGCCCGTGTACTGCAAAAAAATTTTTAAAAAAGGGAAAATGACCATATTTTACTATTTCAAAAGCTCAGAGATACTGGTTTTCTATTTGTATTCTCACTCTATTAGACACATCCCTAGACACTGATGGGAGAAGGACTGTCAGTGATTGAGAGAGACAGAGACAGATACAGAGACAGAAAGAGGTGGGGGTGCACAAAGCAGTAGCTTGAAGGAACGATGTAAGCTTAGACCTATTTCAAAAGAGACAACCACTAATAATGTGTCAGCATGTGTGGAGACAACAGAGGCAACAGGACTAGAATATTTTTTCTTTTCTGTGTCTTCTTACTCTTCAAGTGTGATGCTCTGCTACTGAGGAAAAAAAAACATTTTTCAAATGATGGGGAATAAACTAAAGGTGTATCAGTTAGATATTGCTGAGTAACAAACACACACGCACGCACACACACACACATACACATACAACTCAGTAGCTTAAACAATTAAGTATTTATTATTTCTCATCGGTTTCCATGTCAGCTAGATGGTTTTGATAATTTATTGCAGGATTTGCTTTTCTCAACAGGGCTTAAGCATACCTCTTTGGTAACCTGTTGGGTAAGCTGTGGGCTGGCTAGTCTAGGATGGCCTCTCACATATCCAACTGTCAGATGAGGTGCTGGGAGTGACTGAGCCATATGTCTTTCATTACCCAGAATTCCAGTGAGGCTTATTTTCATGGCATAGGCAGGAATCCCAAGAGAGAATGGAGTTAGGCAAGGCCTCCTGAGGTCTGGGCTGAGAAATCGTCCAACATCACCTTTGTGTATTCAATTGGCCAAAGCAAATTAAAAAAAACAGCCCAGATTCAAATTGTGGAGAAATTGACTCCACCTGTTGATTGAAAGAACTTCAAAGTCACATTGCAGAGGACATGAATTCAAGGAGGAATAAAGAATTGCAACCAGTTTTTGTAATCAACCTTCCACAGTCTGTCTTTTAATCACAATTATTTATATCCTTCCCACAATCTTTCTCAAGTCTCTCTCAAGATTTTTACAAGTCTCATCTAACCATGGCATCACACTGGAAGTCTAGGATCTTGTGACTGACATCAAGTCTGGATGCAGCTTCCTATAGTCCAGAGCCTATGAAATTTAAAAAAAAAAGTTATCTGTCCTCCAAAGACAAAAAATACAATGATGAATAAGAATAGGATGAAAAAAAAAAAAAGAATAGGATGGCTACAACAAATAGTTCCATTCAAAAAGGGAAATGATAGAAGGCAAACAGCCAGGCACTGATCAAAGCAGTTCTGAAATCCTGAAGAGTAAATATTTCCAGGTCCCCTCACTCTGAAGGTAGGGAGAGTTCCTTGATTAGGTCCCAGTTCTGCTGCCTGGAAGTGGCTTCCCCAGTCTATTGCTCTTCATGACCCTTGAATTTGCTCGTAGGTGCTTACCTTCATTTTTATACCCTTTCTTATCAACTTGATCAACTTTCTCATCCAGCCTATAGGCTACCAGAGAAAGACTATGGTATACTGATTACAAAAATGGACAAAATGCTCCACTCCTCCCTATGTTCATGCCATTAATAATTGAAGTAAATTTTTCTATCTCTTGGGCTTGGCCTTATTATTTTCTTTGGACAATACAATGCAACAGAAGTGATGGATGTGTCAATATGTACCTAAGCTCCAGGAGGCCTTCTCTTGGGCACCTATAAACACCTGTGAATAAGCCCAGGCTAGCCTGCTAGAAGATGAGAGACCATGTAGAAAGTCGTCCCACGTGAGACCATCCCAGACCAGCCATCCCCCAGTGGACCTGCCAGCTGACTGCAGACACATGACTAAGTCAAGCCAAAATTAGCCTCACCAGGTCAGAAGAACCCTCATCAGATCCTTAGCTTATAGAGCTAAAATAAATGTTTATCATTGTGCACCTAAGAGTTTTATAGTTGTTGTTGTTGTGTGATATTACTGTAGCAATAAATACAGGAGAGTTTTCTTGAATCACAGCTATTAACCTTCAAGCTCAATTGTTTCTTGAGCTGGGCAGTTGATGTCTGCTTGTGCTGAAGCTTATATGTCATTTTTCCTATTCTATCTTTTCAGGTTTCCTGTATTTAAGATGTGCATTGTACTTCAGCCTTTACTTCAGTTTTTTCTCATGACAACCCTGTGAGGTATACACCTCAGGCATCCATTTCATTGACACAAAAATTCCTGCTCAGAGAGGTTAAGTGACTTATCTGGGTCACAGAGTTAGAAGCAAAATACAGTATGCATTCTTCTACATTAACAATCTTTAAATGTTTTATAAACTGTATCATCTCACCTTGACTCTTGTGCCCTACTTCTCATTTTTCATACTGAATCAAAAAGGAAAATGTGGTTTGGATGATTTATTCTCCAACTGGGAATTTGAATACCTAAATTCTGACCATTTTGGTCCTTCTACCAGTTACTTCTTATGCAAACTAAGTGTGCTTTATAAATCAGTCACCACATGGAAGCAACCTAAATGTCCATCAACAGATGAATGGATAAGGAAGATATGACACATAGATACAATGGAATATTACTCAGCCATAAAAAAGAATGAAATTGAGTTATTTGTAATGAGGTGGATGGACCTAGAGTCTGTCATACAGAGTGAAGTAAGTCAGAAGTAGAAAATCAAATACTGTATGCTAACTCACATATATGGAATCTAAAAAATATGGTACTAATGAACCTAGTGGCAGGGCAGAAATAAAGATGCAGACGTAGAGAATGGACTTGAGGTCACGGGGGGAAGGGGAAGCTGGGATGAAGTGAGAGAGTAGCATTGACATATATACACTACCAAATATAAAATAGATAGCTAGTGGGAAACAGCTGCATAGCACAGGGAGGTCAGCTCAATGCTTTGTGATGACCTAGAAGGATGGGATAGGGAAGCTCAAGAGGGAGGGGATATGGGGATCAGCTATATGTATATGTATACATATAGCTGATTCACTTTGTTATACAGCAGAAACTAACACAACACTGTAAAGCAATTATACTCCAATAAAGATATTTTAAAAAACAGTTACCAGCCCAAACTACTATTTAATGATGCTGTAAGGTTGACTGGGGAACAAAAAGAAAGCCTTACTTTGTCTGATTTTGGAGGGCAGAAGTAGGGCCATGGATATGTTACAAAGAGAAAGATTTCAGGTTAATATAAGATAGAGCTTTGTAACATGTCACTGTGAAAGTTTCAGCATTTGGTGGGAGGGTAAACTGGCTGATCTCTGAGGACCCTGTCAGCTCTAGGAATTGATGACTTTAATATACTAAATTTTTAAAAAACAAAATGTGTATGGATCCATCACTGTATCAGAACAGCCCAGCTACTGCCTAAAAGAGAGATTCAGTCAGTCACTAGAGAAATGCTCCCTGAGTTTTCACTCCCTTGTTGAAATGTAACTCTCTTAGTCTTTTGAAATGCCACTCGAGTTTTCATGATAGTTTTTTGACCACATCTACTTGTCCTCTCTTTGTGGTTTTATCTCCTCTATACAGTGTACCCTAAATGTAGGTACTTTCCCAGGACTCATACATAGTCCCCTTCTTTTCAAACTGAATGTAGTTTTCCCTGCATTATCCACTCCCACAGCTTTACCGCCATCTACATGCTGATCATTCTCATATCTTCACTTCTGGTCCTGCAATAGTCATTACTGCTATTGCCAACTATTTCCAGCTCTCCCTCCCTCCAAGATGAGTACACTCCTGGCTCCCTGTGGTTGGGTGCAGCTATTGACTACTTCTTTGCAAAAGTGTCACGAGTCACTTCCCAGTCAAACATTTAGTTGTCAGGGCAAGACCCTCAAGACCTCTCTTCTCTCCCTGGCTTAATAGCCAACAACTTTTGAAATGGTGGCTGCCCTTTTAGCTTGGGACCATGACTGACTACAATGAGCTAAGAACCCCCCCCACACACAGACCTACAATAGATGGTAGAGTGAGGAAGAAAGTAACCTTTGTTGGGAATTCCCTGACAGTCCATTGTTGAGGAGTCAGCACTCTCATTGCCAGGGCCCAGGTTCAATCCCTCGTTGGGGAACTAAGATCTCGCAAGCCATGCAGCATAGCAAGAAAGAAGGAAAGAAAGAAAGGAAGAAAGAAAGAAAGAAAGGAAGGAAGGAAGAAAGAAAGAAAAAAGAAAGGAAGGAAGGGAGGAAGAAAGCTTTGTTGTTTCAAGTCCCTGAGATTTTATTATTACCACTTCATAACCTGCTTCATCCTGACTGACAAAAGTCTTGACCTCTGTCTTTCGAGCTCCAAATCTCTTTGCACCACACCTTAATATGCCCATTAGGAGGTCAAATGTGCACCTCTAATACTGAATCCCAAGCCAACATCACCAGCCCAAACTGAATCAATAATCTTTTCCAAGCTCTGCCTCTTCATTTGCTCTCTATGATGCTGTGCTATTACACCCATTTACCTGACCAGCCAAAAAACAAAAAAACTTCTCAGCCAATCAGGGACTGTCTTTTCCTTCATCTTCTTTCACGTCCAGACTCTTCTCTCTCTGACCACTATCACTGCTCTAGTTCGGGTCCTCAATACCTCTGGGTGGGTAATTGCATTTGTCTTCTAATGGCTCATTCAACAAAACAACAAAGTGAACTTTCTGAAAAGTACATCTGATCATGTAACTGTTCTGCTTAAAATCCCTTTATGTTTCCCAAGACCTTCAAAATAAGGTTCAGATTGTTCAACATATTCTAAAATGTCCTCCATGGTTTTAGAAACACTCAAGGGAGAAGGAAGGAAAATCCAGACAGAAAGAGCACCATGAGCAAAGACCAGAAACAGGAGCCAGTGATGCTTTATAAGGGAACTGCATGCCGAGGGGTATGACTTTAGCAGGGGTCCAATGGAGGTTGAAATGAGATAGGACTAGAGAGGTCCTCCTTGTGATAGGACTAGAGAGGTCCTCCTTGTTCAAGCTGCATTCTCTGCCTAAATCCTACTTTCTTTCTTTTCCCAGTTATAGTAAATATCTACGGATTTTCCAAATATTTATCTTGTCACCACTGCTATAAAGTCTTTCCCACTCACAATAACACTTCATCAAGCTTACTTTTTCACTGTTCTTCTCTCTTACTAATCTGGGAGCCTCGTGAGGGTAGAAACAATCTATTTCTCCTATGACTTCATATCTTGGCAGCCAGCACAATAGCTGCCATATATCAGGTACTCAATCAATGGCTGTTGAATGAATGAATAAATGAATGAATGAATTGATGCTCTTCTTTAGCATCTCTTGGAAACTCCATTCACTGTTCAGAATGAATTGCTTCAAGCCCCTGCTTCATGGGTGGATAAGGGAGGGGGACAATTTTTGGTTTCTACTCCTCTACCCCCATATTATGGACTCCTGCCCCCCAATGCCAACCTCAGCCTCTAATCCTGTCAGTAACCAGCTGCTTAGCACCAACACTGCCAACACAGCAGCTTTCCCAACACATCCCTGGGGGAAACCATTCACCTTATCACCAAAGAGAGAGAAAAAAACTCCCATCTGTTACAGCTCAGAGCCAGAAACCTCATAATTGTATCAGCACACAGGCTGCATATCAGACTTTCTTGTTTTTTTAGGGAGCACTTAGGGAGATTTTGCTCTCCTTTTATAGTTGTTTTCTCCCCAGCAAGTGACCGTATTTCATCTCCACTGAGACAGAATGAAAGAAATTTTCAAGCAAATTTGTTACCTAATGATTTTAGGGAAAGTGCTTAGAACCATAAATGCCTTCTTGAAAATCTGTAGAGTAGCCCAGTTCTGTAAACTTTCAAAATTAGCACATAGTAAATGCACAACTCTTGTGCTGGGTCAACACTGCAAATGAAGGTAATTATGGCATCAGAGGAGCTCCCAGAATAAGCATCACCCCAGCACACAGGGTAGTGTCCTTTGAAAATTTACTGGAGGGTTTCCAAAGACATCAGCAAGGACAAAGTTGAAATTACATGGTAACTCCTCAAACATGAACTTGTGGGACTTCTAAGTGTCTTTGGAAATTACTAAGCTGAGAAAACATGCTTGGACTTATAATCAAACACCTCCTGATGACATGTGTGATCATAGCTGGGCTTGTTTCTCCATTTGTAATACTACAGAAAAAAAAATCCTCCTTGCTCCAGACTTTTTTACCCTCCCAAAGAAGAAAGATGATTAAATTTCATAAAGTTCTTTGAACACTAAGAAATAAACAGTATGTTTGTTCAGTTATCATGCAACTGTTGAGTGCCCATTGTATGTTAGAAGTATGTAATAAAGAAAAAAAATATGACTGATCCTTTCAGGCATGGCCCTAAGTCTGGTAGAGAGATAGCTATTAAACAAATCTTCACATAAATATATATTTAATTATTAATTAATTAAGTGCTCTGAAAGAAGAGTATAGATTTACTATGAGAGGTATGGGAAATTATCTAATTTGGATTGGGAACTCAGGGATGTAGAGTGGGGAGGAGGACTTTGAAGGGAAGGGAACAGCATGTGCAAAGGCCCTGAGGTGGCACATTGCAAAGTAACAGAAACAAAGCCAGTGAACTGAAGTGAGCAAGACATTAGATAACACTCAATGAGGAGGTAGTTCCTGAGATGTAGGCCTTGAATGCTATGCCAAGAAATTTAGCTTCTAATCTAAGTGCAACAAGAATGCATTGAAGCATTTTAAACAAGGAAGCAGCATACTTATTTAGAATGAATTGGAAAAGGCTCAGAGAGAAGAAACAAGAGCAGTATATGAAAAAGGTGAAAGCTGACAGTGGTTTATACCAGGGGTTGGCAGACTATGACCTGCGGGCCAAATCTAGCCCATTGCTCATTTTTTGTAAATAAAGCTTTATTGAGACACGTCCACATTCATTTGTTTACACCTTGTCTATGGCTGCTTTTGTTCTACATGGCAGAGTGGAGTAGCTGCTGTATAGACTGTATAGCCTGCAGAACCTACAATATTTACTATCTAGTCCTTTCCAGAGAGAGCTTGCTGACCCCTGGTTTAGAGGGTAGGGTTGTTGATGTCTCTGTTGAGAAATAAACTGATTCAAGGTATACCTTAAAGATTGACAATAAGACTTGTCAGCCTAAACTCCCACCTTATTCAGAAGAATCGTAAGGGGAAGTCTAGAATTTAAATGAGTTTCAGAGACTCATCTCAATGGTGGTAGAGATTTGTATGAGTTTATTCACTTATACATGTATACTTTAGTCTTACTGGACTGATTTCACATTATCTTCAAATTGGGGAAGGATGACACATTAACTATATATGATTGCATTTCTTTTGGTCATGAGCATTTACTGTTTGGATTATAAATTGTTCAGACATAGACAGTGACCGCAGGTCTATCTCTGTTTTTTTAAGATGCTGATTAGAATTCCACAGATATCTGCCAGTTTGGTAACAGGCCCTAAGGGGAGGTGTGAAAGACTGTTGTCAGCCCCATTATTCCCATGGCAGTTCTGTGTAGAAGTGTACCAGGAGCTTTGGGACAGGCTGGCCTTACTTAAGTTCTCATCCTTTAATGGGAAAATGGAGGCACAGAATGTTCTGGGTCATTGTTCCTGTTCACCTACTTGGTCAAAAGCCCATTGCAGAGCTTTGTGGTTAAGCATTCACATTTACAAGCCAGGCTTCCTTGGTCTGAATCCTGGCTCTATCACTGGGTATATGATCAGAGGGTCACACTGTTAAAACTTTTAAGTCATTCAGCATGGCTCACGCACATAGAAATATTCCAAAAACCTGAGTTATAGTGTATTCTCATGCTTTGTAAGAAAACCTTCTTATAATTGAATGATTACTATGTGTCCAAAACTTTATAAGTATCACTTCATCCTTTCAATGAGACTGGGAGGTAGGCAGTATTCTCATTATTTTACAGGTGACAATACTGAGGCATTTTCAAGTCCCTTGTACCATTTCTTGTGGCCTGTGAGGGTCAAGCCAAGTATCAAATGCAAGTTTGCTTGATTCCAAAGCTCGTATTCACAACAGCTAGGCTGACTGCTTCCTTGACACTCCCTTGTTCTAGGGAGTTTGCCCAGGCCTTCTGGAGGGTTATCGGTATGTGAAGACCCAAAGGGGATATGAAGTGATGTCAGGGTTGCTGACATCTTATTTTTTTCCCTTAACTCCCACAGGAATGCTGAGGTTGATCTTTTGCTGATCTTTCAACTTCACGGACAAAGCCAGTTTCCTTGATTGAATGTCACAATCTTGCATTTTGAGCAAGAAAGGGGTTTGGGAGACCCACAAGTCCATGATGCCAACCACTACTGGAGTTAATACGACCTTAATTGGATTAAAATTTTAAATTTACATGGAAATGACTTCAGCACATTTTAGACACCATGCAAGGGGGCTTAGTAAGTCTGTTACTTATTTAGAGGTTTCTAATCTAGTCAAGCTAGGACCACAATGCTAACCTAGAAGAACAGTTCTAAGCCACCTAATTTCCTGTCCTTTAAAAATACAATCTTCCTAATGTCAATATATGTCCCAGAAGCCCTCACTATTTTAGATTTCCTTGTGGGAAGAAAGGCTATAATTGCACAAACATTCCAGGAAAAACTATGGCAACGACATAGAATATTTTAGATATTTTCTGCTATTACTAGCCAAGAAAATTAAATTATATTCCTTGTTTACACACACCTAAAATAAGCATTTAAAGGGTAAATGGCTAATATCCATACATTTTGTGATTAGTCTAATTCTAGTTTCTTAGTGTAGCCACCTTCATTTGATATTCCATCCATAAATAATGCACAATGTACCACCCAACACTGACATGAAATTAGAGGTGAAAAACATGTGACTCCTAAGGGGAAGAACAAAAGAGGTTGTAACTCAATTTATTTATAGATATATATTTAAAAAATAGTTATTATTTGTGTAAATTTGCAGCAGTCAGTAAAGCATTCCTGTAGGGCTCCTTCATCCCTGGGTGGCCTTTAATTTCATTTGCATATTGGAAATTCAGCACTTTCTCTTGCTCTAATCACACTTGCCAAAAAAAACACCCCAAAACAAAACAAAACAATCTGGCTTTCTGTAAAAAGGGTGTTTTAGACACTAGTAAAGCATTGCAAAATATAAAAGAATATTGTAAGTACATCCTTATGAGTGTCCACCTCCTTTGTTTTTTGGCGATTTCCCCAAGGCCCAGTGCCTAGGCTTAAAAGGCTGTGAACTCAGAGGCAGCACTGGTAAGAAGAAGCACAAGATCTGGGCTCTCCATTTATGTTGCTACTCACTAGCCACTGGTCTTGGGCATGTCCTGAACATTTTTTGTGTTTCACTTTCCCTATCTTTAAAATGAGGTTGTTGTCTTATAGCCTCCCACATACCACTCTCTTTGATACCTTTCTTCTCTCATATTCTTTCATCTGGAAAATATACCTTTCTGCCCATCTTCATGGCACAGAGTCATTCTCTTTTTATGGCCCAGATCAGAAATCACCTGGATGGCTATTGTGGAGCTCAGCATCCTGCTTATATTGACAGTTCCTTATGTGCATTTCTACCTGGTTTTAGGAATATTTTTGAAAATCTCCAAGAGAGGGAAGGGCTAAATTTTCCTTCCAGCATCAGGTGAAGATTGTTTTTCTTCTTATGGGAAGAAAATGGTATGAACAAATTGTCGATTGGTTATTTTGAGATCACTTCCAAAAAGGTCAGGATTCTGTATTGAAGGAGAGAATAATGAGTGCTTGACAAATTCCTGTTTAAAGGATCTTGTTGTGAAATTCTAATTCTTTGTTCTTCTCCATTAGTTTCTATACACAGACTGGGAAATCTTTGTCCTGTATTTCCCTAATAAAGCAAAAATTAGGTGTGATTTCACACCATCATGGACCCTCAATGTGTCCAGGAGTCAGAATACCCTCCCCTACCCTCTTGTTGCAACAGTTACCCAGTTGTCCTTACAGACACTTGGCTGTGGGCTTTAGGGAGACACATAGATCTGGGGATCCAGAATTGTCCACTTTATTGGAGACCGTCGGCAACACAGTAAATAATAGCTGTGTATTTCTTGCCATTGTATTTAATGGGAAGGAAAATAAGAATGAAGCCCTTTGAATGTTTTTTTTTTTCTCTTTGTGATCAAAAGATTAAGAGTACACTCTATCCTAGAAGGAAAATATGTCCTTAAATTTTGCTTTGCCTGAAGCAAACATTAAATCAAAATTATTTTTCTTTTGTACTACCTTAAAGTTCTCAAAATCACTACCCTTAAAGTTCTCAAAAGCAGGAATTTGTCTTATTTTTCTGTGTATCACACCCCTAATTATATGTGGTACATAATATGTGTACAATAAACGTCAATGGAATTGGTGAAGTCGGGCAGGGTAGTACATTGGGAGGAACACTAGACCAGCGATCTCAGGTAACCTTTCTTCACTGGAGTTCTACTATCTACTGCATAAAATAAGGAGATTGGAATAGATGATTTTTCAGATCCTTTAACAGTTCTAAAGTTCTCAATTTTTTCCTGTGTTTTTTTATTCCACAGAGGCTAAAAGTCTGAGAAATTCCCAAGAAGAAGAAACCTAGGGCTATATACCTGCTGACTTGCCTTTAGTGGAGAAGACTTCTGCCAGACTCTGACTTTGTGTTTGCCCTGAGGAAGATTTTTCTAAGGCGATTTTTTATTCCAGCCTCAGTGGAACATCTTTGCCTCATATTTGCTGAAGGAGAATAGAAAAGGACTCTTGTAGGGTCAAAAGCAAGGGAATGGAAATTGAAATTCAACTTTGTGCATCTCCTCTAGAAGCTAGATCTCAGAAGATGCACAGATCCTGATGACATAATCAGACCATATATTTCAGGTAATCATCCTATATATAGTCCTCCTGTCTTCTCACCTCTCCAAATGCACCCCATTGGCAGGTTATGTTGCTGGTTTCTGGGATGCAGTCACCTGCACTATGATAAATGTGAGTTCACTGGCCCAGGCTATAGGGATGCTTTGCTCTGGTTCAGGAAATTTTCTCCTGGGACCTACTACAAAAGAAACTTCTCAGAGGACCTAAACCCTTAAGGTCACGCACTACAGTACAGCCCAGGCCATTGAGCTGACCTTCCTGGTGAAAGGTGAGATACACAACATTGGTTAGGAACATGGGTCACTCCAGAGACATATGGAGCCCTTCATTCTCTGAATGTGCTCTTGGATAGATGGTACAGGATCATACCCCAGAAAGGTGAGAAACTAATTAGATACTGACAGCCTTTGGGCACCACTTTATACTATTTACTCCTCTTGGATTCTATACAAGGTGCAGTATTTGGTCCAGAAAGCAGAAGCCTTCAACTAATGAATCACTGTCTTCCCCTGAAGGTGTAGATGGGTTAAATAACTTCTCAAGCTTGCCTCCAATTTTTACTCCAGAGCAGCTCTAATTTTGCTAACCTATAGAATGTGTGTGTGTGTTATAACACTTTTTAAAAAGTAAGAATGTCCAGATAATGTGATCTGACATATGTAATTAAATATTTGCAGAGGTCCCATTTTCAAATGACTTTAGAGGTCATGGAGATAAAGTGTGTGTGTAAAGCAACCAGGCAAAAAAAAAAAAAAAAAGAGTGTAGGGAAGACTAGAACAAACTGCAGAGTGTACAGCTGACTAACAAATACTATTCTGGCCAAACAACACATTTACAGGCCCTATTTCCACCAGTGTTCAATCCCTGGTTTGAGGCTATTGTTGACTATCTCTTAGAGCCCACATTTGTTAACTCAACACCTGTATATTGAAGGATTATATACCATGTGTTGGGCTAGACACCAAATGAAGAGTAATAAAGGATATAGATCTGGAGTTTGAACTATTTATGCATGTTGGCTAGTTAGCTTTTATTAAAAGCATTATCAATATTTTAAATTTAATGTAAAGAGAATAATGTAATACATAGTGTAAGGTATTAAAAAGAAAGGGCACTTCAGTTTGAACATGGTAATGTAAATCAGCATTTTCTCCTTTTCTTCCTGGAAGTTATCCCAAAGCAACAAGAATGGGAAATAAAAACACACATACCATTTTGGATGAAACAAGGTGACTGCTAAAATCTGAAACAACAAAATAGGTGGGAGTCCTGCTCAAAGCAGAGGGGATCAAACTGGGGTGCAAGAAAGAGGACATGAAGGAGGTCCAGGGCTCCTGAGTTTGCAGCAATGACATAGTCTGGCCCCAAGGAGAGGCACCAAGGCTGTGCAGAGAACCACAAACTCCAACCAACTACTTCCTAGCAGTTTGGTAGCAGATCAGTCTTTGAATTATGGATGCCCACACACCTTTGCTTATCATTTGGCTAGGGAGAAATTGAAAATAAAGAACTCACATATAAGGCCCTAGTAACAAGGCAAATTCTGGCTAGCATGGGACATGGCCCTAACTTCTCCCAACATAAACCTTCAGGATATAGTTTGTTTGGGAAATGAATCTCTTTCAATCATGAATAATACAAAAGAAACTGCTAGAGAATCTGGAAATTACAGTCAAATATTTCCCCCCCAAAAATAAAAAAACAAGGAACAGATAACCTTAAAGCAATCATTTCTATAAAACAAGAGCAGAAAAAAAATAGTACAAGAACTCAGGATAATAGACGGAGTTGAAAAACTATCTAGAAAAACACATTAAAAAATTAAGGGGAAAAATGATCAGAGCAAGGAAATTGAAACTGGGAAAAGAGCAAATAAATCCAATAATATAAAATATTTAAACTGTTGGCTAATCTAAACAAGAAAAAGGGGGAAATTTCAAATATACAAAATAAGAAATGATAAGAAGCAGCAATAAAGCTATAGAAGAAATGAAAAGTAATTACTCCTAATTAGTAGTTTGGGATTAACATATACACACTACTATGTATAAAATATGTAAACAACAAGGACCTACTGTATAGCACAGGGAACTATAACCTATAACCTATAATGGAAAAGAATCTGAAAAATAATAGTTACGTATGTATAACTGAATCACTATGCTGTACACTTCAAACTAACACAACATATACTTCAATAAATCAAAACTACAAGAAAAAAAAGAAATTACTGAGGTCAATTTTATACAAATAAACTTGAGAACACAGGTGAAATGGAAAGTATACTAGAATGGAAAATACACTAGAAATATTAAACAGACCAGTTACCATTTTTTCCTCTCCCACATACCAAAGGCATAAAACCCACTTTCAGAAATTCTAGTAAAACTTTGAAGGACAAAGTTAAACTTACTTAAACCATTCCAAAGCATGGGCTGTGTTGTGGGGATGACAGGGAGAAAGGCTTCCAAACACTGAGGATAAACTTTTCATTATACTTTACATCAAAACTTGATAAGGATTGAGAAGAAAAATAAAACTGTAGATGAATCCCATGTGAAAATATTGATGCAAAAATCCTAAATAAATTAAGAATATAAACTACTCCAAAAAAGTGAGGGTTTTTTTTAGGAAGAGAAAAATGGTCCTTAGAAAATATATTTCACCATTTTTATGAAACAAAGAAGAATAGGCTTCTCCATAGATATTGGAAAAAGGCACTTTACACTCTAGATTTTCTTTTCAAAAAGGAAAGTAAAAGGAAGAGTTCATAAAATACAAATAGGCGGAATTTCTTTAATGCAATGAAATATGTCTCAGCTGCAAAGCCAGCATCGTGCTTAATAAGGAAACACTAGGAACATTAACAGAAAGCATTAGAGTCAGGAATAGAACAAGAATGTCTGCATCACCACTGCTCTTCAACATCATCTGGAAGTATTAGCCAAAACCATCATACAACAGGCACACAACTTAGAAAGGAATTTGTAAAGTTATCATTATTTGCATATGATGTAACTAAGACCTATTACAAACAAGAGAATTCAGTGAGATGAAGAGGAAAAAAATCAGTGGTTTCCTTATGTAAAAACAACTAGTTAAATCTCTAATAGACACATTTACAGTTGATTTAAAAAATACAAAATACCTAGTAATAAAGTTAATAGAAATATGTGTATGTTTGTGTGCATGTGTATGAGTGTAAGACATCCTGCTGAGGACATGTGGCAACTTACACAAAGTGATAGGCCTGCCAATGTGTTCACATAAAAGGCCTCAACAACATAAGACTATAAACTATTCCTCAGCCCAATTTATACATTTAACATAATCTCATTTTTTAAAATGTTAAAAATTTGTTTCTGGAAGCAGACAGGTTGATTCTGAAATTCAGATGGAAAAATAAACGAAGAAAGGAAGAAAATGGGAAAAAAATAAAAAGGAGAGAGAAAGACTAGCATTACCAGATATTAAAATACATTGCCAGGCTACAATAATTAAATTTTTAGCCCTGGTACATGAATAAACAGGCAAACAAAGGACAAAATTGGAAATCTAGAAGTAGGCCTAAAGATTTATATTACTTTAGTATATGATAAATTTCCATTTCAAGTCAGTGAAAAAAGATGGATTATTCAATAAATTTTGCTGGAAAGCTGGGTCACTATCTGGAAAAAAAATTAAGTTGTCTTCATCCTTTAAGTCTTATACCAGGATAAATTGAAAATAGATCAGAGACTTAAGGATAAAAAACAAACCCAAGGAAGTACTAGAAGAAACCAAGGAAAAAGTTATTTTATAATCTCAAAGTGTGAAAGGCCTTTCTAACCATGTCACAAATCTCAGGCAAGACTGAGGAAAGACTGATATTTTAAATTACAGTAAATTTTTTAAAAGTTTATTTAGGACAAAAGCACCACATGCAATCAAAATTTTATGATAAACTTTGAAAAACTACTTCCAAATCTTATCTTAGACAGAAAGCCAATCTCCCTAATATATGAAGAATTAATATAAATCAATAACAAAGAGACCAACATTTCAAAAGAAAAAAAAATGGATGAAAGACATGAATGTACAGTTCACGAGAAAGGAAATACAACTGGCTATTAAGCATGTGAAGAGGTGCTCAACTTCATTCATGTTAAGAGAAATGGAGATAAAACTATAAAAAGACATTTTTTGCTGATCATATTGTCAAATATACAAACGTTTTATAACTTACTGTCCTGAAAAAAGTGTGGGGAAACAGATTCTCATGCTTTGGGGCAGAGTATAAGTTGGAGCTACATCTATGAAGGGCATTTGAGCAGTATTGAGCATACGTTTTTGCTAAGGAATTTCACTCTTGGAAATTTAATCTAAATATCTACTTGTGCATGAGTAAAATAGTGACTACACATGATTATTCTTTGATGGTTGTTTAAAATAGTGAATGAGTGGTAATATCTTACAAGTCTATCAGTAGGAAACTGGTTAAATAAATTATGGGACATCCATGCAATGAAATACCACATAGCCATAAATAAGAACAAGAAACTCCTTATGGGCTGATATGGAGAGATCTCTAAAATTGGTTAAGTGAGAAACGTGAAGTGATGTAGGATAGTATATACCTTTTGCTACCATTTGTGTAATGAAGCTAACACATACACACACACATGCACACAAACGTGTGTGTACATAAAATCTCCAGAAGTATTTACCAGAAACTGATAATAATTGCTTAATGGAATGGGAACTAAGTAGCTGAGGGACCAAAGTGGTGAGAATTTTGACTAAATGCTCTTTTTTATCTTTTAAACGTTAAACCATGTTAAATGTATTGTTTTATAAAAATAAAATTCAGGGCTTCCCTGGTGGTGCAGTGGTTGAGAGTCCGCCTGCCGATGCAGGGGACGCGGGTTCGTGCCCCGGTTCGGGAAGATCCCACATGCCACGGAGCGGCTGGGCCCGTGAGCCATGGCCGCTGAGCCTGTGTGGCCGGAGCCTGTGCTCTGCAACGGGAGAGGCCACAAGAGTGAGAGGCCCATGTACCACAAAAATAAAATAAAATTCAAAATATTAATTGAAACAAAGTTAAACATCAAAAAGAGGAATTTTTGATAAAGCCAAATTTATTCAATGTTCAATTTATTTCAAAGGGTCTTACATTATAATATGGCAGTGATAGTAAACTGTAGATATTCTTTCTGTTTTCTGTTTAAAGTCTTTAATTTCCAAAATAAAAAGGAGACAACCCTTTAAAGAGATGTTATATATTGGTATCTGGGTCTGGGGCACCTACCTATAATCTTGAATTTTTAAAACAATGGAATAAATAAAGAAGATCAAGTAATATACATAAAATATAGGAAAATGTGAATAAGGAACAACAGTGACTTCTTATATCTTCATAAATAGTATCGAAAAGCATCAACGTATTCTTAGATGATAGAGATGCAGACATCCAATTACTGAAAAATAAGAAGCATAAAATATGAGGAAAACACAAATACCTCAGAAGAACTATGGAAACAGCTGTTGCTGAATAGTCAAGGAATGTAAAATACTGAAAGTTAATTATATGCTTTTTATAGCAATTTGAAATGGACCCAGTGATCTGATTCCATAATTTTGAAAACACTGACATATTTTTTTCTAGCTCTGAAGGGTTGGGCTCTTAGCATTTGACTGAGGCTGTAGTGAAGCTTGTTTGAAACGCACTGACACATTCCACTTTGTAGTTTGCCAGTCATTTCCATTGGCATGATCTTGATGCTTCATTCTCATCATAGAGGTTATTTAAGGCAAATATTTTTGTTTTATTTTTACAGATCAGGAATTGAAGTTTGTTTGGCTTAAGTGACTTGCTCAAGGACACATAGCTAGCAATTGTAGAGCTAGAACTCAAAAACATTCTGGCTCTTTGTCTAGTCTTTATTGTTCTGAATCAGGCTGTCTAACTTAAATATTTTATTTCATGAAGTCTGCAGGGAAGTCTGCCCTGCAGAAGCAGGCCGCCAGTGTCTGAGGATACATCCAATCATTCTTACATTAAACCCCAATAGATTTCTCAAACACAGTCTTCCTTTAATTGTGTCTTCTATGTGAGCAGTCATTTCTTTGGTGTGCGAGTACGAGTGTGTGTGTGTAATGATGTTATCTATATGCCATCAGGGCACCTGCACATTTGCATATTAGGAAAGAACTGAATAAAACATGAGATGTTTTATTCCAAGAGGATGCAAGATCCTCAAAGGATATTTACAAATGTACTCAAGTCCCTCAGAATCAATCAATCCCTCAATCAACAAATGTTTTTTTGATCCGCTGGTATGTGCCTAGCACTAGGATAAAGGCTGTAGAGAGAACAATGAAGCAAGGAGAGGAGTTCCCCACCCCTACCCACCACCCGCCACCAACCTTGGAAAGCTCCAGTTTAGATAAGACAAAATAATTAGATTTATGGTGGTCTCTAACCACTGTTTGCAGAGCACACATTTCCTGGGTTCCCTTCAAAGGGCTCCAGTTGGAAAGAAAGGAGGAGCAGGAAAAGCTGCTGAAATTGTTATCTACACCCTAGTGACCATTCATTGGAAGGTTATTTGAGGAGGCGATTTAGACTTCCCTTGTATCTGATGAAATATGGAACATTGCCAGCCTGGGGAGCTAGGCATGTAGGTGGCCTGAATAATCCTTAGTACAGTCGCCCTGCTTCCACTCCTGCCTTTCTATAGTTTATTCTCTACCCAGCTGAAATGACATTTTAAAAAAGTGAATCAGATTGTGTGGTTCTTTGCTTGTAATCTTAAAAATGACTACCTCTCTTACTCTTAGAATAAGATTCAAGCTCTTTACTGTGGCCAGCAAGACCATAATTGGGCCCCTGACTCCCTCTTATATCCATCACCACCTCTCTTCTCACTCATAATGCTCCAGACACATCTCTGGTTTTATTCCTAGCCCAAGCTCTTCCCCAGCTACAGGCCTGTGCATTTGCTATGCTTTCTCCCTGGAGTGTTTGGCCCCAGATCTTTGCATTGATGGCTCCTTGTCATCATTCAGGTTTCAACTTAAATATTAACACTAAGAGATACCCTCTCTACTCAACCGATCCAAATCAGCTACCCCATCTCTTGCCCTGCTCCCTACATATCAACAATGTGTTCTTTTCTTAAAGTAATTATCCGTGTACATGTAATTACCTTATACATTTGTGTGCTTGTTCATTGTCTCCCCCAACTAGAATGCAAAAGTGTTATGAAAGTAGCGGCCTTGTTTGCCTTGTTTATTGCTGTTCGTGCAGTTCTTAGGACGGCAAGTAGTAAGTGTTTAACAAATATTTATTGAATGAATGAATGAGATGCCTCAGAAATTGTTTATTATTTTTACTATCATCTCTTTATGGCCTATGACTATTTTGAGATATTACTTAAGAGTCTCCCCACCTCCCACACACCCCTCACCTCCACAAAGCATACTGGGATTCTCCCTCTATTTAATCAATGACATCATTGTCCCAGGGAAGATTAAGATTATTAAAGCGGTAGTACAAAGAGAAAAGATGGATTTTCTAAATTATAGCTGCCGCTTTGCAAGATGCAGGCCGTTTTGAGTATCAGAGGTAAAGCCCTGAAGGAATCATGCCAAAGTGTGTGGAAAAAGAATAGAAGAAGAATTGTTTTATCCAATCATGGAGACATAAAGATGGAAGTTGTTTGGCAGGGGCAGAGAGGATGTTGGCAAATATCATGGAGGACATGATGAGATATTAGATGATAGTTGACAAGAGGTCCAGTGTTCAGCCAGCTCCTCGCTGGGCCATGAAAGACTAAGGGGTCTCTGACTAGAGAAGAGTGAGGCTTCATCATGCTAGTGAAGTCCAAGGAGTTGGGGGAGAATTGCCCCATGCCAGTTCAGAGCCACAGTCATAAAGCAGAAAAGGGGTGTGGCATGTCTATCAAAGTTGGATCTGAAATAGTCTTCCAAGTTTCGTTAGAAGTAGCAAATGAAGCATATAGAATTTTCTGAGCTCCCAGGAAAGGAGTGGAAGTGCTTGAAGGATAGCTGGTGGACTTAAAGGGGCCTTTTAGTCAGGATTAGGACAGAAAGGTGCCTGTGAGTTCTGATAAAGAGAGGTTACTGCAGGACCATGGACAATAGCAGCAGATGCACTGGGGAGTAAAGCTAATGACCAAAGTGCCGGTGACATCATGTACCAGCAGAGAGTGGAAGGCAGTGAGTGGTGTATCTGATGCTTCTCCCTCATTCTTACATCTTCACCCCTTGTATGCTCATAGCCCTGCTTTTCTTCCAAATATTAGATGGCATCTGAGTAGAAAAGGAGATAGAAGAATTAACTCTTAATATGGCTGAGTTTATACCCAAAATGTTTTGGCCTAATTTTGTGAGATCATACAAAAATGTCCAGATGTGTGTGTGTGTGTGTGTGTGTGTGTGTGTGTGTGTGTTTAATTAATCAGGTGGAAAGGGGACTTGATGTACAAATGAAGATCAGCTTGAAGAAACAAAGGTTCATTATTTTTCACATTTGAGTTTGTGAAGTGAAAATGTTACCCATTACGTATATTTGAAGAGATGTTCAGAAGTCTTGAAGGTAATGTATAGGCAGAAGTTAGTCACTATACGGTTGGCTAGTTACCTGGCGAAGGCCACTCTCTTGCAGCTGACAGTGGGATGAGGGTTCTGAGGCAGGTAGCAATACTACTTGAAACCCAGGCTTCAGGTCTGGAGTTAGACAGACCTCAGTTCAAATCGCTGCTTCTAATTTTTACAACATGGTAATTTGAGGCTAGACATTTAAACTTTGGGAGCATCAGTTACCTCATCCATGAAAATAATACTGTCTTTAAAAAACTATTTGGGAATTAAATAACGTAACACATACAATTGTTTAGAACATTTCTTAACTCCTAATTGGAGCTCAAAATGAGAATTACTATTGTCTTCATAAGCAGGAATGATCTGTATTTTGACCACACTTGATGTGTTCTTTTAAACACGAACATTTTATATATTGTTTATGAATTTCTAGTTGTAGAAAGCAATATTTCTATTAAGTAGAGCAATTCACTGATGAGGAATTAACAGCCAACATGGTAAATACATTCGTTCAGATTGTGAATTAGTGAAATATACATTAATTATCATGTTATAAATTGTAGCATTTGTATTTTCACATTTAATTTAACCTGCTCTTAGAGGGAGAACAAATAACAGCAATAAGCAAAAACTCATTCTCTGGTTCCGTTCTCCTTAGTAAATAATAGAATCCACTTATGCAAAGCTTTCCTAGGAATTCATGTCATCCATTGTAGTCACTAAGTTCTAGAATTTGAAGAAAACTTTAAGAGACTTTAGAGGTCATCTGGCTTAACCTTCACATTTTACACAGGAGAAAACTGAGGCCTAGAGCAGAAGTGACTTAGTTAGGATTAGCTGGTTATTGATGTGGTTGGGATAAGGTCTATTAGTCAGTTTCTGCTCTGTTAACAATCCACTCCAACACCCAGTTGCTTAAAACAACAAGGATGTATTTTTTGCTTACATGTCTGCAGGTCAGTTGTGGCCAGGCTGATCCAGGCTGGGCTCTGCTGGACTCGGCTCCAAGCTTCTGGCTGGGTCCAGCTCTGCTCCACATGTCTCTCACCCTTGTATTAACAACTGCCAGAGGAATGTTCATCTTACCATGGAGCACAGGTGTGCAGGAGGGCAAGCAATAAAAAGTTATGCTTCTTGACACCACAGCCCAGAACTGAAAAACTTTAGCTTCCACCCCCATTCCATCAGCTAGATCAGGTCACATGGGCTAAACTCCAAAATCACTGGGTCAGAGAAATATACTCCATTCATTCTAGTAGACATTACTTCAAAGTCACATGGCCAAAGATGTGGATATGTAATTCTAATAAAGAGAAGGCATGAGTGACTTCAGTGACTCAGTTTATCATAGGCTCCCAAGTCTTCAGAGTCCCACATGAGTGTTCCTTCCCTTCCATTATCTAAGCAGCTCTCCAACCTAGTAAGAAAACTACCCAATTGAAGCTGTTTGATGCAAAACCACATAGGGCCAAACTTGCCAATAAGTTACCAATATCACCTTTAAAGAAAACAACCATAAAGTCTAGGAACAGTTATACAGAGATAAAAAAATAAAAAAACAATTGCTCATCAGCCAAGAATATTTCCTACATCCCATCTACAACACTGAAACTCTCCATAAGTTTTCCCTTCAGCAAAAAAGAATTTAAAGTTTCAACACTATCAATTGTTTTTTAATTAAAAAGGTATTGAGGTCCTCACAACTGGAGCACATAAACTAGAAATGCCAATGCTTGGCACAGCTCACCGGGTGTGTATAAATTATATCCAGGCTGACTTGGGTCTGGCCAGGAGACACTGCAGCAACTCTGAGTTAGAACTAATGAAACTCACATACTTAGAATATTTAAAACATCTATCATAAGGATGCAAATGGATGCCTTCTCCACCCCATTAGGGCTTCTTCCTTCAGCAGTTTCAGAAGCTGACCTTACCTGCCATGAAGTGAGTTTGCTCCCGTCAGTCCATCAGGCTCTACGTTGGTCCAAGAAGAGATGACCTGGAAGCTCTTCTGTGTCTTGCACTAAAATCCAAATCAGCATCAAAACCCTGGCTGCAATGCCTTCATTGCCTTTGGTGACACTGAAGAGTGAAAGGTAAGACCTGATACTGGGCTTCCAAGGTGCACAAGTATAACACAGGGATCTTCCATCTATCCATTCATTGGCATAAATATCTATTGGGATTTTGTTATGGACAGCCCTGCACAGAGCTAGGAGCTGAAACTTGAGCCCAGGAAAAGAACTGAGCTCTTGGCAAGAAGGGAGAGTGGGGAGCCCAGGCAGACAGCCACAAGTGAAGTCTAAGGAGTATGCAGGTCTGTTTTCAAACACAAGGAGAAATTATGTCAAGTTCCCCTTTTTCTTATTTGCAAAGTATAATGAGCAAGTGATAAATATGTGCCCTTTACCTGTGTCTAAGTGTAATACTGATTTTGCTGAATCCATGCATACAAACTTTGTAGACTGTTATTTAAATGTTAAGGATATTCAGTAGGTAAAGAAGGGTTACCTGTCTGTCTTCTCCTGAAGATGCTGTACGTTGTTGGTTTCAGTAAGGAACAGAATAAAGAAGCCATCTTGAATGTGAGGAAGAAGATGCTCAGGATACCAGGTCAGGAAATGAATTCATATAGTAGAATGTGCCCTGTGGGGTCTTCCCTGGTGGTGCAGTGGTTAAGAATTTGTCTACCAATGCAGGAGACATGGGTTCAATCCCTGGCCCCGGAAGATCCCACATGCCGTGGAGCAACTAAGCCCATGGGCCACAGCTACTGAGCCTGTGCTCTAGAGCCCGCGTGCCACAACTACTGAAGCCCACGTGTCTAGTTCTGCAACAAGAGAAGCCATGACAATGAGAAGCCCATGCACCACAATGAAGAGTAGCCCCTGCTCGCTGCAACTAGAGAAAGCCCACATGCAGCAACGAAGACCCAACACAGCCACAAATAAAAACAAACAAACAAAAACTCTTCTGTTTAAAAAAAAACAACAACAATGTGCCCTATACCGAGAGTCATAACTTTGAGACCTTGGACAACTTTCTTCCCCTCCCTGGGCATCTATTTCCTAATTTGAAAAATGAGGGGTTGGGTCTGATGAGCTATGAGTTATTTTTCCAATCTAATAGGTTGTGAGACCCAAATTATTTTTGACTACCTACCTATACAGAGTGTTCTCTACATAATAGCCTCACCACGTGCTACTCAGTGTGATAGAAAGAGTGCAAAATTTAGAGATGGGCCTTTCGAATTTGAATCACAGCTTATATGTGATCTTGGGCAAAACATAACGTCTCTGAATCCCACTTGGACTAAGAAGACTTAGATTTAAAAGGAAGAAGCTAAAGATAACTTCTATCAGGTTACCTCACGAGTTCTCAAGAAGTGGTGAAGCAAGAACTAACCAGCTCACAATTGCCATGCATTTGTAATTTACTTGATTTCATGGTGATCTTTGAGGATAGCATGGTTAACTACTTGAAAGAGGGAAATAGATCCAATGCCTTTTGGACATGCCACCTGCCTCCTCCTTCTTCCACATAAGAACTTTGGGCAATGAAAGACAGGCACAGCGAGCTGTAGTGAAAAGAGCATAACATTTGCCATCGGACCTACTTCACCTCCAACTCTACCTAGGAATGTACATTGAGAAAATCCATTCATTCATTCACCAATTATTTTACTGAGTGACCACTGTGTTCCAGACACAGCTAACTGGGCCCTGGAGCTACAGTGATATATAATCACACTGTTTCTGCCTTCTGGGGAATCACCATTGAAGGAAGAGGCAGGTAGGCTCATAGTTGTATTACCATGTGATCAGTGCCAAGATTGAAGCTAAAATAACATGCTCTGGGGTTATAGAGTGTTTTTATCTTTGTTTAACAACAGCAACAAAGCAAGAACCCCTTTAATACAAAGTAATATTATAAAGTATTGATAATTTAGTAAATAACATTTTCTGAATGTTTATTATGCCCTAAGTTACATACACACATTTATCTTCACAAGTAGTTTTTTTTTTCAATTATTGCTTCATTTTATGCATATAGTAACTGAGGTTCAGAAAGATTACATAGTTTTCTCCAGGTTACTCAGCCATTAGTGGAAGAACTGGGATTTGAAGCCCGTTCTGTGTGACTCCAATGCATATACTTGCTTTTCATACAATGGCACAATGATTTCTCTTTGATAATGGACCTAATACTTCTTACCTGGCACCATGACACAGACGTCACCAAAAGGCAATTTTTTCCTCAATATAATAGGACCAAACCATATGAAAGCCCAGTTTAGGTTAACTTCTTTGCCCTGAAAGTTATCTCAGATTAGGAGTGAGGGGGGAACCTGTGGGGAAAGAGGGTAAGGGGATTTGGCTTCAATTTAGTGAAGGTGTTGATGGGTGTGCTTTCACTCCAGGAGGTCCCCATTCACATTTCCCAGTTATCTCCACTTTGCAAGACACACTTTTCCATGTTCCCGTGTCTGGTGAACACATAGTGCTAGAGCAGCTGCATTTTATCCCTCTCTTTATGCACAATCTCTAAAAAACTGAAAGAGTATGTAGGGAAGGCCAAGTACAAAAGATAACTCAGAAATGGTAATGTAAGAGGGTCCACCATGGCTGCTGACTAGTTGCATTCGTAATGATTTTCTTCAAATAATGCAAACAATATTTTTTCCTGAGAAATGAAATATGGGAGTGCCACATTCCACACATGAAGGGGGAGAACTCATAAAGGATTTTAATCTTTCCTTGTCAACCTTCAGAAATGCGAACAGCCTCGTCCTCATTTTCTTTATGGCTTGGACTTCTAATGGAGGAAGCTGGCATCAATTATGTATGTGTGTATCGCTGGGGAGGGAACGAGAATAAATATTTGGACGTATCGTTAGCCAGAACATCACTGCATCTTTGTGTCACCATAATTTCCCATATTGTAGTTCTTTAGATTAGAACATATGGCAATAAGGTAGGTAATGAGAACAACAATTTTCTGAAACAACATTATAACTTTTACCGCTTTATGGTCACATTTAGTTACAGTACCTGCTGCCATTTAGGTGTAGAGCTTTATAAAAGCAAACCTCAGAGAGAAGGGAATTCAGGGGCAAGGGCCTAGCAAGTTTGAATGCCTGGGACAGAAGCCAACCCTGCAGATGGGAATTTGGGGGTGTGAACTAGTTAGCATTTGCTGCAGCAATAATTCCAGCTTTGAAGGGGCTGATAACAGGAAGCTTTCTTTCATTTTCATGTTCCGTGAGGTCTGTGAGTGGCTATGAGATGTCTGGGCTCATCTTCACCTATCTTCTCATTCAGAAGCCAGGCTGAAGGAGTGACCACTGACAAGACACACTGCTGTCATGGTGGAAGACCCTGAGACCAATGACCCAAGAGCATTTAACCCTTCTGCTTAGGAGTACGTATTTCATATCCACTCCCGATCCACTATCCAAAACAAGTCATGGGCCGAGCCTATCAATAAAGCAGGGAGCCATAGTAAAGATGGAGATGTGTAATATACACTAATGGAGAGAGAGAAGAAAGTGTGAACAATACACTGAAACACAGAGTGATCTCTTAACTCTACTTCATCATCACTGGGAAAGCTCTGTTGAGGCAATCTAGTAACTCAGTAAGTGAGCAAAGAAAGTCACCATTAATTGGTGCTAAGGTAGATCTGAAGTTCACATAAATACAGATTCAGCAAGCATCTCTCGAATACCAGTCTAAATGCCAGGTACCATGCAATGTGTTCTGGGGAAATAATGCTGAATAAGATATCTCTGCCATTCAGGAACTTTCAGTTTTGAACAGATGATAGCCAGGCCAAGAGTTAATCAAACTAATGGCTAGAGTGAAAAAGTGTGACAGAGGAACAGAAAAGGGAGAAAAAGGAAAGTTTAACTGCACTCTTAGGTATATTACATATATTATCTCAATCTCTACAACATTCTGAGGTAGGAGTAATGCAAATGAACAAACTTGAGTATCAGACAAGTTTAATGACCTGCCCACCCAAAAGCTGGTAAGAGGTAAAACTGGAGTCAAATAAAAGTGTCAAGAAGCAGGTTATTCAGGGTATGCAGTTTGTGTCATATTGAATAGTTAAACATTTTTCTGCAGGCAGTGGAATCATTAAAGACTTCTGAAGAATGGTTGATAATCTCTCAACTTTATCTTTAAAAAGATCATCTATGGTAATTCTATTTTTAGTTTTTTAAGGAACCTCCATACTGTTCTCCATAGTGGCTATATCAACTTATATTCCCACCAACAGTGCAAGAGGGTTCCCTTTTCTCCACACCCTCTCCAGCATTCATTGCTTGTATATTTTTTTATGATGGTCATTCTGACTGGTGTGAGGTGATACCTCATTGCAGTTTTGATTTACATTTCTCCAATGATTAGTTATGCTGAGCATCCTTTCATGTGTTTGGTGCCAATCTGTATATCTTCTTTGGAGAAATGTCTATTTAGGTCTTCTGCCCATTTTTGGATTGTGTTGTTTGTATTTTTGATATTAAGCTGCATGTGCTGCTTATATATTTTGGAGATTAATCCTTTATTAGTTGCTGACCCAGCAATCCCACTATTGGGCACATACCCTGAGAAAATCATAATTCAAAAAGAGACATGTACCACAATGTTCATTGAAGCACTATTTACAATAGTCAGGGCATGGAAGCAACCTAAGTGTCCATCGACAGATGGAATGGATAAAGAAGATGTGGCACATATATACAATGGAATATTACTCAGCCATAAAAAGAAATGAAACTGAGTTATTTGTAGTGAGGGGGATGGACCTAGAGTCTGTCATACAGAATGAAATAAGTCAGAAAGAGAAAAACAAATACTGTATGTTAACACATATATATGGAGTCTAGAAAAAAAAAAAGTTCTGATGAATGTCGGGGCAGGACAGGAATAAAGACTTAGATGTAGAGAATGGAATTGAGGACACAGGGAGGGGGAAGGGTAAGCTGGGATGAAGTGAGAGAGTAGCATTGACATACATACACTACCATATGTAAAATAGATAGCTAGTGGGAAGCAGCTACACAGAACAGGGAGATCAGCTTGATGCTTTGTGACCACCTAGAAGGGTGGGATAAGGAGGGTGGGAGGGAGATGCAAGAAGGAGGGGATATGGGGATATATGTATACATATAGCTGATTCACTTTGTTATACAGCAGAAACTAACACAACATTGTAAAGCAATTATATGCCAATAAAGATGTTAAAAAATTTTTTTAAAAATCTAGTAAAATGTTCTCCAGAGGACAGCTCAGGGACAGGCTACCTGATCCTCTAAGATATTACACATTTCCCTAAATCTATGTGTCTCTCTGTGAAAGTTTTACAGGAAGAGGGAGAGAACTTTAGTGTGTGTGTGTGTGTGTGTGTGTGTATGTATTTCTGAATTCAAGGCTGCATTTGATTTTGATATTTGTATGTGATTTTAATCATATGTTTGCTTGTTAAATATGAGGTGGTGCTGTCCACATAGATAGGTTTACAGTAAGGCAGCTTCTCAAATTCTTTAAAGTTGCCTTGCCTGGTTCTTCATCCTTGTTCTGTCAATTATCTTCATTTTCAAGCTCCAAATCAGCTTCTAAAGAATAGGCTCTATTGTGAATATAAAGCACAAACACTTCCCCAAGCTCACCATACAAAATACACACACATACACATATACACATGCACACATTCATCACACAAACGCAATACGTAGAGACAAAAACTATTGAGAAGAAGCTCCATGTGAAAAGAAGCAGGATCCTACAGGTTTTCCTTCTGATTCAGTCAACCACCCTCTAACCAGGCCCTCAGGAATCTTAATCTTACCATCAACACCCAGCCCAAAAGTAGGCAAATATTTTTCCCTTGACCCTTTAGTGGAAAGATGAGGCTGGCCTTTAAAAGATAATTGTTTAAAATTTAAGCGAAAAAATGAGGCAATGAAGCTTAATACCTTTTCTGAATCTAAGAATCCTAATTCTCTAATCTTTCTTAGATCCCTCTTCTCTGAATTTCCTGACTTGTGACAGGGGAGCCACCATTCTTCACCTCATAGTTAGGGTCTACTTCAGTCTCTCCCCTTTATCAGAGTAAATGTCAAGAATCATAGCTCACCCACTCACCAGGGGACTGGCACCAGCCCCAGGACTCCCTGGACTGTGCAGCTACCTGCGCTGGACACAGCCTTGTACAACAGTGTCTGGCAGCCTCTGCAAGAATCAGGGCCTGATAGCCAACCAGGCTGGGGGCCAGCCCCACCTATCAGCCCACCCATTGTAGTGGACTGCACCACAACAGAAGTGTCCATGCAGCCAACATAGGAGACACCCAGAATATAGTTCTGGTGACCAAAGAGGAGTATACTTCTGGGGCCCATAGGATGTCTCTTATATAAGATCACTTCTCCAGATCAAGAACATAACCAACCTACCTAATACATAAACATGAACACAGGGAATTAGGCAACATGTGGGGACAGAGGAATAAGTTCCATATGAAAAAGAAGATAAAATCCCAGAAGAAGAACTAAGCAAAATGGAGATCAGCAACCTCCTTGATAAAGAGTTCAAGGTAATGATCATAAAGATAATCGACCATCTCAGGAGAAGAATGCATGAACACAGTGAGAAGCTTAACAAAACATTAGAAAATATAAAGAAGAACCAAACAGAACTGAAGAATACAATAACTGATATTTTAAAAATACACTAGGAGGAATCAACAGATTAGATGATATAGAGGAACAGATCAGTAAACTGGAAGACAGAGTAATGGAAACAACTCAAGCTGAACAGAAAAAAGAAAAAAATAATTTTTAAAAAATGAGGATAGTTTAAAATACCTCTAGGACAATATTAAGCATGCTAACATTTGCATTATAGGGGTTTCAGAAGGAGATGAGAGAAAGGAGAAGAGAACTTATTTGAAAAAAATAAAAGCTGAAAGCTTCCTTAATCTGAGAAAAAAAACAGACAGCCGGGTCCAGGAAACACAGAGTCCCAAACAAGATGAACCCAAAGGTATACACACCAAGACACATTGTAATTAAAATGGCAAAATTTATAGATAAAGAGAATCTTAAAAATAGCAAGGGAAAAGCAACTAGTTATGTACAAGGGAACTCCTATAAACCTATAAGCTGACTTTAAAGCAGAAACTATGCAGGCCAAAAGGGAGTGGTATGAAATATTTAAATTGATGAAAGGGAAATAAAAATAATCTACAATCAAGAATAGTCTACCTGGGAGAAAGAGAAGATGATGGAGGAGTAAGACATGGAGATCACCTTCCTCTGCACAAATACATCTACATATGGAACACTCCTACAGAACACCTATTGAATGCTGGCAGAAGACCTCAGACTTCCCAAAAGACAAGAAAATACCCACGTACCTGGTAGGGCAAAAGAAAAAACAGAAACAAAAGAATAGGGACTGGACCTGCACATCTAGGAGGGAGCTGTGAAGGAGGAAAAGTTTCCACACACTAGGAAGCCCCTTTACTGACAGAGATGGGTGGGGAAGTGTGGGGGAAGCTTCAGAGCCATGGAGGAGAGCGCAGCAACAGGGGTGCAGAGGACAAAGAGGAGAGATTCCCTCACAGAGGATTGGTGCCGGCCAGCACTCACCAACCTAAGAGGCTTGTCTGCTCACCTGCCAGGGCAGGTGGGGGCTGGAAGCTGAGGCTCAGGCTTCGAAGGTCAGATCCCAGGGAGATGACTGGGGTTGGCTGTGTGAAGACAGCCTGAGGGGGCTAATGCACCACAGCTAGCCAGGAGGGAGTCAGGAAAAAGTCTGGAAGAGCTGAAGAGTCAAGAAACCATTGTTTCAGGGTGCACGAAGAGAGGGTATTCCTTCCCTGTGTGCCCACAGAAGGCAGAGCACTGCCTAAGCAAGCTCCAGAGATGGGCGCAAGCTGTGGTTATCAGCTTGGACCCCAGAGACAGGCATGAAGTGCTAACACTGCTGCTGCTGCTGCTGCTGCCACCAAAAATCCTGTGTGCAAGCACAGGTCCCTATCCACACACCTCCAGGAGGCTGTGCAGCCCTCCACTGCCAGGGACCCATGATCCAGGAACAGCTTCCCCGGGAGAACACACAGTGCACCTCAAGCTGCTGCAACACCACAGTAGCCTCTGCCACCGCAGGCTCACCCCACATTCCAATTATGACTAAAATACTCCTCCCTCCCCCTGGTCTGAGTGAGCAAGAGGGCCCTATTCAGCCACTGCTTTAATCCCCTCCTGTCTGGGCAGGGAACAGATGCCTGAGGGTGGCCTACATGCAGAAGTGGGGCCAAAACAAAAGCTGAACCCCAGGAGCTGTGCAAACAAAGAAGAGAAAGGGAAACCTCTCCTAGCAGCCTCAGGAGAAGTGGATTAAATCCCCACAATCAACTTGATGTACCCTGCATGTGTGGAATAACTGAATAGACAATGAATCATCCAAAAATTGAGGGAGTGGACTTTGGAAGCAACTGTAGACTTGGGGTTTGCTGTCTGTAACTGATTTGTTTCTGATTTTTATGTTTATCTTAGTTTACTTTTTAGTGCTTGTTATCATTGGTGGATTTGTTTATTGATTTGTTTATTTGTTTATTGATTTGGTTGCTCTCTTCTTTTTTATTTTTTTAATTTTAATATTTTATTATTTTTATTATCTTTTTTTTTCTCCCTTTTCTTCTGAGCTGTGTGGCTGACAGTGTCTCGGTGCTCCGTCCTGGTGTCAGGCCTGAGCCTCTGATGTGGGAGAGCCGAGTTCAGGACACTGGACCATGAGAGACCTCCTGGCCCAACATAATATCAATCGGCGAGGGCTCTCTCACAGCTCTCCATTTCAGCACTAAGACCCAGCTCCACACATCAGCCAGCAAGTTCCAGTGCTGGACGCCGCATGCAAAACAGCTAGCAAGACAGGAAAACAACAACACCATTAGCAGAGAGGCTGCCTAAAATCATACTAAGTTCGCAGACACCCCAGAACACACTACCAGACACGACCCTGCCCACCAGAAAAACATGATCCAGCTCCACCCACCAGAACACAGGCATCAGACCCCTCCACCAGGAAGCCTACACAAGCCACTGAACTAACCTCACCCACTGGGGGCAGACACCAAAAACAATGGGAACTATGAACCGGCAGCTTGCGAAAAGGAGACCCCAAACACAGCAAGTTAAACAAAATGAGAAGACAGAGAAATATGCAGCAGATGAAGAAGCAAGGTAAAAACCCACCAGGCCAAACAAATAAAGAGGAAATAGGTAGTCTACCTGAAAAAGAATTCAGAGTAACGATAGTAAAGATGATCCAAAAACTTGGAAATAGAATGGAGAAAATACAAGAAACATTTAACAAGGACCTAGAAGAACTAAAGAGCAAACAAACAATGATGAACAGCACAATAAATGAAACTGAAAATTCTCTGGAAGGAATCAAGAGCAAAATAACTGAGGCAGAAAAATGAATAAGTGACCTGGAAGATAAAATAGTGGAAATAACTACCACAGAGCAGAATAAAGAAAAAAGAATGAAAAGAATTGAGGACAGTCTCAGAGACTTCCGGGACAACATTAAATGCACCAACATTGGAATTATAGGGAGGCCAGAGGAAGAAGAGAAAAAGAAAGGGTCCGAAAAAATGTTTGAACAGATTATAGTTGAAAACTTCCCTAACATGGGAAAGGAAATAGTCAGGCAAGTCCAGGAAGCAGAGAGAGTCCCATATAGGATATACCCAAGGAGAAACATGCCAAGCCGCATGTTAATCAAAATATCAAAAATTAAATACAAAGAAAAAATATTAAAAGCAGCAAGGGAGGGCTTCCCTGATGGTGCAGTGGTTGAGAGTCTGTCTGCCGATGCAGGGGATACGGGTTTGTGCCCCAGTCCGGGAAGATCCCACATGCCGTGGAATGGCTGGGCCCGTGAGCCATGGCTGCTGAGCCTGCATGTCCGGAGCCTGTGCTCTGCAACGGGAGAGGCCACAACAGTGAGAGGCCCACGTACCATAAAAATAATAAATAAATAAATAAAAGCAGCAAGGGAAAAGCAACAAATAACATACAAGGGAATCCCCATAAGGTTAACAGCTGATCTGTCACAAGAAACTCTGCAAGCTAGAAGGACATATTTAAAGTGATGAAAGGGAAAAACCTACAACCAAGATTATTCTACCAAGAAAGGATCTCATTCAGATTAGACAGAGAAATCAAAACCTTTACAGACAAACAAAAGCTAAGAGAATTCAGCACCACCAAACCAGCTTTACAACAAATGCTAAAGGAACTTCTCTATGCAGGAAACATAAGAGAAAGAAAAGACCTACAAAAACAAAACCCCCCAAATTAAGAAAATGATAATAGGAACATACATATTGATAATTACCTTAAGTGTAAAAGGATTAAATGCCTCAGTGAAAAGACATAGACTGGCTGAATAGATACAAAAACAAGACCCATATATATACTGTCTACAAGAGATCCGCTTCAGACCTAGGGACACATACAGACTAAAAGTGAGGTGATTGAAAAACATATTCCATGCAAATGGAAATCAAAAGAAAGCTGGAGTAGCAATTCTCATATCAGACAAAATAGACTTTAAAATAAAGGCTATTGCAAGAAACAAAGAAGGACACTATATAATGATCAAGGGATCAATCCAAGAATATATAAAAATTGTAAATATATATGCACCCAACATAGGAGCACCTCAATACATAAGGAAAATGCTAACAACCATAAAAGGGGAAATCAACAGTAACACAATAGTAATAGGGGACTTTAACACCCACTTTCACCAATGAACATATCATCCAAAATGAAAATAAATAAGGAAACACAACCTTTAAATGACATGAGAAATGATGGACTCAATACATATTTACAGGATATTCCATCCAAAAACAGGAGAATATACTTTCTTCTCAAGTGCTCATGGAACAGTCTCCAGGATAGATCATATCTTGGGTCACAAATCAAGCCTTGGTAAATTTAAGAAAATTGAAATTGTGTCAAGTATCTTTTCTGACCACAATACTATGAGACTAGATATCAATTACAAGAAAAAATATGTAAAAAGTGCAAACACATGGAGGCTAAACAATATGCTACTAAATAACAAAGAGATCACTGAAGAAATCAGAGAGAAAATCAAAAAATACCTAGAAACGAATGACAATGAAAACACGACAACCCAAAATTTATGGGATGCAGCAAAAGCAGGTCTAAGAGGGAAGTTTATAGCAATAAAATCCTACCTCAAGAAACTAGAAAAATCTCAGATAAACAACCTAAACCTACACCTATATCAATATGAGAAGAATAACAAAAAAAAACACCCCAAAGTTAGCAGAAGGAAAGAAATCATAAAGAGCAGATCAGAAATAAATGGAAAAGAAATGAAGGAAACTATTGCAAAGATCAATAAAACTAAAACCTGTTTCTTTGAGAAGATAAACAAAATTGATAAACCATTAGCCAGACTCATCAAGAAAAAAAGGGAGAAGACTCAAATCAACAGAATTAGGAATGAAAAAGGAGAAGTAACAACTGACACTGCAGAATTACAACGGATCATGAGAGATAACTACAAGCAACTATATGCCAATAAAATGGACAACCTGGAAGAAATGGACAAATTCTTAGAAAAGCACAAACTTCTGAGACTGAACCAGGAAGAAATAGAAGATATAAACAGACCAATTACAAGCACTGAAATTGAAACTCTGATTAAAACTCTTCCAAAAAACAAAAGCCCAGGACCAGATGGCTTCACAGGTGAATTCTATCAAACATTTAGAGAAGAGCTAACACCTATCCCTCTCAAAGTCTTCCAAAATATAGAAGAGGGAGGAACACTCCCAAACTCATCCTATGTGACAACCATCACCCTGATACCAAAATCAGACAAAGATGTCATAACAAAAGAAAACTACAGGCAAATATCACTGATGAACATAGATGGAAAAATTCACAACAAAATGTTATCAAACAGAATCCAACAGCACGTTAAAATGATCATACCATGATCAAGTGGGGTTTATCCCAGGAATGCAAGGATTCTTCAATATATGCAAATCAATCAATGTGATACACCATATTAACAAATTGAAGGAGAAAAACCATAAGGTAATCTCAATAGATGCAGAAAAAGCTTTCAACAAAATTCAGCACCCATTTATGATAAAAACTCTCCAGAAAGTAGGCATAGAGAGAACCTACCTCAATATAATACAGGCCATACATGACAAACCCACAGCCAACATCATTGTCAATGGTGAAAAACTGAAACCATTTCCTCTCAGATCAGGAACAAGACAAGGCTGCCCACTCACCACTATTATTCAACATAGTTTTGGAAGTTTTAGCCACAGCAATCAGAGAAGGAAAAGAAATAAAAGGAATCCAAATCAGAAAAGAAGAAGTAAAACTGTCACTCTTTGCAGATGCCATCATACTATACATAGAAAATCCTAAAGATGCTATCAGAAAACTACTAGAGCCAATCAATGAATTTGGTAAAGTAGCAGGATACAAAATTAATGCACAGAAATCTCTTGCATTCCTATACACTAATGATGAAAAATCTGAAAGAGAAATTAAGGAAACACTCCCATTTACCATTGCAACAAACAGAATAAAATACCTACGAATAAACCTACCTAAAGAGATAAAAGACCTGTATGCAGAAAACTATAAGACACTGATGAAAGAAATTAAAGATGATACAAACAGATGGAGAGGTATACCATGTTCTTGGATTGGAAGAATCAACATTGTGAAAATGACTATACTACCAAAAGCAATGTAAAGATTCAGTGCAATACCTATCAAACTGCCAATGGCATTTTTCACAGAACTAGAACAAAAAAAATTCACAATTTCTATTGAAACAAAAAAGACCCTGAATAGCTAAAGCAATCTTGAGAAAGAAAAGTGGAGCTGGAGGAATCAGGCTCCCTGACTCCAGACTATACTACAAATCAAGATAGTATGGTACTGGCACAAAAACAGAAAGATAGATCAATGGAACAGGATAGAAAGCCCAGAGATAAACACACGCACATACGGTCACCCTATCTTTGATAAAGGAGGCAAGAATATACAGTGGAGAAAAGACAGCCTCTTCAATAAGTCGTGTTAGGAAAACTGGACAGCTACATGTAAAAGAATGAAAGTAGAACACTTCCTTACACCATACACAAAAATAAATTCAAAATGGATTAAAGACCTAAATTTAAGGCCCGACACTATAAAACTCTTAGAGGAAAACATAGGCAGAACACTCTATGACATAAATCACAGTAAGATCCTTTTTGACCCACCTCCTAGAGTAAGGGAAATAAAAACAAAAATAAACAAATGGGACCTAATGAAACTTAAAAGCTTTTGCACAGCAAAGGAAACCATAAACAAGACAAAAAGGTAACCCTCAGAATGGGAGAAAATATTTGCAAATGAAGCAACTGACAAAGTATTAATCTCCAAAATATACAAGTAGCTCATGAGCTCAATATCAAAAAAAAAAAACAAAAAAGAAATTCAAAAATGGGTAGAAAACCTAAACAGACATTTCTCCAAAAAAGATATACAGATTGCCAACAAACACATGAAAGAATGCTCAACAACACTAATCATTAGAGAAAAGCAAATCAAAACTATAATGAGGTATCACCTCACACCGGTTAGAATGGCCATCATCAAAAAATCTACAAACAATAAATGCTGGAGACAGTGTGGAGAAAAGGGAACCCTCTTGTACTGTTGGTGAGAATGTAAATTGATACAGCAGAGGTTTCTTAAAAAACTAAAAATAGAACTACCATATGACTCAGCAATCCCACTACTGGGCATATACCCTGAGAAAATCATAATTCAAAAAGAGTCATGTACCATAATGTTCATTGCAGCGCTATCTACAATAGTCAGGACATGGAAGTAACCTAAGTGTCCATCGACAGATGAATGGATAAAGAAGATGTTGCACATATATACAATGGAATATTATTCAGCCTTAAAAAGAAACGAAATTCAGTTATTTGTAGTGAGGTGAATAGACCTGGAATCTATCATACAGAGTGAAGTAAGTCAGAAGGAGAAAAAAATAACGTATGCTAACACATATATATGGAATCTAAAAAAAAAAAAAAGTTCTGATTAACTTAGGGGCAGGGAGGATAAAAGATGCAGAAGTAGATAATGGACTTGAGGATACAGGGAGAGAGAAGGGTAAGAGGGGACGAAGTGAGAGAGTAACATTGACATACATACACTACCAAATATAAAATAGATAGCTAGTGGGAAGCAGCTGCATAGCAGAGGTAGATCAGCTCAGTGCTTTGTGACCACCTAGAGGGGTCACAAAGGGAGTGTAGGAGGGAGACACAAGAGGGAGAGGGTATGACGATATATGTATACATATAGCTGATTCACTTTATTATACAATAGAAACTAACACAACACTGTAAAGCAATTATACTCCAGTAAAGTTGTTAAAAGAAAAAGAAAGAATAGTCTACCTGCCAAGGTTATTATAGAGATTTGAAGGAGAGATAAAGAGTTTTACAGACAACCAAAAGGTAAAATAGTTCAGCACCAATAAACTGGCTTTACAAAAAATGTTAAAGGGATTTTTCTGAGTGGAAAAGAAGGGATCACAACTGGAAACATGAACATTCTGAAAGAAAAGTCTTTCTGGTAAAAACAAATATACAGTACATGTAGTAGATCAGCCACTTATAAAGTTAGTAGGAAGGTTAAAGGATTAATGTAGTAAAATTATCTAAAAATAGGTAGTTAAGGGATACACAAAACAAAAGTTTGTAAAATATGAAGTCAAAAATATTGAATGTATGTTGGGGAGGAGATGCATGGTTGGTAGAATATGTCTGAACTTAAAAGAGATTATCCACTTTAAATAAACATCATGGTAACCACAAAGCAAAAATCTATATACATACAAAAAAGAGAAAGGAATCCAAACTTGATACTAAATATAGACATCAAATCACAAGGAATAAAGCAAAAAAAGAAGAAATGAACTCCAAAAACAACCAACAATTAACAAAATGGCAATAAGTATGTACCTATCACTGTTTACTTTAAATGTAAATGGACTAAATGCTGCAATCAAAAGACAGATTGGCCTAATAGATTTAATTTTTTTTTTTAAGACCTGTGTGTATTCTGCCTGTGCTGCCTACAAGAGATTCACTTCAGATCTAATGACACACACATACTGAAAGTGGAGAGGTGGAAAAAGCTATTTCATGTAAATGGAAAAAAAAAGAAAGTTGGGATAACAATAGTTATATTTGACAAAATAGACATTAAAATAAAGACTGTCACAAAAGACAAAGAGGGACATTACATAATGATCAAGAGATAAATCCAACAAGAAGATATAACAATTGTAAATATATATGCACCCAACCTAGGAGCACCTAAATACATACAACAAATATTAACAAACATAAGGGGAGAAACTGACAATAATGAAACCCCAGTAGAGGACTTTAACACCCCACTTACATCAATGGACATGTCATCCAGATAGAAAGTCAATAAGAAAACACTGGTTCCAAACAACACATTTGATCAGATAACTTCATATATACATTTAGAACATTCCATCTGAAATACAGCAGAATACACATTCTTTTCAAGTGCACACAGCATATTTTCCAGGATAGATCACATGCTAGGTCACAAAACAAGTCTCAGTAAATTTAAGAATATTGAAATATCAAGCATCTTTTTCAACCACAATGTTATGAGACTAGAAATCAACTACAAGGGAAAATATTTGCAAAAACCACAAATACATGGAGGCTAAACAATATGCTACTAAACAACAAATGGGTCAGAGAAAAGATCTAAGAGGAAATTTAAAAAATTTTAAAGACAAATGAAAATGGAGACACAACAATCTAAAACCTATGGGACCCAGCAAAAGCAATTCTGAATGGGAAATTTGTAGCTACTTTAGGAAATAAGAAAAATCTCAAATAAACAACCTAACCTTACACTGAAAGGAAGTTGAGAAAAAAGAACAAACAAAACCCAAAGTTAGTAGAAAGAAATAAATCATAAAGATCAAAGCATAAATAAACGAAATAGACACACAAAAAAAATTGAAAAGAAACTAAAAGCTGGTTCTTTGAAAAGATAAACAAAATTGATAAACCCTTAGCCAGAGTATCAAGAAAAAAAGAGGGAGCAGGGCTTCCCTGGTGGCACAGTGGTTGAGAGTCTGCCTGCCAATGCAGGGGACACGGGTTCGTGCCCCAGTCCGGGAAGATCTCACATGCCGCAGAGCAGAGTGCTCCGCAATGGGAGAGGCCATGGCAGGGAGAGGCCCGTGCACCGCCAAAAAAAGAAAAAAAAAAAGAGGGAGAAGGCCCAAATCAGTAACATTAGAAGCATAAAAGAAGTTACAACAAACACTGCAGAAATACAAAAGATCATAAGATACTACTATAAAAAACTATATGTCAATAAAATGGATCACCTAGAAGAAATGAACAAATTATTAGGAATGTACAATCTCCCAAGACTGAACCAGGAAGAAATAGAAAATATGAAGAGACCAATTATCAGTAATGAAATTGAATCAGTAATTTAGAAACTCCCAACCAACACAAGTTCAGGATCAGATGGCTTCACAGGTGAATTCTACCAAACATTTAGAGAAGAATTAACGCCTATTCTTCTCAAACTATTCCAAAAAACTGCAGAGGAAGGAACACTTCCAAACTCTTTCTATGAAGCCACCATCACCCTAATACCAAAACCAGACAAACATATCACACAAAAAAGAAAATTACAGGCCCATATCACTGATAAACATAGATGCAAAAATCCTCAACACAATACTATCAAACTGAATCCAACAATACATTAAAAGCATCATTCAACATAATCAAGTGGGATTTAACCCAGGGATGCAAGGATTTTTCAATATCCACAAAACAGTCAACGTGATACACCAAATTAACAAATCAAAGGATAAAAACCAGATGATCATCTCAATAGATGCAGGAAAAGCTTTTGGTAAAATTCAACATCTATTTATGATTAAAAAGACTCTCAACAAGTTGAGTATAGAGTGAATATACCTCAACATAATAAAGGCCAATTATGACAAAGATCACAGCTAAAATTATATTCAATGGTGAAAAGATTAAAACATTCCCTCTAAGATCAGAACAAGACAAGGATACACATTCTTGCCACTTTTATTCACATAGTACTAAAAACTCTAGCCACAGCAATCAGAAAAGAAAACAAAAATGAAAGGAATCCAAATTGGAAAGGATGAAATAAAGTGACAGTTTTATTTCTTCCATTATAAGTAAAACTGTCACTATTTGCAGAGGGCATGATACTATATAGAAAATACTAAAGTTGCCAAACACACATAAAAAAAAACTATTAGAACTAATAAGTGAATTCAGTAAAGTTTCAGGATACAAAATTAATATACAGAAATATACTGCATTTCTATACCCTTATAATGAACTATCAGAAAAAGAAATTAACATAACAATCCTATTTACAATTGCATCACAAAGAATAAAATACATATGAATAAATCTCACCAAGGCAGTAAAAGACTTACACTTGGAAAACTGTAAGATACTGTGAAACAAATTGAAACAAGACACAAACAAATAGAAAAATATACAGTGCTCATGGACTGGAAGAATTAACATTGTTAAAATGGCCATCATTCTCGAAGCAATCTACAGATTCAATGCAATCCCTATCAAAAAAACAATGGTATTTTTCACAGAACTAGAACAAATAATTCTAAAATTTGTATGGAAACAACAATGACTCCAAATAGCAAAAAAAAAAATTTAGAAAGAGGAACAAAGCTGGAGGCAACATGCTCCCTGATTTCAAACTATGCCACAAAACTGCAGTAGTCAAAACCATGGTACTGGTACAAAAACAGATAGATAGATCAATGGGACAGAATGGAAAGCCCAGAAATGAACCCACACATATATGGCCAATTAACCTATGATAAAGTGGGCAAGAATATACAATGGGGAAAAAATATCCTCTTCAATAAATGCTGTTAAGAAAACTGGACATCTATGTGCCAAAGAATCAAACTGGACCACTTTCTCACACTATATACAAATATTATTTCAAAATTAATTAGAGACTTAAATGTAAGACCTGAATCCATCAAAATCCTAGAAAAAAACATAAGCAGTACACTCTTTGACACTGGTCTTAACAATACTTTTTAGGATATGTTTCCTCAAGCAAAGGGAACAAAAGCAAAAATAAACAAATGATACTACACCAAAATAAAATTCTTTGCACAGTGAAGGAAACTATCAACAAAACAAAAAAGCCACCTACTAAATGAGAAAAGATATTCAAACAATATATCTGATATAGAGTTAATATCTAAAATATAGAAAGAACCCACACACCTCAACATCAAGAAAACAAATAACCCTATTAAAAATGGACAGAGGACATGAATAGACGTTTTTCCAAAGAAGACATGCAGTTGGCCAACAGACAGATAAAAAAATGCTCAATATCACTAGTCATCAGGGAAATGCAAATCAATAAAACCATGATAAGATATCACCACATAGCTGTCAGAAGGGCTATTATCAAAACGACAACAAATAGCAAGTGTTGGTGAGGATGTGGAGAAAAGGGAAGACTTGTGCACTGCTGGTGGGAAAGTAAATTATTACAGCCACTCTGGAAAACAGTATGGAGGTTCCTCAAAAAATTAGAAATAGAACTACTGTATTAACCAGCAATTCCACTCCTGGTTATTTATCTGAAGAAAATGAAAACACTAATTGGAAAAGGCATATGGACCCCTATGTTCATTGCAACGTTGTTTACAATAGGCATGATATGGAAGCAACCTAAGTGTCAGCTGATAGACGAATGGATAAAGATGTTATATATACATATATAAAATAGAATATGATTCAGCCATTAAAAAGAAGGAAATCTTGCCATTTGTGCCAACATGGATGGACTTAGAGGGTATTACGCTAAGTGAAATAAGTCAGACAGAGAGAGATAAATGTCATATAATTTCACTTATATGTAGAATTTAAATAACAAAACAAAACAGACAAACAGAACAGAACAGAAACAGACTCATAGATACGGGAACAAATAGGTGTTTGCCAGAGAGGGGGAGTAGTGGTGTGAGTGACATAGGTAAAGGAGATCAAGGGGTACAAATTTCCAGTTACTAAATAAATGAGTCACAGGAATGAAATGTACAGCATGAGGAGCACAGTCAATAATATTGTAATAACTTTGTATGGTGACAGATGGTAACTAGACATGGTGGTGATCACTTTGTTATGTATAGGAGTATCGAATCACTATGTTGTGTACCTAGAAGTAACATAGTGTTGTAGGTCAATTATACTTTAAATAAATAAATAAATAGGTAAATAAAATTTAAAATAAATAAATAAATAAAAGCATCCTAGCTCAAATTTCTCAACCAACTAGAGTCTTCTCACCTAGTTCCAACTTCAAGAGAGGAATTTTCCTATTTCTCAGTTGATATGCAAACGATAGTGATTATCATCCATTGAGCTTCAAAGAATGAGATAGGCCAATGATTCTCAAACTTTGGTCTATCTGGAGGACTTGATAAAATTGGATTGCTGGGCCCCACCGCCTGGAGTTTCTGCTCCAGATAGCCTGGGATGGGACTCAGGAATGTGCATTTCTAGCAAGTCCAGGTGAAGCTAATGGACTGGTCTCCCACATGTTGAGAAGCATAGGTCACCAGCTCTACGCTCTCCTGGTGTCTTCTATAAATCAACACAGTATGTGGGGGAAGGCAGTGAGAGAGTTTCATTGCCTTTTAGACCTGATTCTGAATCCTGCCTCTTTCCCTAGTTCCAAGTCATCTTGGACAAACTGCTTAATCTCACTGGGATTCAGTTTTCAAATTTTAAAAATAGCAACCATAATACCTCTCAAGTATTTTTGGTAATGAATAAAGAATATAGCATATATAAAATCCCTAGCACAGAATCTGATACCCGGTATACGATTCAGTAGTATTCCTTCTCTAGTTCTCCCCTTACTAAGGGACCTCATTCAGGTGAGAGTCTGCCTACACTCTCCTATAGGACCATAACCTATGCTAGTTCTTCCACTAAGGTGGGCAATGGAGCAGCACAGTGACCATAACATGTAAATAACAAAGGTTTATGTGTTATGTTCATATGTTAGATTGAATATAGATTATGCTAGTGTCCATTCTCTTGCTCAGCCCAAAGAAATGATATTTCCATATGGAAGTTACAAGAAAGAAAGTCATAAACCATGCTAATAGAAGTCTAAATTCTACTTTAATGATAGCTATATGTGCACAATTAATTACAGAATGCCAAAGAAGGATGGCTCTGTTTTACAGAGCAGGGACTGTGGTTGTTTCTTACTAAGTCCTATATGAGTCACACACAATGAAGTGTTGTCTGGGGCTGGAACTCAGCACTAAAGACGAGGATCATCAATGGCTTCAGCCCCAAAGGGAAAATGCTGGGAGAAACTGGGCAGAGTCATGAAATAAAAATGCTGTGACTTTTGGAAATTAAAGTGTCTTGGAAGCTGAATTTTATCAGGCTTCCTTTGGAGCTAGAAGAGAATGAGGGAAATATGTTGGCATTAAAAGTCAAACAGATACAAAGAAATGTACAAAACTTCCAAGTGATTGTGAGTGGGAAGAAAAAGTCTGAACTACCTCTCACCTTCTCATTTAGGATGAGATTTCTGGACCAAAGTCATTAAATAAAGGATATAATGCATAATTCATTGTGTTTTATAAAGACTAATGAGATAATTCATTAGGTACTCACCCAAATACCTTATGTATGGTAATCCCTCAATAAATGGTAACTATTGGTAGTTACTATTATCTTGAAAAGCATATTTGTATTACAGTTAATTATTTTATTCCATCCTCCTCCCCAACAACTAGATTGCACGCTCCACAAAGGCAGGGACCAGATCTATCTTTTCAATATCTTTCTTTGTGTCTTGTGCTACTACAGTGCCTGGTGCATAACAGAGGCATGATAGGTATTTGTTGACGGTAGAAAGGATGGAAAAAGGCTCAAGAGGAGATGGAAGATTTGGGTATGGGTTCTACCATGTAGAACACAAAGAGAAAAATTAGAACACAAAGAAGAAAAATTATGGGGAGCTAAGTACAGGAAATGGGACAGAAAACTTCCTTTGACTCCAGATGTTAAAGAGCATTTCCTTGGAGACTAAATCATTACTGTTGCTTGCCTTTGGCTTTCCCCTCATTACCCATCCTGCAATGGCAAGTTGGGACCTTGATCCCTCTAGTAACTGTCAGTGTGCTCACCCTGGGACTTCCTAATTGTCTGAATCACCTGAAGCTCCATCAAGGCCACCATTAACCTGTATGACATCTTTGTACAACTTTGAAAAACGTGCCTCTTCTTCCACATGGATGTAGCCTCAAGCTAGGAGCTCTGCTTGGTGAGTGGAGTGTGGATTGGGTTTTAGCCTTCTCCCACACCTTCTTCCTGCTATCCCTTCAATCAAGTACAAGGTATAATCTAATACAATAATACTTGGTAGACCAGGGCTCCGTTGAACTTCAGCTACAGCAACACACATTTACTGAGTGTGTATTTACAATGTGTAAGCACTGGGGCTACAGTGGTGGTTAAAGCATGGCTCCTGCCTTCATAGAGTTTGTTCTATTACTAAGGAAGTGGCAATAGGCAAAATGGTTGAGCAAAAAGAGAAGAAAAAATAAATAAATGTCTGTTGTTTATAAACCACTCAGTCTATGGCATTTTGTTATAGCAGTCTGAATGAATGAGACATACCTCACTTGAACACAGTGCCTGCCGGTCACCAGCTATGCTACTTTGAGCAAGTGGTTGTACCTTTCAAAGCCTCCATTCTCTCATCTGGAGAATGGGGATAATGACATTATCTCCCTCAGAGGCTTGTTGTAAACATGACATGAAATGAAAAGATATGCGATAGCCTAAATATTTGTATCTCTCCCCCATTTTATATGTTGAAATCCAATGCCCATTGTGATGGTATCAGGAGATAAGGCATTTGAATTGTGTTTAGATTGTGAGGGTGGAGTCCTCATGAATGAGATTAGTGCATTTATAAAAGAGACCCCTTCCACCACATGAGGACACAAAGAAGTCAGCACTCTGCAACCTTGAAGAGGGCCTTCCGCAGGCACAGTTGGAGGAAGTAACTGAGAGGACATGACCACAAATTGACCCACAGCTGGATCCCAGCAATCAGAGGCTCCCTCCCAAAACTACAAAAAGCAGAGCCACTCTGTATTTAAACTCCAAACAGCGCTCCATGCCAAACTCTCAGAAATTCTAGGCCTTTCCTTTCCCCTCACCCCTGACCCCCACTAAATCTGAGATGAACTGACTGCAGAGACTTCTCGCTCAGAGTACATTGTTTGAAAGTTGTGTCATAAACGTATCGATCCTGCCTGGTGCTCCCAAACAGAATCTTGATGTTGAAGCACTCCTTTAATCAAAAGTAAATTATGTACGGGCCATATAGGTCAGTTCAGCCAGCCTCACAAAAAAGGCAATCCATCATTTATTCGTAAATGTCAGTGAAATCTGGGGATCAATATGTGCGCCAATGTGGGTTTTGTTTATTATTTTTCTGTAAATATCAATGCTGAGAAATATTTCGAGGGAGCACAGGAGCACCATGGGAAATCAGAACCTGACCTAAGGTAGGCAATGGACTCTTTCTGAGTGGATTTGGTCTGCCTTCTTGGAACTCCTTTGCAGGTGAGACCTGGACCCATGGGAAATACAAAGGAGAGAAAGAAAGAAGAGGAACATTCTTACAGGTTTTGAAAAAGTTACAGAATTATCTCTCCTACAATGAGGTGGAAATGGCTTCTCCTGATACACTCTGAGGAGTGAGTTTGGGCATAGAAAATAAAAGTGACTCCAAAAGATCTGGTTTATCCACAGAATCCCTGGAGTCAGAAGGCAAGGGAATCTACAGTCCAGTCCTATCCTATTCCTTTTCTTGGCTCATCCTGATTAAAGTACCATATTTGTGATGTCAGAGCCCTGGCAGTAGAAGCAGCAGCAAGCCACTGTTTGAGAGGAAGGACCTTGTTTCAAACTTCCTATTGTTTTCTTTCCATTCCTTTTAGAGGCAATATAAAGGTTTTTGAGTCAGTAAAAACATGGTCACAGTGACACTTAGGAAAGACATTTTAGTAAAGAATGTAAAAACATTTTAGTAAAGCATATTGGAAAATGTGAAAGACTGAAGGCAGAGAGGCCAATTGTGAAGCCCAGGCCAGATGGGTAGACCTCCCTTTGCAGTGGAAAGATCAGAAGATTTCAAATCAGACACCAGGGCTTTAAGTTGAATCCTTGCTCTATTAATTACTAGATGTAAAAACTTGGGCAAATTACATTACTTTTCTGAGCCTCAGTGTCCTGTTGTAAAATGAGGTTAATAAGAGCAGCTGTATTAGTCAGTCTAGGTTATACTGCAATAACAAACAACCCCTTGAATCTCTTAGAAAGGTTTCTATTCCTCTCATGCTTCATGACCATCCTGGGGGTGCCCTGTGAATCTGTGCATGCTCTTCCTCTCAAATTGGGCATGTTTTACTTCAAGGGGTTCAGGAAAGTACAATCTTACACTGTATTCAGAAGGAGAAGAATTGGATACACTTGGCAAACAACACCCATAGCTATCACACTGAACTCATAAGGCTTGGGGGCAAATTAGAGGTAACGGAGTGTCTCATACATTACAGAAAGTCAGTAAACCATGGCTGCCTACACTGAGCCAGTCCTTTGATGTCAGAGTCTGAAGGCTGGGTTTAATCTGAGACACAAAATAGTGACTTTATAGGTGTGAAGAAGGAGAATGACTAGATTGTGGGCTGTTGAGATTAATTTAGTCCAAGTATGGTGAGGCTAGAGACTTTAAGACCCTCCTGGAAATTATGCTAAAGGCTTAGACATGTAACAAGGACAGTAAGTACCTACTGGCATATTTGGGATCGACAGTCCTGCTGGATGTGATGCAGAGACCTCTGGAAAGGGATGCCATGAACATACTATCTTCATGGGAAAATCAGTTTAAGCTGTGGAAATCATACAGTTAGCACCCAGTGTCCTTGAGAACATTTACACTGGTTTCTTCCGGTAAAGTTTCTTCCTGGTCTTTGCATCTCCACTGGGAGTCTTGCAATTGTGTCATCATGGATTAGGTAATAAGAGACCTAAGATTGGGCCTATTACTCAAACTGTCTCTGTGACCTTGATAAAGTACCTCTGTTCCTTCTCTAGGCTTCAGTAGACTCATTTGTAATACAGGAAAGTTAAAATCCATCATCTCTAAGGTCTCTTTCAACATCAGGTTTACAGTTTTTTGATTAGTGTTGGCAATGAGCACAAGATGACTCTCCTTGTGTGCAAGTGAACTCTAATAAAAGGGAGTCTAAGAATATCTGATTTGGTTTGAGCGTGTGTGCTTCATAGAGTCTATTTTCTCCATCCTATGAAAGATTAGAAAAACAAAATGGTAAAATAAAATCAAGGTGTATATGATTTCTTGGAGTTATTTTAAAGTATTGGAAATAAAAGGGCAGAACCCAATTCATGCTTTCTTTGTTTTCAGGTTTGGGAAGATCCCTGAAAACCCTTCAGGAGGGTGCCCTCAACCTCTGTTAGCAGGGCTGAGAGAAATATGTGAGTTTGGCCAGATCCATGGTGTCCTAGTAGCACCCAAATTCTGTAATAAGGGCAGGGATATTGTCTTGCTCATTGCTGTATCCTCAGCGCTAGGAATAGTGGATAACACAAAGGAGATGGTCAACAAATATCCATGGAACCAATATATGAATTGTAGAGGAAAAACTAATCATGTCCCAGGTCCTCCCATTCATGGCCTCTTTCCAATCCCTTTTTTTTTAGGCCAAAATTCTTTCTCTTATGCATGCCTCCTGTGGGCCCCTCTCCATCCTTCAACCCATACCTACTAAATAAGCATTTAATCCATGCTTAATCCTAGTACATATCCTTAATGAGACATATGCTAACCTGCTTTTCTCCACCGAGTGTAAAAACTTGCAAACTGACTTATGCTGAGACTTCCTTTGCAGAGAAATAGAAGGTTTGACCTCTTCACTATGTATATCTGGGGAACCAGAGGAGCATCTTTCCCTGCTCTTTTCTCTCGACAGAAAAAATCTATTAACGGATAAAAAAGAACAGTACATATTCTTGCCTCAGATGAGTAATTAAAGGAAACAATGAAGTGTTTTCAGAGACTATTTAACTTTAAGGGAGATTTTGGAGCCAGACAAGATGATGAAGTCCAGTACTGCCCATGCTAGTTGTGAGAACTTGGCAAGTAACTTATGTTTTCTAAGCTTCTGTTCTCTCATTCCTAACATGGATGAAAATAATAGTAACACCTCTTGAAACAATCTGTAAAAGAAAGCCCATAGTGAGTCTTCCTTCATTTATTTATTAAACAAGTATTTATCGAGTGCTTTCTATGTCCCAAACATTATTCAATACTCTGGGATATAGCAATTGGCAAGTAGACAAAAATCTCTGTTGTTTTCTTACTTACCTCCTAATGTTTAATAAATATTAGCTATTATTTTTATTGTTATTAATGTTAGGCTAACTATGAGTATTCCAGGACTTTTATCTAGATGAAGTCTTTTTTTCTCTAATTGTTGTCAGTCAGTCACCTGTATTTACTAACGAATCACAAGCACAGAGCCATGCTTTGGCATCTATAAGGAGGCTAAGGAAGGAGGGAGGACAGATTGAAGTCTTCGCCTCTGCCTTGAAGGAGTTCACATGCCTGTGTAAAGACTAATAAGGACAGACTAACAAGAACAAATCTCCTGGATTTATTTATTTATTTTTTGGCTGCACTGTGCAGCATGTGGGATCTTAGTTCCCTGACCAGGGATTGAACCATTGCCCCCTGCAGTGGAAGTATGGAGTCTTAACCACTGGACCACCAGAGAAGTTGAGGTCTCCTGGATTTAAGAAGCACACCTAAATTAACACACCACCCCTTCTTGCTTGTTTCTAATTACCTTGCAGTAATAATAAGAACTTGAGTGGATTTTCATCCTTGTCCATTGTAATCTGTCAAGAAAAGCCACTGAACCATTCTAAGAGTTCCTGGAGGAGAAGAATCAGTGGCTGTATGTGAACATCTTGGGAAGAGCATACTTTAATAAATAAATGGATGCATGTTTCTTAAACTGACAAGAGTCCTTGTCAAATTCCTTGACAAGGGAACAAGTAGACGCATCTCAACGGTATGTATCGGATACATAACCTATCCATGTAACTACGTGACTTCAGACAGTTTGGACCTCCGAAGGGGATATCAACAAACTCTTTAATCAAAGCCTTTATTTGATAGGTAACAAAAAAGATGCAGAGAGGGCAGGTGACTTTAGCCAAGACCGTGCAGCTGGTGTATGGACCGCCTGGACTACAGCCTCAACTCAGTGTTTCTGTAGCCTCTTGATATCCTCTTTTGTCTGAGTGAAAACTCCTAGAGCTCAATGGTCTTTTTACTAAATGGTTTGTTCTGGACTCAGGCTAGCAGCATGACCTGAGGAAATCTGAGAAGGAGCTTTCCGATGCAGAGGGTGCTGACTGTGGGGTTAGACACATTTCCAGTTGAGGATGAAGAAAGGGGCTTTGCAGGTACTGCCTCAAACCACTCACTTTCTTAAGGAGTTCAGAAAACAGCTGCTGGCTTTTCCTCCCAGACCCCTCAGAATAGTTCAACGTTTTTTTTCTGGACAGATCGTAACGAACAGGGATGAAAATCCACTCATGTTTTTATTACTGAGAGGTAGCTGGGAACAAGCAAGAAAGGATGGTGTATTTAATTTATGCATTTTCTTAATTCGAGTCCTTTTAATCCTTGCAAAGGGCTTCTGTCATCATGGAGGAGACAGTACTCCAAACTCCTCCAGTGTTGACTAAATCCCTCTCTCACGATTTTTGTTTCTGAAAAGATCCAGATTCACTTGTGAGGAGACATTTTAAAAGGAGGTGCCACCTAGTGGCCTCTTTGATGATCAGCAGCCGACAGCAAAAAAGGCCAGTAGTTAAGGATAGCAGCTGCAGCCATTTATCTCAACTCTGACTAAATGCCCGGAAGAATCAGTACGTTTATGTTGGGAGCAACCTCCAGAGATTTCCTATCAAGACATCTGCCTCCCGTCAGCACGAATAATATGTCTTACACTTATAATGTTGTATAAAACACTTTTACAAATATTATCACATTTAATTCTCACATCAGCCCTGTGAATTCTGATATAATCATTATCTCTGTTTTAAAGATGAGGAGATGATCAGTCTTAATACAGGTTTCTTCAACAAAAGCACTCGACAAGCGAGAAATTAATTAGGAGCTTGAACCCAGGCTCTCCACACATAATTTACCACTTGAAATCACCCATCTACCAACCCCAGGAAAATCTAAGGAGACTTAAAGACTTAAAAGAGACATGCCCGGGCTTCCCTGGCAGCGCAGTGGTTGAGAGTCTGCCTGCCGTTGCAGGGGACACGGGTTCGTGCCCCAGGCCGGGAAGATCCCACATGCCGCGGAGCGGCTGGGCCCGTGAGCCGTGGCCGCTGAGCCTGCGCGTACGGAGCCCGTGCTCCGCAACGGGAGAGGCCACAACAGTGAGAGGCCCGCGTACCGCAAAAAAACCCCAAAAAACAAAAGAGACATGTCCGTGCCCGATCTTACACTCCAACCCTTGCACAAGGATTGGATCAGTGTTTGGAACCAATTTTTCATTAATGTTTTTGAGTTAGGAGGGGGTTTCTACCACCTGCAAATTCATCTCCAAATATTCCTTCAACAAATGAGCAAATCAAACTGTTTTGGCCGGCAGGAACGAGGCAGAATTGACATGGACTGGTGTTGGCAGGGAAGGGCTGCCGTGTCCATGTGGCAGTGGCCGATGGGGCCATCCCAAAATACAGAAGAGGCTGCTGGCCACGTCAGAAGAGTCTTGTAAGAGGAAATTAAGCCGGATATCACCCTGCTATGGAATCACTGGGCACATCTCAGGTCCCAGGTTTAAGTATTCAGTAGTCTTCAGGAGGAAAGTGAATTCATGAATAGGGTCATCTGATAGTAGGATGAAAAAAAAGTGTTTGAAAAGTAAAAAAAAAAAAAAAGTGTTCTACCCCCATCTGCTTGCCCAGCCCCTCGTAGGTAAGGAAATATGTCTAGTCTTGTCTACCATTCCCTGCTGTCACCCTAGCCCAATCCTACTTTCATCACACCCTACAGGGTCTTCTGGTACTTGGATATTCAAGGACAGCAGCCCTCAGCAGCCTGTGCAATCACAGGACATTCTCTGAAAGAGAAGCAGTCTTGGGCAGTTTGGTTGTCTGAGAGAGGAGGCATTGTTAACGGAGGTCTTGACTTGTGGGCTGAAATAGTGAACTAGGGATGTGATTGCTTTTTCTGGCTGTTACTTGTTAGAGAAAAAATATACTTATAAGGGAAAAATATTATCTCTGTTCCTAAGGGATAGGGCCAGACAGGAAGTTTTCTGAGATTCAAGCCAGATAAGAGTGCAAACCTTGTGGCACCAACAGGGCTCCTCTTCTGAGCACCCTGCAGTGGGTACCCATGGGCTTCTCACATGAAAGTTGGGAAGAGACCTTCCCTCTGCTCAAGGAAGAGGCTGCCACTTGTGTCAGTTGAGTCCTTCAGAGGAAATTAAGCTGGATATAACCCCTGAAGAGTCTGTTTTGTTTTTGGTATCATCCCCTAGCAAAAACAAAGAAATCCAAGCCAGAGGTAGAACTAAACTAGATGTATTGTGTTCGTTAGTGCTGGGGTTATAAGGTAAACTGGCTGTAACATGCAGCATACCCTCAACCCCATTTTCCTATGTCTCAGCCTGCTTCTAACCCCATCAGGGCAGGCAGAGAGCCCATTCACTAACCCAGAGCCTATGTGTCAAGGCTCACACATACATTTAGCCTTTTCCTCCTTTGGGAATTTCAGTCAATTCCCTGACTGTCCCAGTCACTTACCTTGCTTCTCAAAATTCAGGAAGTCTGGTATAAGTCCCCGCTGTCTAGGCAAACAGAATGAAGCAGGAGATGTTAAGGGTTAATAAAAGATCTAAAAGTTTCTCATCTCTTTCTTTGAATTGGTCTTGCTCCTCCTTAGTCTTGGATACCCCAGAGTGATTATAGAGCCCCTTCCTCTGCTGAATAATCTGTCATTGTAATTAGGGGAGAGGGGTTCGGGGTCGTTTTACAAAGATGTTGGTGGATAGACTAGACTCTCAGATTTTGAGATGCTTCAGAGCCCGGCTCAGCTCATGTGTCCAGTGCCTTGCTAATAACAGTAATAGCAAGGGCACCTCCAAGAGCATTGACAATAATAATAATGTCACACACTCATTCAATCCAAGATGTTTTAAAAGTTTAAAGAATTTATTATGTGTCAGGCATCTTCCTAGGTACTTAGAATTCATCAGGCAACAAAACAGTAAACATTCCTGTGCTCATGACACTTTCATTATAGTTCACAAAGGTTTTTTGCCCGTTTGCCTTATTGAAGCTTTGCAAGAACGTCTAAGAGTATTGACATCTGAACTCCCTGTTTCTACAGATGAAAGACTTTTTTTTTCCTGCTCCTTGTATCCTTGAGCAGTTCTCCTCATGCCCAGGTCAAAATTCTGGCTAACCTTAGTCCATAATGTCTTTCTTGATTTTCTCTGTTAATATTTATGTCAACACATCAATTTTAGTTCCACTGTAACAGTTTGGTGTTTTTGGAAGAACAAAAGATCCAGAAGAAACTTAAGCTCAAATCCATTCTCCACCACTCACTAGCTGAGTAGCCTTAGTTAAGTCTCTTTATTCCAGTTTCATCATAAATAAAATTGATTCCGGCAGTGGAAAGCTGGAGGAAGGACCTCGGCTCTTGTCTTCTTTGAAGAAAGAATTCAGCAAAAGAAACCAAGATTATGAAAAAGATAAAAGCATTTATTAGAAGCAAAGTACATGTGGAAGAAGCAAAGTACATGTGGACAAAACAAAATAAATGTGGAAGAGCACACAGGTGAGGTCGGAGTGAGTTGCCCACAATAGGGGCAGCTTCGCTTGCTTATACAGGGGCAGTTAGTTTTCCAGTGTTTTGTTTTTGTTTTTTTTTTTTCTGGTTAATCATCTCCATATTTGGTCCTTGTATGGGCACACCTCTCAGCCAAGATGGATTCCACCTGCCATCTTCTCCCTCCTTTTGTCCTTCCCCTAGACTGAGGGCCTTCTCTGTGCATGTGTTGGGTTGGGAAATCCACAAGAATGCACCCAATCAGGGCCCAGTGCTCCCACTGGTATCCATCTAGAAGCATCAGCAGGAGACAAGCTGCAGCTGCTCAGCCTGGGGCCTATATATCTCCTACCTCAAAGTGGTACAATGAGAATATAATAAGACGTCTATGACACCACACTTAGGGAAGTACTAAGTTGATGGTATTGTGCTTCCTGCAAATGTGGCATAGAGAGCTTGGCAGCAAAATTGATCCAGTGGAATTCTATCTGGAAAATGAACTTATGAGGATAATAAATTCTAAGCTCAGCTATTGAGATAAATATACATATATATATATATGTGTGTGTGTGTGTGTGTGTGTGTGTGTGTGTGTATATATATTTTTTTTTCTGTGAATGGAAACAAGATGAGAATAGAAGCCAATTCTCTAGTGGACAATTGAAGGGACCATTTGATAAGTGGGGACATCAGTTTAGTCTTAGTAGAGAAAGAGAAATTTCAGTGTCAAGGTGATATCAGAACTTCTTTAGCCACTTTGAGAAACCCAGGTCTGGGAGAGGAATTGAGTGGTCCTATAATTCATCCCTCTGCCCCAGGGCAGGACGGCCATGTGGACATTGAATGGCTTCTGGGTAGTTGCCAGTGACAACTCACATTATGTTAGACTGTTAAGAGCAGAAGACAAAGAAGACACTAGAAACTTGGATTTGACTTCTTTATTTCTTCAATCAATGCCCTAGAATAGATGAAGAACAGGTACAGCAAGTAGCAGGCAACCTGCTCTTGGGAGGCTATACCTACCCAGACCCTGGGATTCCCTCACTGCAAAATCAACCTAAGCCTTGGGTCCCTTCTCAAGGAAGCCTGATACACAAAAGAAGCCTCTGCCTTCTAACAAAGCTGCCCCTGTCAGGATGGGAGGCTGGAGTACAGTCACCTCTTCCACAGAGAAGAGAAAAATGATATGAGAACAGCTTGGATGGGAATAATATTTCAGGCATGGCTAGCTGTTAAAAAACGAGCTAATTCAGAAGAGGCACATTTAAATAAATATAATGCAAAGGCATAATGGCACGAGATAATAGTTCTGAATGGGGAATTCTAATGACTTCAAGTGCATTTCACAGGGCAATTAATACACATAGCAATGCTGCAGCGTTCAGCAAAAGGGGAGGGAAAAACAGTGTCGGGAGCAAAAGAAGGGGAGATGGTGGCAACTGATAAAATAGGATTTGATTTTCTTTGCAGAAGGAGTGATTCTTACAAATATAATAAAAGAAAAAAATAAGTGTGTCAGGTTTTATAATTCAGCTTGTAAAATTTAGAGTGATTAGTTTTTGAAGAGGGCAATTAGTCCTCTTTTTCATATTCATATGGAGATTTTCTGGTTACTCCCTTCCCCCACCACAAACTAAAAATATATCCAATTCCCATCAAACTGAAGCCTCATCCCCTTCAATTCAGGAAGGGAGTTCTCTCTGCTAATTGGTACATGCAAATGCTCAGGATTCTCTTTAAGAAGCTATACATCTTTATTGATTCCACTGTAAGCTAACAGAGGAGGTGTATGATTCTTTAGGGGCTGAGGAAGACTTCTGATGACAGCAAAGAGGGAGATTACACAGGGCAAGAGCCTGGCCCCCTGAGACAGACAGAGGACATCTTATTTGCCTGTGTCTTCTTTTTCGTTATTGCTCGGGTGTGTGTGTGTGTGTGTGTGTGTGTGTGTGTGTGTGTAGGGAGAGAAAGAAAGAAAAGAAAGGAAGAGAAAGAAAGAAAGAAAGAAAAAAGAAAAGAAAGGGAGAGAGAGAGAGAGGAAAGAAGGAAAGGAAGGAGGAAATGAGGGAGGGAAGGAGAGAAAGATTGAAAGAGGGAGAGAGAAAGAAAAGTTCTAAGGCGATGAGAATTCCTCATTGTCCGGTTTGGTGGAGGCCTGGAGGATAATTTTAAGGCAGCTAGCAAGCATAGGGATTTCCCCACCCCTTTTTGTTTATATTTTTTTCAAGTATTTCCTAGAGCAAACAAAACTAGAAACCAATGAACAAAGTCCAAAACCCACACACAGTCAAAACCTACCTCAGCACAAAAGGGAGAGACCCTTATGGCCCATCTGGTTTGCTTCCATCTCCTCAGTACACTAATTTCTGTTGTGTTTTTGTATATGTGTGTGCTTTTTTTTCCAAAACTCAGTCATTTTCCTAATGTTTTGTGCTAAGAATCTCTTTGGTCAGCTTCCAAATCTCTTGTTGTAGCATTCTTCTCACACCCTGATCCAGTTAAGGGTTTTGGTCCCTCCTGATGTTGCCTCCACACTCTTTAAGCCAGTTTTTCTCCCTCTCAAATGCTTTGTTTTTTAACTCCTCCTCCCCCCACCATCACTACCACACACACAAAAACTCACTTTGACTAGGAATAGATGAAGATAAGTGGCCATTTTGGCTCCTTCCACATGTGAAAATATTTACAGATTTTGTCTGCATAAGATTTTGCTCAGGGCTGCTAAGCCTGAAAGAAGTTAATTATTCAAGGTCACAATGTTAATAAGAAGTAGAACTAGAGTCTGCATTCAGGTCTGTCTGCCTCCAAATTCCACACTCCTTCCAACATACCTTGGCTTCCCAGCTTGTAGGTCTTGAGTACTTTTAAAGGAGAAGTTCCTAATCTTTTTGTAAGAAGAAACTGCTTTTGATGTCTCCTGATAAGGGAGGAAAATTAGAGAAATAAACTGACTACAAGAAGACAATACTCGTTCTCCATTCCTGGTGTTCCTCTCCATCTGGAGTGATATCCATTAGCATAACACTCCTCAGCTCCCTTCTCCATCCTCTCTTTTTGGGATCTATATGCCTGTAGGGTGTGCATTACAGGGGCCTCCCCTATGGGGAAGGCCGGTCTCTTTTCTATGTCTCAGAAAAAAGTGTTCTTAATTCTGGGGTTCAATTTTAGGAAGCCTAAGTCACATTTTCTAACAATTCTATAGTAAATAATAAAGCTGATATTTTGGTCTCTACTTCCCTGTCTCTGCCGTTCACTTGGTTGAAAAATCAGGTGAAGAAAAAGGATTATCTATCTCAGCCCCTCAACTGTTGATACTGAGTGCCTCCTCTGACCCAGTCATGGTGCTAGACTTAACATTTGCTAACTTCATCTAGGGATATGGCACCTAGTGGCTATGAAAAAAAGGTGCTGATCTTATTCAATTGACTATGGATACTAAAAACACTCATCAGAATGACTCAGGAGTCTCAGCCTGGAATTTTCAAAAACTGGAATTGGGGTATAAGCAAATGGGTATGGGTAATTACATTTTGTGTAAATATGCATATATGTATTTTTCTAGGAAAGGTCTATAGCTCTAATCAGATACTCAGAGGGTCTCTGATCACCTAAAATTACGCTGTAGGTTGGAAAGTCAGTGACTGGTACCAACTTGGAAATAAAATCTTCAAGATCAGCTGATAGATTCTTGTCCTAAGCCACTATTACTGCTTTCCTGTAATTTCAGTGTCTCCAAATTCTGTTCTGATAATCACAACTAGAGACTGGGAAATTTACTTAAATTCAAGAAGAACAAATTCCTGTGGTCTGTAAATTATCATTGAGAGTTCTTTATATATTAAATTACAGAGTATAGGGAGGGTCAACACCCAAGCCTTGGAACCCTGTTCCATCCTCTCCTGTCTGGGTTTCCCTGTCCATTGCCTATGATCGTGATTTTCTCCACTTGACAAAAGTTCATAACTACCCTGAAGTGGAGAGTAATTTCCTGCTTTGGCCTTCCTCCTGCCTTTTTGGAGACACATTAAGCAACTCCCTGCAGGGAACTTGCATTCTCCAAAGATGGCCCCCATGTTGTCCTTGAGAGGAAACTAGACGTCATAGTACATGGCAGTTTAATTCATAAATAAATATTAAATGTGCCACCAGATGGTTCATTAGCCAGTTGTTATGGCAATCAGCATTTCAGCCAATTAAAAACCTTTCCCAAGATTTTTAAAAATTTGTTGATTGTGAAAACATGAAGCGCTTGAAGACCATGCGGATACAATTGAATGCAAGAGGCATCTCTGCTTTGGGACAGGAGGGAGCTGGCAGGGATAGGGAAGGGAGGAAAAGGCAAGGGCACATCTGTGTGATGCAGACACCAGAATGAAGATAAAGGACGTTGGGAGAGGAAGACATTTTCATTAATCTCTGCCCTGTATATAAATATCTCCTCCAGTGTAGTAAGAAACTAAAGGAGTTATTCATCATATGTTTTATTTTTGGTAGATTCCTCCCGATGGCAGTGGCTGTATCTTGATGACTTTTATGTCACTGCTTGGCACATAGTAGGTGGCAATTTATAGTAATGAAAAATAGTTTAACTATGATCATCATAATAAATTGCAATCAATAGCAAGAAATATAAAGTATTCTTGTTGTGTTAGAGAAATCAGGGACAAATCATGTCATGGGGCTTAGATGAGAGCCGGTGAAGGAGGCTGCTGCTGTGGTCCTGAGGATTCTGGCTAGGGCAGGGGTGCCTCATTGGTTCTGCTTCCATCTGTGGCGAGGATTGAGTGGTAAGGAATGAACCGGTGACCAAGAGTGTGGAGGACAGTAATGAGCCCCACACTGTACTTCTGCCACATGCTGTCTCGCCAGTTTCAGTGATCTGTGCATGCATGGATATACTGTCTCCCAACCTAAATCTAATCCTTTCTAGGACTGGTATTCAAGAGTCCTACTCAAGTGGGCTGGGGGTGAGGCTGGCCTGGCTGGGCACTAGCCAAACGGCAGACCTCAGAGGTTGGATTTGGAATAGGAAAATCTAAGCTAACAAACTTCTGCCTAAGATGCTAGGAGATGAGGAAGACCAGAGGCATGAGTGAAGACAAATTTTACAGTGAAAGACTTAAATGCAACCGGGATGGTATAAAGGAACTCAGATGGCTGCAGAGACAAGCATTCTAAGTTAATGAGAACAGACAGACATAGACAAGGAGCTAGGGCCCATATTCCACTGATCTTTGTATCCCCATCACCTTATACACTGTCTGTCACATAGTAGGTCCTCAGCAAAAGTTGATTAAACCAACAGCCATACTTTTCATCACCTCAGTGCGTGCTAAACCATGTCATGTACCAGTGACTGAGAGAATTAAAATACTGAAATCTATTTTGGGCTTCCTCATTCCCTTCCTGGAGAATCCTTTTTCAATGATAATACCCAGAATCAAGACTTTCCTTCATCCTTAGTCTCTGATCAAATGAATTTCCCAGGGAGGTGGACTCCCTCAACACCAGAATCAAATGCTTTTCAGGGACCCAGTCCAGGGGACAGTGGAGGGTCTGGGATTCCCACCTCACTGGCTGCCAAGAGATCTGGCTCTGCTCCCGGCTTTTCATGAAGCCCCCTCCCCCCACCCCGTATCTCTCCACAGAGCTATCTGGACCCCTCCACACAGAAATCTGATGCCTCTGAAATTGTACCGATACAGCAAAGGGAAAGGAAGTGCAAAAACTAACTTCCCCAGACAATCAGAGCAGATGATTTTAATGAGGGCTTGGAAATGGGAAACAAACGACACCAAATTAGTCTCGCTCCCATTTGTCAACTGTGTTGGTGAAAGCACTAAGCCTCTGTCTGAGTCAGCAGTGGTGGAGCTGAAGGCTCCTTCTGGTTTCAGGAAATTTCTCTCACAGGAGCCCCCCACATTCTTTTCCCAGAGCTGCTCTTCCCACTTGCTCAGGAGTCTGTTCAAATTGCTTCAAGGCAGCCAGGGCCCATCACTGCTAGCTCACAACTGCTTTAAATTTCCTCTGGGTAGAGGTACAGATCACCGAAGGAAAAGAGGGTCCCAGAGCCCATGAGCGACTCAGATAAAGGTAAAGGCCAGAACAAAGGTACGTACATTTCCCAAACTCTGTCCCTAGACCAGGGAACTTCTGGGTAGGCTGCACTTAAACATGACACAGTTTCTCTATTTCCCTCTCAATCATATATCACTTTTCTCCATCCTGTCTGATTTTATCTCCTGGCAACCCCTAGGTATTAAAAAATATGTCCGTGGGAGATCATTGGGTGGGCAGAAGTGGACTGTTGCTCCACAGTTAACAAAGCAGAATAATACCAATAAAAATGCTTCCGCGTGCAGCTGGATGGGAGAGGCTGAGCTCCTCTGAAACAGGCTAGGGTCAGAGTGGTGAACAGAAAGGACTATAATAGATTATTACATTAAGCAAAAAGAAATTGTTTCCGTGCTGGAAGGAAGGAAAGTCATTAACTCGGAGGGCCCAGTTATCAGGGAAAATGATATCACATCTGCAGTGTGTTTTGGATTGCAATTTAAGAGGAAAAATTGGAAAAGAATTTGATGTGGGGTGAAAGGTGTTGGATTGACAGCTCGGGGAAGTGGACTATGTTGTTGCTTTGCCTGCCTCTTGGTCTCTGTATATGTCTTGGTCTGTGAGTCTCACTCACCTGCTCTGACGTTCTCTCCTTCCTCTTCAAAGGAGACTATGTAGGGAAGAGACGGAGGTGAATTCCATCCCTTTCTATTTCTGAAAGCTTGGACGTTTCTAAAGCTTGGAGGTTTCTCAGTTTTCAAATCCATACCCGTATTCTAGTTTGGCTCTTAGTTTACAGGGAAATTCTAAGGCTTCCAGTCTGCCTTTGCTACTTTGGGTGTCACCATGTAAGAATTGCTTGGCTAGAACAGGAGTGGGGTTAACCCAGGAAACAAGGGAGTGTGCATAGCAGAAGTAAATAACTTGGGGTGAATCATTTGACCAATGTTTCACTGAAGGCTTACCATGTGTAGAATGCTGGATTTCATGCATGAAAGACATAAAGATGAACATGACCTAATGCTCCCTCAAGAAAGTTATCACTTAGATGTGCAGATAACACACACATTACAGGGTAATCTAGAAATATCAGGCAGTCCAAGGTCACAGTCACTGAAGAAACTATCTTCTTTTGCTGTCTTTCACTCAGCCCACTCCCAGTCCTTCCACATCCATTTAGGGAATGAGTCATCCATTAGGTGAATCAATTTGAGTTAGATATTTAGAGTATAGGAACCTACTACCCAGAGGTCTGCTAATATCACATTCCTGTAGCACAACTACCTTGTCTAGTTTGATAGATAAATTTATAATTGTGTAAAGTCTTCACAGACTTAGTACCACAAACTCAGTCCTCCCTAGCCCAGGATATTTCATTACTTGGTTCCTGAGAAGTGTAGTTTTTCTTTCTGGTTTTACCATGCTGCTTTAATTATATAGTAGGACAATCTGCTCTAAACTTAAAAATACATTTGATTAAATAAAGAAGTGGTACTGGGTGAATAGGAAACTCTGCTCCGTGAAGTCATGCAGGGACTGAAGCTGGCTGCTCAGCACTTCCATCCTCAGCATGGGGCTTCTATGTTCGGGTCCAAGGCAGCTACTCCAGATGTCACCACATCCCAACAGCAGGGCAGGAGAAAGCGAGAATGCAGGAGACATTGTTACATTATAAAATCATGGATCAGGTGCTATACACATCACTTCAACTTGCATTATACTGGCCAAAACTTAGTAACATGAGCATATCTAGCTGCAAGGGAGGCAGGAAAATGTAGGTTCTAGCAGGAAATTCATATGCCCAAGTAAAACTGGGATTCTATTACTGAAAAGAAGAAAAGGAAAAAGAATATGGGGATAAAATTAGTTCTCTCTTCCATGCTATTCTTTCCCATACTCCTGCCAACCAAAACCTTCTCTCTATTATCCTGGACACTGAGGAATCAGTTATATTCTTTTCTCGCTCTGGTTTTCCAGTCCCCTTAGTCCTTAATCAGGTAGGGTGTGCTCTGACTTAATTTGAGTCTTTGAATCTTAAAACTGTACTGGAACACTCAAAACCCTCTATAACCACTGTTCTTTCATCAACCACCTTTTCATTTGCTGAATTTATATTGGGACTTATGAAGTGTCCCATCTTGGACTGATACAAAAATAAACAGAGAAATATGGTTTCTGACTTGAAGGGTCTTCCATCCCTCAGTTACCCTTGCTCCTCGCTAACTTCTTTATTCTCACTTGGGTCTTATCTCACTCTTCCCTTGGTTCTTCTTGCTGGTCTATTGTTTTCCAAAACAAACACCTGGGATTTTTCTGGCATTGTCTTTGTACCCTGCTCTGTTTCACCCAGAAAAAACTCTTGATCACCACAAATGATCATTTAATGTACACATTCATCCAATTATTCATTTGCCACAATCTAAAGTCTGTGCCTCCTCTGTGTGGACTCTGTTCTAGGCACTGGGTCCACAGTGGCCACCCGCACAGTCTCTGCTATCACAGAGATCACTCTTGCCCATGAGACAGGCAGTAAACAAATTCAAGTGCACTTATAATTAAAAAGTGTACAAAGTGTCTTGAAAAAACAAGACTGTCATGAGAGAGAATAACGAGGAGGACATACTTAAGACTGGAGTTAGTCTGGGGACATGACATCAACTCTAGAACCTAAAGGAAGAGCAGCGCTATCCAGGCAGAGTAAGGAGAACAGCATTTCAGGCAGAACACCACATAGAGAAAGCCCCGAGATAGAAAAGAACTCAAGTATTTGAGGGACTGAAAGGAAGGCAATGTAACTGAGACTCGAATAGTATAGCCACAGGAGATGAAGATAGGGATTGGCAGGTTGGCCTGAGGTGATGGCAGAATACACAAGCTTTTTGAAATGGAAACCTGCTGAAAGATTTTAATAGGCCAAGTGACAAGTTCTGCCTTATGTTTTAAAGTTCACTCTGCTGTGGAGAGAATGGATTCTGAGGTGGCAAGAATGGAAGAAAAAGGAGACTAATTAGAAAAGTACCATCACATTTCTAAGGAATAAAGGTGGCCTGGACCAGGATGGATATGGTGATGGGGAGGATCACGGTGTCACACTAGACTAGGGCTGGGGTAAAATTCACCTCCGACCTGTTTTCATAAATAAAGGACTATTGGAACACAGATACTCCCATTCGCTTCCTTATCATCTATGGCTACTTTTGGTCTTTAATAGGAGAGATGAGTAGTTATGACAAAGACTGTATGGCCCACAAAACCTAACCTATTCACTTTCTGGGCCTTCATAGGCTCTGCTGAGTCCTGGTTTTTTGTTGTTGTTTTTTTTTAATATTTATCAGAGTATAGTTGATTTACAATATTGTGTTAATTTCTGCTGTACAGCAAAGTGAATCAGTTATACATATATCCAGTCTTTTTTTAGATTCTTTTCCTATATAAGCCATTACAGAGTATTGAGTAGAGTTTCCTGTGCTATACAGTAGGTCCTTATTTGTTATCTATTTTATATATAGTAGTGTGTATGTGAGTCCTATTTTAGACAATACCCTCAAAAGGTAGACAATGTACAGTGGAAGTCAGTCAACCTTCTTACTCAATAATTTTTCTAGCTTTCTAAAAATCTTCTCTTTATTATACGCTAGAAATATCTCCCTTTTGCCAGCTTGGGGACAAATAAGAAAGAGTTAAAAAGAACTTCCTATGAACTGAGGAAACCTGAATGAGTAGGAAGCAAACCCAGATAGCCACAGCCTTGCTGAATTTCTAGCGGTGTTAAAAGGAGATACTGACTACGGAAAGAAGCTATGCCCATTGGTATTTTTCCATTAGAAATACCTGGAGTAAACCCCATACCTTCAGATCTCCTGGTAGCTGCAATAGCTCGGGCCCTGCACAGTGAACTAGCAATCTACCAAATTGCTTCCTAACTCAACAAACATCACTCACAGCCCTATTATGGCTGGAAGGCTTTTAAATAAAACTGTCTATAAAGGTCACAAAATAAACCTATGGAGCAACCTCCTCACTACTTCCTTCTGTTCCCCACAAATTCCTCACCCTTTCCTACAGAGAAGGTTTGTGTTTCCAAGCAGGTGCCTCTTTAGAGCTCTCCTAGAGAATAGCTGAATGCAGCCATCTCTGTCTTCCCTCAGTGCAGCCGAACCTCAAGAAGCCACTTCTCACAAATGATGTGACATTGAAGTACTCATGATTTTAGCTCCTTCCTCAGAATGTATCCCTCTAGTCAAGGCACCGGGTATTTTTCACTCAGGCTGGAAGTCAGGACTAATTGTAAGCCTCTCCTGCAGGCTGTATCCTCTGTATTAAAAGTATATGTAGTTTATCCATCTTTCAGGCAAATAGCCATTGTGTTCCCACCCAAGGTAAGAATCCATTTTGTCCAGGAAAAATTACTTTAAATTGATTCGGAAGGAGATTGATGTGAGAAGAGAGACAGAATTCCTTAGCTATGAGAGAGATTAACAAATCAAATGAATGGACACAAACAGCATTGTTCTGGCCAAATGGAATGCTGGGGGCTCATGCCAGGGAGGGTGGTTAGCTGAGGGACTGACTGGTCTATATCCAGATCACTGAGTCCGTGGGAGTGTGGGCTCAATGTCTAAGGCATAAGTATCTCCCAAAGGATAGTGTTAAAATGTAGATTCTATACCAGTAGGTGGGGGTGGGCTCTGAGATTCTGAAATTCTAACAAGCTCTCAGGTGATGCCAGTGCCACTGGTCCTTGGGCCACACATTGAGTACCAAGGGCATAAGGATCTAACTTTAGGGTCCACATGTATGTGCATTCAAGATTTTAAGATTACATGGGTTATCTATATCTGTTTGGAGTCTAAATCATCCATCAGTGCTCATAGGGGATGATGATGTAGGGGATCTGAGAAACAGAGTGCAGACTCAGGAGAGGAGCTACAAAGAACTGGGCAAAATATAGCATGTTCCCTGGTGGATATGCTGGGATTATCTGCAAAAAACGTAACAAGGGATCTTGGCCCCAAATAACAAGGCATATGGGCAGGCTAGCAAGATTGGCCATACTAATGACCTGAGCCAGGGAAGCAGGAGCATTAGAGGGCTAACCCCAGTATGGTGTAAGGGCTAAGAGCATGGATTCAAGTATCAGGGAAACTGGACTGGAAATTTGGCTCCATCACTCTGAGACTCTGGGCAAACAGACTTGCCCCAAAATGGGAGCAGGGTACCTGGATTATTTATATCCTCAAACCCATTAAGGTCTGTCCCCTCAGAGATGTAAATTCCTAAGCACTTCTGGTTCCCTGCACACACAAGAAAAGGAGGTTCTGGCGCCTTAGGGTAGTCCTTTGATAAAGAACCAGGGGCTGGCTGCTGTGAGTAGAAGCACAGTCAAAATTGTTTGCACAAAGCTGATAAATGGCAAAGGAAGCCAAAGGGATATAAGAAGCACTTTGCATTATCCGCTAAATCATGAAAAGAACTTAGCATGGTTTCTCACAATCCTAAGTCATCATTAAAATCTCTCTTTATTATATACAGTGTATAAATAAATTTATCTGAAAAGACAAAGAAGGACAAGGGGGAGATGAGGGATCCATCCATGGCACACCAGGCAGTGAGACCAGGACAGATTTTGCAAATCCAACATGTCATTAGGGAACCTGGAATCCAGTTAATGAGCAACCTAAACGGCCGGAAATCCTTAAGACCCACCTATTGATGCTGATCAATAAGCAGCCTCATGAACGTTCCTTTCATTCCAGGGATTCAACACTGAAAGTGTGTTTCCGCATGTGAGTGGCCATACCCTATTGCTTGTGGCTTAGAGAGTGGATAACCTCTCTGGGCTCCATTTTCTCATCTTTACGGTGAGAGGTCCTCCAGCTCTAAAATGTGTGATTTAATATAGCACTAAGTATAAGACAAACACTCCACAAATTCTAAGCCACATTCTCCACAGTCACATATCCCCAGTGTTAGGTGTTTTCTTTCCTCATGAAAACAGTGTCACAGAGTATTTTCGTTTCCTGCATCTATACTTTGCAGATATATAATACTCACCCAGACTAGCTTCTTATCACTGCCTGTGTTGCATATTTCTCCTAACCATGGTTGATTAGTATGTGTATCTCTCTCTCTCTCTCTCTGCCTCTCTTATTTTCTGTGCATTAAAAAACAGCTGAAGTGCCTTCTCACTCTGATTTTGGAGATTATAGCTTTTAGGATGTATGGGTTAAGGGGTTAGATGGGAAGCAAAAAATGTACTCAGGCAAGATTTCTGATGCCACTAATTACTCATCAAGACATGGATAAGACCATTTTTGTAAGCCATGAATTGGCTCATGTAAAATTCCTTTGTTTTTGTTTTAGAAGAAAGAAAAAGGAAGAAAGAAGAAAGTCAAAGGATGAAAGAACAAGAGAAGCTCCCCGTAGAAAGACAGAATATTTTGCCAGCACATTTAAGAATCTAAATGATGCCAAGTGCCAAGCAGATTGAGGGGTTCTGCTTACTGCATAGTAAATAAAGTAGAAGGGAGGAGGAAGCACGAGTCAAACAATTCTTTCTGAGTGAGGGACCAGGCTTGAGAGAATTCAAACCCTGACTTTCCTGCCTCATCTGGTAATATAGCTAGGCACAAAAGGTTATCTAACCGAAATGGGGTGGAATAGACTAGAAGCAGACCTAGAACAGACATCTCCCCAACGCAAGGAGCAGGATAGACATTGTGAAGATAGATCCTGCTACAGCCAGGGAGATGGCTGTTGGTGGCCAGCGGGCATGATACCAGGCAGGAGGTGGGAGTCCAGACTATCAGATGGCACCAGTTAAGGGAGCAAGAAGGTTCTGACTATGTAATACAGAACGTAACAGTGGAGCATTCAGGGCAAGCATATTGTGATATGCAAGCAGATGTCTTCTTGTCATTAGGGAAGACAGATGGCGAGGGGTGAGAGTCAGAGGGTCTTGGTCACATTGCTGGAGCTAGCAGGAAGGTCTCAGTCACAGCGTGGATTTCAGAATCAGCATTCCTGTCCCAGGTGGCCGTAGAGAGTGGAAGGGGAATGAATAAGAGGGAGGGCAGCTGTTGAGGAGGTCAGTGGATATATTAGTTTCCTTGGACTGCCGTAACAAAGTACTATAAACTGAGTAGCTAAACCAATGGAAATTTATTATTTCACCATTCTTGAAGCTGGAAGTCTGAAATCTAGGTATCAGTGAGGTTGCTTCCTTCTGGAGTCTCTGAGGGAGAATCTGTTCCAACACTTCACTAGCTTCTGGTGGTTGCCTGTAGTTCTTGGAATTCCTTGGCTTGGAGCTGTATCACTCCAATCTCTGCCTCCATCATCACGTGGTGTTCTCTCTGTGTCTCTGTTTTCTCTTCTTATATAGACGTAAGTCATTGGATTAGGGTCCACCCTAATCCAGTATGACTTCTTTTAATTTAACTTACTACATCTATAAAGGCCCTATTTTCAAGACAAATCTGAGGTTCTGGGTAGAGATGAATTTGGGAATGGGGGGAGGGGAGGATGAAGAGAGACACTATTCAACCTAGTATAGTTATCAAAAATGATGCTCTGTGGAACATGTTACCAGACCAAGGGCACAAGTTTGTGCTCTGGTTTTGGGAACAAGGCCAAAGTCAAGTTATAACCATAAGATACAGCAAAACTATCATTCCAGAGCTGACGATGGAAGCCATGAAATGGTGACTCCAGTTCCATATTTTAAGAAGTAACCCCAATGGTCAGTTCATGTGTTTAGCCTGAGCCAGGGATGAGCTCCCACTGAAGGATACAATTTAAATTAGCACACCTCTCCTGCCTTTTCAAAATTCTGATCCAACCCAGGAAGGGTATCAATGTTTTCCCTTACCACCCATCCTTTCTTCATAAGGATCACTACTTTACTGAGCCATCTCTGCTAATCTGAGAATGCCAGATTGCTGCCGAATTTGAGAGTTGCTGCTTTCATGTAATCTCACCTTTTGTGTGTGAAGAAATTAGAGGACACCTCTGAGACCCTGAGAAAGTTCATACCTTTAGAGAGAAATAAATAAAGACTTTCAGAGTCTGTCAAGGAAAGAAATGTAAGACTTTTCTGATGAAGAGCTCTGACAAGGTTAATGGTGTCAACACTGCCAAATAAAGTCGAGAACGATCAGGAGAAAGGATAGATGTATTAGCCCTGAGTAGATATGTTGAGATGAGAAGTTGACTTGAGGTGCTGGGGAGAAGCAGATACAACCACTATGAGCAACGAGCTCAGAGAGACTGAACTCAGATTGTTCAGACAAATCCAAAAAGTCAACTGGTAAAGTCCATTTGCCCAGCTAGAGCCAGTAAAGTCAGGGGTCATAGGAGACACTCAAGAGTCCCTGAGAGGCAGGCCAACTCTCAGACAGGGATAAACAGAGCATCAGCAGGAAAGAGAGTGTCTGGGGGCTCATCCAGCTGAGACTCTTTTTTTTTGTCCACTCGATAGAATTTCTGTTTAACCCACGCATGCCTAAGTACTTATGACTGTTCAGCATCACGATTATAGATTCTCCTCTTGTGATTTAATTTTCCTCTAGCAATCTGGGTAGGCTAATATTAGAGGAAAAGAATGTAAACAGAAAGGCCAATGAGACAAAAAAGAAAAAAGACTTACTTTTTAAGATAGTATCACTAACCTGCGGCTGGATGACATTACATGTAAGAAAAAAGACTTTATTCTGCTATTATCAATTCACTCCCTTCCGTTTGGACTTATCCCTCTTTCTCATCGGTTTTAAACTTTCTCTGAAAGTTTTCAGCCCAGTTAGCAAGAGTCACAGTGGAATGATAAGACCTAGTACAGTTTATAAAACACATATATTTATGTTACTTTATGTTTGTTTCAACAGTCAGTAACAATCACTGTTAATCCATTTCACAGAGGGAAAAACAAGTTACAGCTAGAAATAAGTTGAGCCAGGAGTAGTATCTGGGACTCCTCATTCTAATTTCAGTGCTATTTTTACATATCACACCTCACCATAATGCAGGAGAAGAACCTGGAATGAGAACTTCTGTCTGCTTTAGAGGCAGGTGAACTGGCAGTGATTCCTCTTCACTCTGTCTCAAGGCAGAGTCCTGATACACCCCTGAAGTGGAGACTGACACAGCCCTGAAGTGGGGATTGATGGCAAAGTTTTGGGGACCAGGAGGGCTTGAACTCCAACTCTGCTTCCAGAGGCACCAGGACAACAAAAGTCAGGAATTGTTCCCCTGCCTTCATCACTTAATTAGCTTAGTTTAACACTCCGTTTGCTATTGTCTCCAAGACACTTAAATTGTGTAGCTTTCTTGGCTTTTCATTCCATGAAAGGCTCTTTCATACCAGCTCCTTCAGTCCCTGGGGAGCTGGATAGGAAGGGAAGAAAGAGATGTAATGGGGATTCTATGAACATGTCTCTGCATCGTCTTCCCCTGTGATCACCAGTTTCTACTGCTTTCTCCCCTGGTGAGGTGCCTGGGTAGCTACCTGAACGAAACATATGAAATGTTTTTTAGTCCCATCATTACTCACCAAGGTATAGAAACCACAACTCTGGCACCTTACTGCCTCACTCATTTAAAATGCCTTTTGCTACATATATTTTTATTTAAGTGAAAGAAAAAAGAAAAGGAAAGAGAGAGAGAACAAACTCAGCAGGTGAAGAAACAAAAGAGAGTCCCTTGGGTTAGGGAGCGACATTGCCAATCCATCAGCGACTCTCAGACACTGACAAAGTACAGACACCAGGCAGCGCGTCAAATCCAGTTGTGGAGGAACAAACAGGAGCCGAAGCTGTAAAAAACTTTCTCCCCATTTCAGAGAAGCACAATTCTCTTCTCAAAGGTGTTGAGAACTGGCTTCGGCTGCCTCCCAAGCTTTAGGAAGAAAAGCATGAAATGGCTGTCAGAGATAAAATGCCCATACAATTTTGTTAAACTGGAAAGGCAGGAACTGCATCTTTTTCGCTTTTTCTCCAAAGTGTTGGACACAAAAATCCATCAGGGATGGGCCTTTGTGCAGGATAGCATGGGAATGAATTTGATCCAGTCTACCCACAGATTCTGCTGACTTCCTAAACTATGGGTAAAGAAAGGGAGGTCAGACCCAGGGGTCTCCCTTCAAGCTTATGTGGAACCAGGGATGACAATGACCCCAGCTCTTTGGTGGGTGGAAGTCTCCCCCAACTGCCACCAGGCTGGCTTGTTCTCACTGCTTTTCTGACTACCCCTCCTGTCTGCACTTCTCCCTCACTCACTCTGGCTGCATGGGAAACACAAGAGCACTCAGTGGTACTCTAAGTCCTTACTTCAAATACCAATCATGATTCTTCTCAACAATGCTGGACACTTGGGCCATCTTCTGATGCAGATGGGGACATAGGAGAAAGGCGGCTGAGAGGAAGGAAGAGAATTGACACCTAGTTAGGGTGGAGACCTTCCTCCCCAACCCACTCGCTTTTTGTTTAATTTCAACTGCCATGAGGGAGAAAATAGACTTCACTCCTTCAGTTATACCTTTCCCTCCTCACCAGTATATTGTCTCTCTCTCTCTCCACATCTTCCTCCCTCAGCTCTCATACTCCAGGAGCGACACTTGCATTAACATCTGCTGACAGTGGACTCTATTTTGGTACAAAAAAAGGTCTTTTCAAAAGTGGATATGCAACAACTTAGCAAGGGTTCAAAGTTAAGGACATTGAAGGAACTGATGGCTTTCTTTTTTAAGGATCTGAGAATGTCAGTGCCTCTCATTTTGTCCTTAATTCTGGGAGAGAGAGGGAAGAATGTAAAAAGAGTCATCTCCTTTCAATGGGCCAACAGTAATAACCAGTCTGTCTAAAATTCATGAATAAGAGACTGTATATAATCTCTGTGTTATGAATTATGCACAGACTGTGGACGGAAAAGAGACAGGCAACTTCCCACTTGACTCCTCTCTGCCAATTTCACCTTAACTTCCGAGATCCCGGGGTGGCAGCATCCATCATATCTACTTCAAACTATTAAAAAAAAGAGTTGATCCAGGAAAAGAGGACTGCTAAGATCAAACATCCTTGACTTTGGTGAACTCATATAATTCTTAAAATTTCTTTTCCTTGATACAAATTTCAAATCACCTAAACTAATTTCCACTTCAAAACTCCTGACTGAGACTTCAAATTACAAATCCCAGTTGTTAACCAAGGGGGAAAAAATATGAAAAATGGGGAAAGTGACAGTTAAGAACAAGTGGGCAGAGAAAGAGAGAGAAATGAAAATATCTTATATGATGACAAATATCTCTGATAAACATCTGGATTTGGAGTACAATTCAGCTGCTACCTCAAAAATTGTGTTACTAAATACTTTGAATAAACATGAGCAGCTCTATCTCAGACATACACCACTTCTCTGTGAGCTGTGTCTTCCACAAGATGCTGTAGTCTGAGCCCCTCTCCCATTTCACATCTGATATTAAGCTGAGTATCTCCACAGCAACTGGAATAGTTCTGCATCTGCCCCATCTTGAACAAGCCTGTTGAGTCCAAGACTAAGTAGCTGGTTCAGACTAGTCACTGACACCAGCACTCTGAACACAATTTATTGATGTTCTCAGGATTCTCAGGAAAGAAGGACTTCAGGTTATCATCTATGGGATTGAGTTCGTTATACTATTTCCAGCCGATATAATTTTTTTCCTCAATTGCTTTTCTCTGCAGCCAACGTCAGAGTGGGGATAGAAACAGTGCCTGTTATTTTATCATAACCTTTCTCCAATGTGATTGTATTTGGGGGTGGGGCCCGAGGGAGGTGATTAGGTCATGAAGATGGAGCCCTCATGAATGGGATTAATTCCCCTAATAAAGAGACCCCAGAGAGCTCATTTACCCCTTCTGCCATGTGAGGACACAGTAAGAAGACAGCCGTCTATGAACTAGGAAGCAGGCTCTCACCAGACACTGAATATGCTGGTGCCATGATCTTGGACTTCCCAGCCTCCTGAGTTGTGAGAAATAAATTTCTGTCAGTTATAAGCCATCCAGTTTATGGTATTTTCTTATAGCAACCCAAACAGATTAAGACAGGGAAGATTAATATGTGCCAAATACTATATAAATAATTCAACTGATCAGTGAAACAGGAATGGTTGTAAAAATGGAAACTGAATTTCTGGGAATCACATGATTTGCCCTGATCCCATAGCTAAAAAGTCTCAGTGTTTGGAATATGAACTAGTCTTGTGTCAGTGTCCACGTGCTTTCCAAAATGCTGTGACCTCTGCCCCGGGAGAGCTCTCAGCCGTGTTTGGAAACCTATGCCAGTGTGTGTCTTACCATCTAAAACCAAAAAGTGCTTCCTTGTATCTTGCCTAAATCCTTGCTGTTACAGTGTGAGTACCTCCCATTTCTTATTCTCCTCTGATTTCTCTCCAATACATCTTTACAAATTAAGTGACATCTCAACCTTTTGGGGAAATATCATCTAATCCCTTTGGGACTATTGCTTCTATCATCTCAACATTAGAGGCATTGATTAGGTTTGCATTAGGGTTAGAACACTGATGTGTAATGGTAAGTTTTAAAGGAGGAGCGATTCTGCTTCATTTCTGAAAGTAAGATTCTACCTAGCTGAAAATATCTTTTCATAAATTCAAGTACAATGAGCTATGTTATCCATACCCCACCCTGTAATCCAGTCCTGTCTCCCAGGGGCTCCCCATTATATATTGAATATTTGGGGGGTTTTCTTTAAAGCCTGTCAGTATCAAACAGTGTTAGGGGAGCAAGTGTGTAAAAAGGAAATTGGCAGCTGTCCCAGAGTGATCTGAGGGACTGGGATTCAGAATGCTAAACCACCATTGAAAATGTAAGTAATCAAAATTAATTAAAAATCATTAGGCAAACCTTCACTTTTGCAATTTCAAGGTGCAACCCAAGTCGCCAGAGCTCATCGAAGATGTGCATGCTGTCGCCGCTATGTGAAAGATTTCCATGACCTGAGCATGGACTGAGGGACTGAGCTAGAGGAAGCTGGATCAAAGAACCATAGTGAGTCAAAACCTTAGTTTAAAAAATGAATAGAAAAAAAGAACATGTCGATGGGATAGATGCAGAACTCGCTCTCTGATCAACAGTGTTTTTTCTGTTACTTTTCAGGGCTCAGCATTCCCAAAGGGCTCTGCTATTTCAGCCAGGTGGAGAGCATCAGACCTCATGCCAGATTGCTTATAATCCAGTTTGGATAGGGGATATAGACAAGAAGCCAGGAATAGCACAAATGAAACAATGTAGAAGAATGTATCATTCATTCATCCAACCATGTTTTACAGCACGTACTAAAGAGGTAAGTATTGTGCTAGGGGCATGTCCTTACAGAGTCCTTGCCTTCAGTGTCTGAAACCTACTAGATACAGTCAGGACTAGTTGAGGGATAAGGTGTGTTACACTTATGGATTTAAGAATGAGCATGATTCATTTCTGGGGCAGGCTGACAAGAGTAAAGAAGCATATTAGAGATCAATGGAAAAGATTGCTCCTAGCAACCCTATGTTGGATGAGATAAGGATCAAATTAAGGAAAACTTTCATAACCAGGAAATGTGTCCCTGTAATCAGTTCTTAGATGATTGGGATTCAATATCATAGAACTTTTTAGGCAAAAAGTGACCTGAAGAGGTCATGCCCTCCATTTCAGAAGCCCACGCAAATGAGACCACCAATTATATACTTTCTACGCTACCTTCATGTTCAAGTGTCATCACATTTATTACACTGAGAACGGATGATCCAGATGAGGATGTTCTTTATACAGATTGGAAAATCTTAAAAACTGGAAAATCAAACTATAATCCCAATTGAAGGAGTCAGGGAAATTTATTCTGGAGAATAAGGGATTGAGAAATGGAAATAATGGCTACTTTCAAAAACTTGAAGAACCACATTTTAACTAAACAAAATTGTTTTTATAAATTATTGTTTTCTTTATGAAGGAAATTCCTAACAAACAAAACTCTAACAACAAAGTATTAAGAAGTGGAACAGGAAAGAGAGAGAGAGGCAGGTACTCAAATTGAAGCAGAAATGTTTCAGAAGAGGCTGAACCCTCTCCTCACCACACACATCTGTGAGGGGCTCCCCAGATACCCTAGAGCTGAATGGAACACTTTGGAAAACATTCACTGGAGGCTAGAGCTAGGGTTAACCAGAGAGTAGCTGAAATCAGGAGTTAGAGTTTGACTCAGCATAAAAACGAAGCCTCTTATAATTAAAGCTGACCTACCAGGACATGGGATACTCAGTGATGTAGTGATTTCTCTGTCTTTGAAATGATCAAATAGTAGCCAGAAGGCCACTGACAGGAATGCAATAAAAGTATTTCCTGTACTGAGGAAGAAGAAAGATGACATTACCTCAAATTCCTTTTCAGCTCTCAGGTTCTATGAGTCTTTGGCATGCTCAAAGTTATATTTTGATGGAGTGGGAGGCCCAGGAATTGAACCCAAGTCTTGGCCTCTAGGTCTTGGAAATTTTGAGCACAGGAGTGAGTTAGGCATCAAGAAGAGTTTGAATCCAGGGTTTTTCCCAGAAGCAAAAGAACAAATGAAATGCTGCACATCGCACCTTATGGTACATGATGGGGAGACCTCACTATTATCAGAGTCTTCCTACCAGGACCCCAGGAGGAAGCTGATGTCAGTGGTCCTCTGCTGCTTTGTGAGGAGTTTCAGGTTTTGCGTCTTGATGCAAACCTCATAAACATATTTAGAGAGTTTATCTTTCCATGTTCTGCTGTCACCAGACCTTCTGGACCACCTCTCCTTCTCCTGATAGGGAATCCAACTTATTTTAACGTGAGTGATTTTTACGGGTTGAATTTTATCCACCTCCCCCGTCCCTCCAACAAAGAGATATGTTTAAGTCCTAAGCCCTCATAACTCAAAATGTAACTCTACTTGGAAATAGAGCCATTGCAGGTATAAGTAGTTAAGATGAGGCCATACTGGAGTAGGTTAGGCCCTAATCCAACGTGACTGGTGTTTTTCTAAGAAAATAGCCGGCTGAAGGCAGAGGCACCGGGTGAATACCATGTGAAGACAGAGGATTGGAGAAATGCATCTATAAGCCAAGGAACATCAAATGTTGCAGGTAACACCAGAAGCTAGGAAGGGACAAGGAAGGATTTCCCTACATGTTTTGGAGGGAATACAGTCCTACTGACACCTTGATTTCAGACTTTTAGTCTCTAGAATTATGAGACAATGAATATCTGTTGCTTTAAGCTACCTAGTCTGTGGTACTTTGTTATCACAATCCTAGGAGATATAATAGAGTGACTCTCCCCATACTGGCCTTGGTTACTTAGAAACAGATTTGCCTCTTTTCCTTTTAGGCCATGTCGTAGGGCCCATGATCAGCAGAAAGTTGGCAGGTGGTTTTCTCTGCTTTGCTTCTCACCTCCTGTGTTATAGAAAGATCATTCTCCCACATCTTGAGAATGTTGGCAGACAAGAGAGCAGGAATGAGTGTCAGGGGAAGTGAGCACTGTCTTGAAGCTGGTCTTGATTTGACTGACCAAGGGGCCTCATCATTTTGAAATTTAATCTAGCGATCTGCAAAATGGAGATAATACTTTTTTAATATTTTTTACTTTCTTGTGGTCACTTCTTCTGGGTAATGTCAGGGCATAAAAAAATAAAATCTTTGAGCCGCCCTGACAGGAGTATAGGGGAATCTAATACAGGCACCCCTGGGCTGTCAGCAGGAGAGCAGGGCCACTTAGGAAGCGCCAGGGACTAGAGCCAGGATGGAAGGATGGACCTGAGTACAGGTGAGGTCAGAATCAGGGGAGCAGTCAGTAAAAGAGAAAGGGCACACAGCTGCCATGAAGCCAGGGAAGAAAACTGAGTTCAGTTAGTCCAGTCAAGAGGTAGCAGGCAAGGTGGAGAATCCAGGGTAGTAGTCCAGGTTAGTGGATAACTAGTCAAGGGGCAGGGACATGGGCAAAAGCAAAGATAGACTATACCAGTAGAAACAGTGGAACTTTCTGAGGTCTAAGTGGAAAAAAAAAATGAGCAAAGCAGAGAGGCAGGATAACACTTGGGGCTCTGTAAGAGCAAACTGGGTTTAATCACTGATCCTCAGACAGAACGATTTGCCTTCTGCCCAGGTTTTAAGAAGCCTTCTTGGTCTGCACTGATGAAGACCAGAGTACCATGCAGATTTTACTTATAAGAGATCAAGTAATTAAAACCTTGCATACAGCAGGAACACAGTAAAGATAGTTTCTGCAATTATAATTAATCTTCAGGGTAAGACCAGTTCTGTGGGTACTGGTGGTTGGCACGTGCATTCCACACCAGGGCTGTGCCCTCCAGCTACCCCTATATTGAACTCTGTCATTTATCTTAGAACAATAAACACAAACTGCTTTCATAACTGGAAAACAATATAAAATCCACTGCAGTTTGAACACAGACTGAAATTCACTGTCTTTCTACTTATTTCCTTATTAGAGCTTTGACCTACTCATTCCAAACCTGTGAGTTTCAGGTTTTTCAATCTACAAAATAGAGGCGTTGTGGTACATACCAGTCCAATAAGGCCTGAGGTCAACACATCTCAGAATAAGTACATACCTCCCAGAAGCTACTCCTGTGTGTGGTTGGTATTGATAAGGGAAGGACTTAATAAGCAAGAGGGTAGCACATATGTGAAAGTGGGGTGTGATATCTCCCCAGAGAGTTCAATAAGAAGCAACAAGCAAGCCAGGGAGGAGTGTAGCGTTGTACTGTCAGTTGGTAGGGATGTTTTTCATTTCATCAAAAGAGGGAATGAAAGAGACTTTCAGGAAGGGAGACAGAGAAATTGGATGTGCCCTGCCCCCAGCACTCCTCCTTGGAGATGTGCAAGTCTTCTTTCCTTTATAGCTCACTCACCAACATTTTGGAAGAAGCAATATATGTTTTTCTCTTTGTTAGTAAAATTTATATAAAATCTAGCCAATATAATTAGTTTAGCAGTCACTCCTTCAATCCAGCTGTGTTTATGGGCACCTACCAATGAAACCACTTACTGAGTGCTACTGTATGATGAACATCCTTCATGCGTTATCTCATACAATCATGCTAACAATCCTTTGCTATGGATGCTAACGGCTCCTTTTCAACAGAAGAGGAATCTAAACCTCCGTAAAGTTAAGTCACATACCCAAGGCCATCTACTTAACAAACAGCACAACTCAGATTAGAAACCAGGATGGTCACAATTTTAAAAAGAACCTCTAATGGAGGAATTTGAGCCTAGTTATGAATGAATTGTGAAGTACTTTCGGACAGAAAGAATTTCCTGTTGAGAAATAAGTCAGTGAGGTAGAAAGAAGGAAGAAAGAGAAAAGAGCCAACATTGTATTGTGTGTCCCCTCTGTGGGGGACTCTCGACATACCTTTCATTCTCATGACAATCCACGCTTGTCTGGCACTCAGCGTTGGCACTTTCTTTGCTACTGTACAGTGCTTCTCAGCAAGAACTGTGTGCTCGTTTGTCTTATTTTGACTTCCACCCTTTCAACCCCCTCTCCCTTTGACATGCCCAAATGACTTCCCAGAAAGTTGGCTCTAAGAGCAGTGATAGCAGATAATAACTCGATGTATCATTTATTGTTCACTTTCTTGGTACCAGTCTCTGTATTGAGCTTTTTATGTGGGTTTTCTCTTTTAACCCCCCCCAAAATATAAAGAAGATGGTATTATTATCCCCACCTCATGGATGAGAATATTATCACCTATATTTTTCTCTATTTTATGCCTCCTCTGCTTTAAAATATCTCCCCATGGAGTTAGGGATCACGGCCTGGGAAGGAACACATATCCTCCTAGAAGTAAAACTGAACACAGACACAATCGCCCTCTCCTCCAACTTGCCATCCGATGCAAAGATGCTTCCTTTTGTCTACAATTATCCTACCTCTTGTTTGTTTATAGCAGCCTCAGAGTTAGTGCACAGACAGGGATGCTGAGATTATTTAGATTCTCACAACACAGCAGATACTGAGTAAGATAAGACCTGCCAGGGTGCAGTGGGTGCCTCATGAGTGCCTTTATTAAGGTGCTGATAGAGTAGCACCCCTGCCCCCAGCTCTGTCCTGGCCCAGCTGGGTCTGGGTTTGAAAGGGGATCCTGACAGGTCTACCAAAGAAGATGAAAGAGGAAGCAGGGGCAGGGGACAATGGATGGGTTAATGTGCAGACATAAACTTTACAGCTCGGGGCAAGGCCACCATAAACATCCTCCACACTGCACCGCACAGGTTGTGATGGCGGCAACATGCCTTGGATGGTGGATTTACTTGGGATTCTCAAGGAAACTGTGGTTGCAGACCTGCCTGTTCTCCCTGCCATGCAAGAACCTTCATTCCTGATCTCTGCAGAGGCTGTAAACTTTCGGACAGGGAGGCAGGGACTGCAATTCTCAGGGGGAGCCTCAGGGGATTCTAGTGGGTCTGGGCAGCTCCATGGGATTGGAACTTGAGCTCTTGGAGGATGCTGCCTACAGATAAAACCAAGTGGCACATTTGAACAAATTTCAAATACTTTAAAAGGTCATCTCATCCATGCCCTGTCTCTTCTTTAGACCAGTTCAGAACCATTTCGGACTGAAAACTTTTCCTGTTTTCAAAAACCGCCAAGTGTAAAATTATGTATTGGATTTATTTGAACAACTTAGATGACAAAAAAAAAAAAAAAGTTTTCTTAAGTCTAACCTTAATTACTCACGCTTTAGGAGCACAGGCTATTTCCTCTTCTTCTGCCTTCTGGAGTGATGAAGGATATTTTAGTGACATCTTGAATCATTTAGAGGGACTGAGGGTTCAATTTCATATGATAAATATTTGCTGAGTTCCTGTGTACCTAATTCTGAAATGGGGCGGGAGGGTCACAGAGGTAACAAGGTTGGCTTCTTCCTACAGAAGCTCTCAGTCTGGAGAAGGAGGAAGGTTCTCACATCACTAATTATGCAGAATGTGGTATAGGTCATAGTAAGGCCACAAGAAGGGGGATATGAAGCCACTGATTTTACCTGGAACCAGGTAATTCCGTGAAGAGAAGGATACCCTGGAGATCACCTGCCTCCCATCAGAGGCAAATGGGATGGAAACAGAAGTGCAGGTGCACTTGGCACAGGTGTCTGCCAAGAGGAGGAAGCCATCAGAAGTGGCCCCGGATGGCTGTGGCCGTAGACCTGGATTGTGCTGGCACTGAGTTCTCTCCAGACATCACAGTCTTCCTATGGAGCACCCATTCTTCCCTTCCTCCGTTCACTTGTCCAGTTCATATTTGTCAGTCTCACACCTACTGTGTTCCTGGTCCTGAGCTTTGTGTGGGAAATTTGTCAGTGAACAAGGCAGACAAGTGAAAGGACCCCTACCCTTGTGGAAGGGGGCATGGGAAAAAGAAGAAATACTGAACAAATATGCATTGAGCATAAGCCACAGTGCAGAATCAAGGACCTGGCAATGTAGTGGAGGTAGTAAATGTGACAATCTGAGGTCCTCTTAAAATGTAGCTCCACCCTGGTCGCATCCCTTCACTATCTGTCCCCATAGGCTGCCTTATCGTCCTTCCTAATGCCTATACGTACCTAACGGTTCATTACATTGCTTATTGGCTGTCTCAACTGATGGGAAACTCCAGGAGGGTAGGGAGCTGTCTTATTCAATGCTCTATTCTTAGTATGGAGAATCATGCCTGGAACATGATAGATACTCAAATTTATTCTATATCTATCTATCCATCTATCTATCTATCCATCTATCTATCTACCTGTCATCTATCTACTTATTTATTTATTTATGATAGCCTAGAAAAGCTAATGAATTCTTACAGGCAAATAATGATTTCAAGATTTCAGAGAAAGAGGAAGTAAGCACAGGAAAGGATGCTGAACTGACATATTAGTCATTACAAAACTGCAAGTTAAATCACAATGAAAAACCATTACCTGTTGCAATGGTTAAAATTTAGAAGACTGACCATACTTAGTGCTGGAACAACTGGAGCTTTCAAACACTGGTGTAAAATGATACAAACACTTTGGGAAACAATTTTGCAGTTACTTTAAAAAGTTAATCATATACTGACTGTAAAATCCAGACATTCTACTTCTGTGTGTTTATCCAAGAGAAGTGAAAGCATACATCCAAGCAAAGACTTGTACAAAATTGCTCATAGCAGCTTTATTTGTAACAGACAAAAACTAGAAACAGCCAAATGTTCATCAACAGCTATGGGTACAATGGAATACTACACATCAATTAAAAGGAATAGACTATTGATACATATAAGATCATGGATGACTCTCCGAATAATTGTGTTGAGTGAAAGAAGCCAGAACAACAAAAATACAGAATGCATGGTTGCATGTACTATATAAAATTCTAGAAAATGCAAACCAATCTATAGTGACAGAAGCAGATCAGTGGTTGTCTGGGGACTGGGGTGGGAGTGCAGGAAGGGGCAGGGAGGTGGCACAAGGAGACATGGGGAAACTTTTGGAGATAGTAGATTTGTTCGTTATTTTGATTGTGTTGATGGTTTCATAACCATATGCTTACATCAAAACTTAAAAAAATGTAAACTTAAATATGTACAGTTTATTATATGTCAATCATACTTCAATTAAAATGAGAAAAAAATTAAAAGCTACATTTTTGAAAAGTTCAGGATTGATCTATGAATATACAAGTCAGGCAAAGCATTGATGTGTCTTGCAGATTGGACCATAAGAATATGACATTTACCACTACCTAGAAGAAGTATTAAGAATATTAGTTAATATGCATTGAAAACTTGCCATGTGTCTACAACTAGGTTCTGTGCATGCATTATCTCAGTAAAGCCCTGCAACAATTGTGAGGCTGGTAATTGTACTATCCAATTTTCAGTTAATAAAATTGAAGATCAGGAAATTTAATGATTTGCCAAATACCTCGGGACATAAGCAAAATTTGAAAACAGACCCATTTGATTTTTGAGTTTAAACCCTTAATCACTATGCTATTAATAAAACATACTTACATTTTGGAAGAATTGGGTATGGGTTTGGGGGGAATATTGATGAGATAGTTGAGTCTAATGCTAAATATCCACTATTAGTAAAATTTAGTTTGAATGGTAATTTCCCAAATCGAAAGTATTAAAGCAATAACAATTGTTGCAATTCTATATTTAGAAATCCTTAAAGCAATCCTCTTACCTCTCTCAAATGTGACTTCTTCCATCTCCACCTCTGTCACCATCATCTCTTCCTGGACAGCTGATCAGCCTCCTGGCTGATCTACCTGGCTTGTATGTTCCACATAGCAGCCTGAGTGATCACCTTGAACCTGAAATAGTATCTTGCTATTTTCTTCATACCATCTGGTGGTGTCCCAGGACACAAAATATAAACTCCTAATTCTGATTTGACCTCACCTTATACCAGTCCCCCCAGGATCTCTGCTTTTCAGTCTCACCAACCTCCTTTCTGTTCAATCACGTAATATGAATTCCCATCTAAGGGCCTTTGTACTTGAAGTGTTGTTCCTGTAGGTTTCTGTATGATTCGTCTTTTCTTATTCTGGTCTCAGCTCAAATGTCAGGCCTTCCCTAACTTCCCTAGGTAAGAAGTCTCACACTTGACCCTACAGTCTTTTCCATTACAATACCAAGTTCTATTATATTCATAGCATTTACTACTATCTGAAATAACCTATTCATTTATTTTATTATCTATCTTTCCTCAATAGATTTCCTGTCCATTAGAACAACAAATGTGTCAATCTTTGTTTATCATTATATCCCCAGGGCCTAGAACAACGTTGGTCATATAATGGTTGCTTAAGAAATATTGAAGGAACATATTCACTACATGAAAGAATCAATGGTCTGTGTTGAGATGCAATCCCAAACTTCACCAGCAGGTGTTATAGTTCAACACCTGCTAGTTGCAACCACCAACATGCCAGCTTGGATGGTTGCTACTACCGATATATCAGGTTCCACGTCAACAATTTATTTCCTAATTTTTTAAGTTTAAAATGCCATCTAGTGAGTGACAGCAAATGGACAGTGTCTAGTCAATCTGATGTGACATCCAAATTACAAAATTTCCTCTGCTTTAATTGACCTAAACTCACCACCTAAGATCACCCATTAGGCTCTCTTAGGATTGCATACACTCAGCCAGGCCTCAGGGCTGGGGTAAACAGTGTTTAGTGACACCCTTTCTTATTTCCCACCTTCTCTCCCTTTGAGCTTTTCTTCTACAATGACTTGTTTGTGAAATAACCTCAACCTAAACTCTCAACTAGCTGAATATTCACAACTGTGTCTAAGTATCACAAATCATTTGCTTCTTTGGTGCTATTCTGAGGCTGGATCTTCAGAGTGCCTCTCTTTGGATTACCAAACCTGCCAACTCTCCCTTCTGGCTGCCAAGAATTAGCAGCATCAATAAAAGCTCAGAAAACTCTGCTGTAAATAATCCAAGTCTCTACCCATTATAATCAATAAATAAATTATAGTGGTGCTGGGCAGCAGTCCATCTTACTAGGGGTCTATCTGTGATTTTTCTAGAACCCAGGTTTTAGGTGGCTTTTCTTGGTGGTGTGCAGGATGTACTGGAAAGAAATCTAGATCATAAAGTTGATCAGGCAAGAGATAAATAGACTGACCTATCTCTGAATTATGTAGCATTTCTTTAAAAATTCTTCTCCATGAGGGCTGTTTCCTAGCTGCAGAGAACCAGACAGGAAACAAAAGAATCTTCTTTTTTTTAACAAGCAAACTTTTTGACAAACAAACTATTCCTTGTCTGTCTCTTTGTAGATGGGTGCTGTTGGCAACACAGAGAGAAGAGAGAACCTAAACAATGAAGCAAGCCTTGTGCCCACATGCTGTCAGACATTTGGGAAAAGAACAAAACCAAAGCAAAGCCACTGAAAAAACACAATGGCCTAGTCGGCTACCTTTCTTGAGGCACAGAACAGGACAGGACAGCGCTGTTCTCCCTGCCACCCCTGCCTCCCCCTCCCTAGCATGCCTACTCCTTGGCTGCCTGCTCTCCTTTCTCCCTTCTTTCTGAGGCATGGTGTGGACTAGCAGTTTGACTAGCAATACTAGTTGGTGGAGTTTTAATCCACCAACTAGTATTGCAGCCTCATAGAGCGGCTTTGAATTTATGAAACAGTTTGAGGGGGAAATAAGTTACCCTTTTCCTTGGATAATGTAAGCTAAGAGTGGTGCTTCCAGGGGGAGACTAGGGACGATGCTAGGGGACCGAGGAAAGTGGGGGCACCTCCAGCTCTCAGAGTCTCCTTTGAATTGACTTTACTCAGAGGTCTTGAAAGGTCCTCAGACCACTTCCTGTGAGCCCTTGGCAGTAACTTGGGAAGGTTTTATGAAGACCAGTGTTCGATGGCCTTGGTCACGACAAAGCTCTCTTGAGGATGGAGAATGAACAGTGGCACATAGCTGGTTGCACACACAGATGTGTAGGAGTGTGTGAGTGTGTGTGTGTATGCAAGGACGCAATGGCGACAACTGGCATGAGACTTTGAACTCAACATAGATTTAAAAAATATGTATTAAATGAATGAATGAATAAATGAATGCTGTGGCCTGTAGTTACCAATCAGAGTAGACTCCTTAGGATTGCGATCTCTAAGGAATACTATTATTTAGTCTAATAAAGCCAGTTAAAAAATTTATCTGTCTCTCCTAAAGCCCACATTTCTCTACCCTGGACATCATTTTCCTACCATGGAAACTCCATGGACTCAGTAGGAGGCAAATATGGGCTTAAATTCTGAATTCACCATTCAATAGCTAAAAAAACTTGGAAAAATAAGTTAAACTCTGAGCGTCCGTTTCCTCACCCAACAATGGATGTAGTATGTATATACACACAGGGCAGGAGTAATGCTTCCCAGAGACAACCTGTGTGAAAGTGCTTTGCAAATGGTAGAGTGATAGAGTGATGTACACGTGCAGCAGACACACGTTGCTATTTGTTCCTCTTTGCTTTTTTTGGTCCTTGGACAAATATTGCAGCTGAGTCTGGTGAATTTTGTGTTCAGATAAGTAGGCCTAGCTAAGTGTTCTCCCTTCTCGTGCCAAGATGGCAGTGGGTATTCATGGGTTTCTGAGCTCTGAACACTGGAGGGAGAGGAGAGGGAGGCCCCTTCCTGAACACACTGTGGAGCTGGGTCAGTAGGCATGGTTCCGGCTTAAGGCAACTGTAGGTTTTTAGCTGTGGGTTTACATCTGTACTTAAACACAATATGAATGGCTTGATGTTTGTGTGTGTGTGTGTGTGTGTGTGTGTGTGTGTGTGTGTGTGTGTTCCATATCAAACTTAAACAGTCCCATTTGTATATTTTTGCTCTTGTTTCCTTTGCTTTGGGAGACGAATCCAAAAAAATATTGCTGTAATATTTACAATTGCCAAGGTATGGAAGCAACCTAAGTGTCCATCAACAGATGAATGGAAAAAGACGATGTGGTATATATTTATATATATATACACACACACATAATGGAATACTACTCAGTCATAAAAATGAAAGATATTCTGCCATGTGCAGCAACATGGATGGATTTGGAGGGCATTATGCTAAGTGAAATAAGTCAGACAGAGAAAGGCAAATACTGTATGATATCACTTATATGTGGAATCTAAAAAATATAACAACTAGTGAATGAAACAAAAAAGAAACAGACTCACAGATATAGAGAACAAACTGGTGGTTACCAGTGGGGAGAGGGAAGGGAGAAAGGGCAAGATAGGAGTAGGGGATTTTTAAAAAGGGTTATTATGGGGTTATATGAAGTCATGTGTGTGAAACTTTTAAAAATTGTAAAGCACTATAGAAGTTAAAGAATCTTTCATTCAAAAAAAGTTTAAAAAAACCCCAACTATAGTTATAAAATAGCACTGGCTCACAAACGCAGAACATTATGAAACCAGACAGCAGGTCTAATGAGAACTAGAGTTGAATGAGTGACACTCCTTTTAGATTCATTTCCATGGAACTTGGGAGGCTGAAGATTTGAGTAAAAGAAAGGGGTGGGCTTTGCTATGGAGTGGGGAGGAGAAGAACTTAAGTGGGACCAGTAAACAGGCATCCTCTGGATGGTTATTGGGGCAAAAGTAACAGATGGGGGGATATATTTGGAGGGGCAAGGGCCAGTTTTCTAAACATGGCATAAAAATGTGCAGTTTAAGGATTATAAAAAGTTTTGATATATGACTCATATTTAACTCACAGGCTTTCCAAATGGCTGCAGGGAATCAGCATACAGTCAGGGCCACTCAGCATCATGGCACTTGATACATGCCTATCAGATGAAACTTTTATGAAAAACCCATACTGTGCCTCACCTCAGCCCAGGTCAATGGGCAGCAGAGCCCTTCTCTGTGGTCCAGAATATCTAGAGCCAATAGGCTCTCCCTGCATCACCATGGGAGCAGGCTCCCTGGATGAAACATGCATGGTTGTGAGGGCTTTAATGTTGCCTGCACTCATCTTGCTTTGCAAGCCTAGCCATAGTCAGGAGCTGTAGAAACACAAAGTAAAATGTCCAGAGGGGATCTTTACTATCACTCAGTCCAATGCTTTCACTCTACAGGTCAAGAGGATGAAGTCCAGGAAGGAGAAGAAGCATGTTCAGCATAGGACTACACATGAGCAGTTAGACTAGAACTTGACTGTCTTGACTTCAAGTCCTGTGGTCTTTATAAAATGGAGAAGGCTGTCACCCAGTTCCTTTTAGAAGAGCACAACGTCATTATTCTCCATACGACAAATTTCACTTAGCCATCACTTCCTGTGGTCTTCTATTAGGTCTGTCTATCTGCATGTCCATCAGTCCGGCAAAGACACAAAAATGTGCCATAAACAGCCAAACACATCATGGAAAGGGTCATCATAAGCAATGAGTACTGTGAGAAGCCAGACTTGAGTTTATACCTTAGAAATGGACACCTCTAGTCCACTTCCACAATTCCAAGCTGGCTCTGCACACAAGCTGAGTTGCTACTTTCTTATAAGTGGACACAGACATAAACTGACCAGACAACTAATTCATTAATTGGAAGCCACTGCACCCGTTCACAGATGTAGGAGCCATACTTCTCAGGAAGGAAGAGGGAGAAAGAGAGGAGAGAAAGAAGAAAATGAAGGAGAAAATGGCAGAAGTAAGGAAGGAGGATGTAAATGAACTCTCTGGTCTATGAATAAAAAGGATCCAATCCAGTCCACTAGATAAAAGTTTCTCAGTGCCAACACCCTGGAGTCTCTTACATTTCAAGCCCTAAAATAAGAAGTTTTGCTTCTCATTTCTCCACCCCAAATAAAACTCAAGCTTCTCACTTCTTCTTCTTTTCACTTTAAGCTCAAATCTTAGAAGCAGCATCTTCCACACCTCCCCTTGTCTGGTCCTCTCCCCTGCAGCCTTGAACGTCACAAGAAGTTCTGAAATTTGCTCAGTTGCAAATATATTTTACCACTTTCTTTGCAGCTCCCACACATTCTTGGATTTCCAAAGCCACTCGAACATCAACGAGGAGGGAGACACTCTGAGGTCCAGGCAGCTGTTGTAAGGTGGTGTCATAGCTCCCAAAGCCTGGCTGAGAGCAGCTGGCAATGAGTGATCCATCTATTATTACCCAGCAATCTCACCTGTTAGGTACATGTCACAGTGACCATGCCTGATTTCAGAGTCAGGCTCTCTTTCCTACATTAAGTGGCAAAGACATTATCTGAGATGAGCTGCAAGTTTATATGTATAAATTTATCTCTGTGCTCGTTAATTTTTAGTTTCTGAGTCCCTCATCTTCAGCTGTCAACTCCTACGCAGCATGGAGCTATCAACCTTACCTGAAATGCCATGCCATATGGCTTTTCAAATTGGCACTTCCCCATGCCTTGATATCAGACGTGCCCAGGCCTTAGGCTTTCTCTGTCTAGCTGGGTCTCCCTTTAACTTCATATTTCACCAGTTTGTAGCTTCTCGTTTGTTTACATCTCACTTCTTCCCAAACCTTCATTCCATTCCATTCAATTCATCAAGGCTTTACTGGGTACCCACTAAGGCCAGATACTAGGGAAGCACTTCAGCGCTTGCAAAGAAGAGTAAGACATAGTCTTCATCCTTAGGGAATGTTCAGTCTAGTAGTAGGAATCAGATAAACACAGAAATAATCATGATGCAAGGAAGAATGTGATCATTGCCTTCTAAAATAGGCATGATGTCAGATGGGAGGGAACTCTTACTCGTTTGAGAGAATGAAGGTGGCATTTGAGGTGGATCTCATAGAGTGTGTAGGATTTTAACAGATGGAGTTGGTGGGAAGGCATCTATGGTAGTAGGAAGTGTAAGAGTAAAGGCAGTTAGGTAGGAGTGGAGGGTATGTGTAATGATTTCTCATACCTGCTCCATCATGTAGGGTTCTATAGGCTGTTAAGTAACAGAAAAAAAAATTAATGTTTAATAATAAGGACATGTATTATCTCCCATTCCAAGTAAGTGGTTCCAGTAGGTATATTTAGCAGCTCAGTGATGTCAGGGCTCTGTATCAGCTTCTCTGTAATTTTCTTGGCCTCCCTTCTTATTTTTGAAAGATGGTTCCAAAAGCTCTAAGCATCACTTCTTCACACAATAAAGTTCAAAGGTGAAAAGGGGCATGTCTCTGTCTGTGATTCTTTTTACAAGTGAGGAAAACACTTCCAGAAGACCCAGCAGACTTCCCTCCAGGGGAAAGGACAACATCACTTTGTCCAGCCTTGACTGATCAATGGCAATGGAGAATGGAATTGACTTAAATCAACATTCACCTCCAGGACCTGAGGAAGGACTCATGAAGCATTGAGCTGCCAGATACTCGAATAAAATGAGCATTTGAAAGAATAGAGAGTTTCTGCCCCTATATGATTGCTTTCTCACATCTTTGCAAACGTTTGCACAGACAATTCCTTCTACATAGGGTGCCATATTGACACTTCTACCTTCCCACCAGGAGCTCCCAAAGTATTCTATATGCTCCAACCACACTGAGTTATAGCGGTCATTTTATTGTTTACCAGTTCCACTTGTCTATGAGCGCGCTGAGAGCAGAGACTAATTCTCATCTACTTTGTATGCTTAGCACAGCACCTGGCCTACCTTAGATGTTCAATATATGTTTGTTGAACTGAATACATGTTTGGTGAACAAATGATCAGGTGAGTGGGGGAAATGAGGCCAGATGACTTAGGTGGGGGGAGGTACCATTTGAAGTTGGTTGTATAGAGAATGTAGTTGGGTTTGAACCTCCTTCTTTCCTCGTTTCTATGATTAACCATTGACCAAACTCCACAGCAGATTATGGAGTAGCTGGTGCCAAGCAGCTCAGCACCACCTTTGAGAAGCTTATGTAACAGAGAAAAGAAAGCAATTTCCAGGCAGCAACTTGATCGAATGTGAGTAAGCAAAACCAGGAGGGGCAAGCGAAGGAAGGGAAAGTCCTCTCCGAAGAAACTGATGAAATATTCTCGGCTATTTAGTGGAATCTCAGAGGTGCTATCCTGTATCTTCATCCCTACCCTCGCCTTGATAATTCACAGTTTTTAATTCCAGGTGAAAGCTCATAATGAATTGATCACAGCCACAGACCTGATGGAGTTGAAGACCTTTATGTTGATAAAACCTTCTTTCTCTTTGATAAGCCATCACCAAGAATGTAGAACCAGTTAAAGAGTTTATCGAACTCATATTTTCATCTTAACTAGACAGGATGTAGGCTGTGAGGTTATAACTGTAACATACCCCTCCCTTCCCAGAATAAAACCCGAGTGGGAGGGATCTCTGGGTCTTTGGGGAGTGAGCATAAGTAAGTAGCTTCATCCTCAGCTGTGTTGTGTGTCTTTTTCCCCGTGTTTAATCATAATTTCCTCCATCACTAATTCTGAGAAAAGCAAAGATATAGTAGGCCATAGGAACAGCTCCCCTTCTGCCCTCTTCTGTGTCAGTGTCCAGGGAATTGAGGAATCTTGCCCAAAATGGAATGTGAGAACTGAGGTTGTGTCTGGAACATCAGTGTTGTGGGCTGGTTAAAAACCCAGGATCTACAGCCAGAAGGACTTGAGTTCAAATCTCAACTCTTCAACTTATAAACTAATAATCTTGGGAAAGTTACTTCCTGTAGCTATTTGTGTTTGCATATCTTTCTCTGTAATTTGAGGATCATATGAGAACTTACCTCATAGGGCAATTGTGATGAATAAAAGTTATCATACAGAGCCCAATGCAAGGTAGTTGCAACAGTTAGCATTCAATAAATATTTTATTTTATTTTATTTTATTATTCTCATCATACAAAAGAGGACCTGCTTCTTTGGCAACAAGTGGGGTGAAACAAGAAGCCTCTTGGAGAAAATGAGTGATTTTATTCCACACAGAGCTACATGAATTCAATCCTCAAGAAATGTCTTCCCAGGAAGGAGGACAAAACAAAGTCACCACCAGAGAGTGAGGCTGATTTGTTTTGAAAAGAATCTTATGATTGGAAAAGAAAGCCAAATCTGCTCCATGAAATTCAGCTACAGGTAATAAAAGTGTCAACGTGGGACACTGGTCAGAATACTGACTCAGTTGAAAAAAATTCATCATAGTTCAGAAAAATATATATTCAGGCACCTTGTCAGTACACATCTCGTCCCACCCTGTGTCACCCTGGCAGCGGATCTGCTTCATTTACTGATAACAAAAAGAGAAAAGAAAAGAAGAAAGTTTTTATTATCTCCGAGCTGAGCGCCACAGGGCCAATATAGCCACCCATACAAGACTGTCCCTGCGCCCTGCTCCCAGCCTCATGCATCCATCAGCTGAATCAACAGCTGCGTGCAAACGTCATCATGCCTTCCAGGCCCTGGAATGAGGACCAAAGTGAAGGAAAGAAGATTCTCCCAGTTGAGAGGAGAGCTGGAGAGCCTCCCAAAGCTTTCCTCTCCCCCGGAATTACAGGTGCCCCTGTGAGCCTGGTCAGAAGAGTGCTGACAGCCCCAGCAAAGAGGCAGGGTGGCGGCACAGTTACATGAAAGTCAAGAGCCCAACCAAGTGAATATGGGTTAAAAGGTAGGTACATGGCCTTTTCTGTGAGTCACAGCAGCTCAGGCCACCCCTATCTGGCATCACGCTGCACTGACAGCATGACCCACGGGAGCATGCAACAGGGTGGGGTCATTCAAGTGTGTTCTGTCCTCCCCACTCATCCCCCCTCAGGCTATGGGGCCCTTGGAGGTGGGTGCAGTGTCTTGTTCACCTTGGTACCCACATGCCCTAGCTCAGTACCTGGCTTATGGTAAGTTCTCATTACACACTCGCTGAACTAACTGAATAGAATCGAAGGATTGCACCAGAGGAAGAAGAGGGGCAGGGACAGGTTTTTTTTTGAAGATTTTTGAGGTATAAACATTACTAACGACACCTCTGAGGAAAACAATTCTGTCTTTGGTATATATCAGCGTCACCTGGGCAGCTTTTGAAATTCAAATGACTGGTCTCCATGGGGGGCCACAGAACTAGACTCTCTCTCTTTTATTTTCTTCCAGTTCTATTGAGATATAACTGACATACAGCACTTGTATAAGTTCAAGGTATACAGGATAATGATTTGACTTACATACGTCATGAATTGATTATCACTAAGTTTAGTGAACATACATCACCTCATATAGATATAAAAGAAAAGAAAAAATATATATTTTCCTTGTGATGGGAACTCTTAGGATTTACTCTCTTAACAAATCTCATATATAACATACGGCAGTGTCAGTTATTTTTATGATGTATATTACACCCCTAGTACTCACTTATCTTATAATTGGAGGTTTGTGCCTTTTGACCACCTTTATTCAACCAGGATCTCTTGAGTAAGGCATAGGCATCTGATTTTTTAAAAAAAGAGTCCTCAAAATAAAAGGGTTACATGGCTAGGATTGAGATGCACAGGAGTCAGGCATCGAACCACACCCAACTACCCAAAACTCATTTCCTCCTAAGTGTCCAGCCAGAGGAAAAGTTGCGTTGGGAATTAGACAGGGATGCTGCAGATATAAGGAGGGAAGCTGGTGCCTTCGTAATTACTACATTCCTTGTGGATTTTGTTTCACTTATAAGAGCAAGTAGATCCTGAATATTTCACAGTTATCAGAAATGAACTCATCAATAGCAGAGTCATCTATCCAGATAAATCACATTGCCATTGACCCGTATAAGTCCCTTTTGACAACCTGACCTAAGGACAAGACATCTGATGCAACCATGGTCCCATTAATGGGACACCCTGAATTTTTTTGTGGGGAAGAAATTGCATGTATCATGTGCACATCAGCCATGCTTTTCCAAAACCTATGTGCAGAAATCCCCATGCACATTTTAATTCAAATACCCAATTCTAGTCTCCAGTGGGATACCTATTTCTGGTTTATTGCCTTCTGTGGGCTGACCTGGCCTAGGAAACAAGCCTGTACCCATGACCTGGAGCTCCGTTAGTTAGTCCACGGCGGGCACACATTTTCTTTGAAGGGCCAGAGAGTATATAATCTGGGCTTTGCTGGTCATACCAGTCTTGCAAACTACTCCACTTTGCCAGTCAAATTTGAATTTCATATCATTTTCATGTGTCATGAAATAATTTTCTTCTTTTGGTTTTTATTCAACCATTCTAAGATGTAAAAAACGTTCTTAGCCCACTGGTCATAAAAAACGGGCAGCCGGCCAGGTTTGACCCATAGGCTATAGTCTTCCAACCCCATCTTAGTCAAGAGGATGTTGTCAGAGCTGGACAGAGCCCTAAGCCTGTGCCCTCAGGTGTACAGTGATAGAGGAATGCAAAGAAAACCCATCGTAGCTGATGACTTAGGCCGGCTCTGCTCAAAGAGTCACCGAGGAAGGTTCAGGAGGGACCCGCAGAATCGGGATCCCATGCTAAGCCTTGTATTCCCATAGAAGAAAGGATGCCTGCAGATGTATGGGGGTGGAGGGGAATGAACAACAGTGATAAATTTTTAACTGGGGCTCCTGAGTATAGAGTTTGTTATAAGCATCTGGCAAACCCCAGAAAAGTCTCCTGATTCTGCTGGCTGAAACCTATTCATATGGTACTTTTTTTTTAGGTTATTAAAGAAGAGGCAGTATTCAGGAAGGAAACGTACTTAGGAAGAAGAAAACAATTAGTTTCTATTACTGAAATAGAATCATCATCTGAGAGAGAGAGAGAGAGGAGAGGAGAACTCTATGTATGTATCTAGAC